>NC_141162.1:55116500-55430323 GCF_053477565.2 Lygodium microphyllum
TGGACCTCGACTTCTGAGAGTCCCAGCCCTTATAATCATTATCATGCCTGCCATGTCTTCCACCTCTAATAGTCAATGCATGTGAAGAGCGGGAAGCATCATTGTTTCTCATCTTGATTTCCTTAGTCAATAAAGCACTCTCAACATCTTTGATTTTCAGCCCATCAAGCTTGTTCGTGCATATGGAAATACGAAAGTCATTCCATGATTCAAGCAAGGTGCCAAGCCAAAACAACCGTTGCAAGTTGTCTTTGAACTCAATACCCTGTGACAATAGACACTTCATGATAGCATGAAACTGATTGAAATGAGATCATAGGGAGGTCCCCTCCTTCATGTGAAGGTCCATTAACTACTTCAGCCAATATATTTGTGACACAAGACTCATAGAGCTCATGAATCTTCTCCCATAAATCTCATGCACTCTGATTCTCATCTTCAACAACGTTATGATGGACCTCTTCTAAGAGGGACAAGATAATGGTAGACTTGCATAGCTCATCAATTTCCATCCAAATATCATCATCCATATCCTCGGGTTTAATACCCTTGAAACACAAGGGTTTAATCTGTAATTTCTGCACCAAAACTTGCCATATCTGGGACTTCGAATACCCATAGTTGGTACCATCCAACTTGGCAATGTTAAAGAGAGTTGTGTCTTTCAGATGACTAGCCATACTATCCCAAATCAAAGCAAAAAAAGAAAAATTACAGGTTGTTGTAATTAGCAAAAAATCCACTGAAACCACTATTAAAACTAGCTGAAAGAGTGGATATCACCAAGAGAAGCACTTGTCCACCAAATATGACCAAGATAACACCAAATAGTAAGCATTACGCCCATAGAAGTACTTGAAATCTACAGATTTCAGCTTGCTGTAATAAATGATAGCAGTATGTAAAACTGTCCCAAAATGAAGCAATCATTGATACACGTCACTGCAATTGCCAGGTAGCAAGATACATCCAAAAGTGAGTGTCAAGGGGCAAGAAGGTAGCACAAACTCTCAAACCAATAACGTGTCATGCAAGAGACATCTCATAGGTCTAGAAGTCATGCATGTAATGGGTCTCGAGGTAAGAGAAGAGACCAAGCACAAGCACAATTGATAGAGTAAGAAGCTCAATGTATAACCATCCAATATGCATACAAAACTTACAAACCTATGACAGAGATAGATGCTTTCCTCAATAGGTGTATCAAATCAGCCCACTATAGACTAATTGCAGACATAAAGCTCTCAAGAGAGAAAATGCATGTAACTGTCCCACAAGCTCAAGCTCAAGTATAAATAAGACTCTGTGTACATGCTAATATACCAAGAGGCTCCCACTGGAAGTAAAGTCAGATGCAAAGAGAGCAAGCAACGCTCTAATACATCGAATACATAGCATCAGACATGCCAAATCCTAATAGGGTACATCTGAAGTCGAAGCTCCAAGAAACTATTAAGCATGGGCAAACCAAGTGGCATCCATATTTGAGCAAAGCATAAATGCATGAAGCCTAAATGTCAAGCACTACCAATAGGCATAAACCGCTCCAAAGCATGCCACAACTCGAGCCGAATTCCAGTGAATGACGACCAAGGCAGAGCCTAATCAAGCTCAAAAGTGTTCTAGAACCAAAAAGAAGTATTTGAAAATCTCCAAATACATCAGTATGATCATTCAAATCTCCAGTAAGCACCCCATATGCAAGAACCAATGCATACACCAAGTAAATGAGCTTCAGCCCACTGTATTACAACAGCATATTTACTGTTAAATGAAGCTCAAACGATGCCCAAATGTTCTCCAAATCAATCCCAAAGCATGGACATAGCATTCCATAACATCTGGGCATCATCGGGCATCAATAGACATCAAACGGGCAATACCAAGAAGCATCAAACAGTAAATTTCAAGTGCTACCCTGTTTTGATAGTCCTGGGACTGTGTATACAACAAGGAATGAAGGGGAAAGCACTCAAATTGATCACCGAGAGCCAAGCACTAGTGCCATGGAGTCCAACAATGATCAAGAATGTTGCCAAGAGTGTAGGGAAGCTCGGAAAGAGATGGGAAATGCCAGGAGCAAGTTAGCCTAGCCCCCTAAAAATGCACCGCATTTTGCAATGGTTGTTCTTGGGGCTAGGGGGTCTTCAACAGTGTTGAGGAGCACTTGGTAGTGTCGAGGGGGCTTTGATGCAGCCTTGGAAGATGCCAATGAAGGTCCGAAAGCTCGGGGAGTAGGTGGGAGATCAAAACATACCTACAAATGAAGGTGCCATGGCTGCCATTGAAGCTCAGGTTGAAGCTCTTCAAATCCGAGCTAAAGAGAATGTCGGGCAAGCTCCAATACCTTCACTTTGATACCAGATGAAAGGGAAGTGGAACCTAGGAGAAAGAAGCTTGGTGGTGAGAGCTATGGCAGATGGAGAGCAAGAGCAAGAGAGAGAGTGAAACTCAAAGTGGGAACTCCAACAACCACAATGTGTGGTTGGGCCTTCCTTTATTCAAACTATCACTAAAAGAATAAAGAATAAGTGATTGTGATAGGTGCTTGCCACTTGCAATTTGCAACAGCGGGTACTGTTAGTGTAGTAATACATGAGCGGCTTGGTGGAGGCACCTTTACCCCCAATAGAGCTCACTATATTGGGCATGCTCTTTCCCTTCCATGTATGATCTTTTGCTACCATTGCAAATATATTATCAATCTTTCATTTTCAAACATAGGATTAGTGAAAGTGAAACAAATCTTGGGGCATTGCTCTGTGACTTTGAAAGAACCTTTTTTGTGTCTCATGGAATAAAGATATGCATTCCTTGTCTCCAAGAAGACTTTTTAATTGTGCTTCCAAGTGAATCCCTATGTTTTTCCAATTCAAGTGTTTTAATTGTGTATAATAGAAGGAGACATCATGAGCATACCATTCTTTGTAGTGATTAATTTTGAGCACGTCATGACAATTGACTTGTATATAGCATGAGACATGTTTTTTTGCAAGGAAAGAGAGTGTTGCAAGTCTTGAGAAGACTCCATAGATTTTGGCAGCCCTTGATAGCTATTATACTTAGTGGGTAGCCATTACAATGACTAGTTTTAATTGCCTACTCGAATACAATAGGAACACTTACACCATGACATCATCATCATCATGAGCTTCTCTACCTATTACAAGCATGGGGGGGGGGCACACGTGGGAATGTGATACATGTAGTTGTTTGTTATGCTTGAGAACTCCAATCTACAATCGCTAGGTCAAGCTGCTAGGCTAGGCTAGGCCTTATTAATCAATCTTAATCATGGTTTATAAATATCCTTATCACATTCTCGTGTTTATACATCTTTGTGTATTGTAGAGGGACATGCATGCCATAACCATCGATACCTATGTGGAAGTTCCTCACAACGATGAGCAAGCCCTCGCTCAAGAAATTACCAAGTAACTTGTTACTAGCATTTGCATCAATGCAAGTGATAAAATTTTCAATTTTACATTGGGGTAATGTACAATTCGATGTCTCTATTTACCATTTCATTGGCCATTAGAGGGATCAACTAGAGTAAAAATATAGTATCACCATGTCATGGCATCATATAGATTATTTGAAAATTCTTTTTAAATAAAATTATCTATATAGAAGCTTTTTCTTGACATAGGAAAAAAGCTTATACAAGAAAATATGATCTATTTAGGAAGTTTTTTTTAACATAGGAAAATAAGCCTATATATTGAATTTTTTCCTAGTTGAAAATTTGCTATATAATTTTCTACTTAGAAACTCACATAAGTAGGATTTTTTAAACTAAGGAAAATGCAAAATTTTCAAGTTAGAGAAAAATTAGAATCACATAAGAAATGTTTATATGTAGGGAAACATAGTGGAAAATGTTTTCTATGTAGGGAAACATTGTAAAGAGCTGAACTAGGGGTATATAAAAGGGAAAAGGACACATGTATAGATAATAAATGTTTACACAATAAAAAAACTTTTTCATTCTCTCTCTAGCTCCTCCTGTCCTTTCATGGCTTCTAGCCATCTCTCTTATTCTTTTCAATATTTCTCTCTCATGTTCTAGTCTTTCTCTCTCCTTGTCGCTCTCTTTCTCTCTCTTTTGCACTTCTTCTCTCTCTCGTACAATATTCTCTCTCCTCTGTCCCTCTCTCCAATTCACTTCTCAACAAGTGGTATCAAAGCATTGGTCTTTGATCCATTTTTCTTCTATTTCAGTTCAATTTTTCAATTATAGAAACCAATTTCAGACAAGTACTACAGTACTAGATATAGACAATGACTAGTAGTGGCTTGTAGGACATCTATAGTTAGATGAAGACTATCTCTAGAGATCTTCGGAGATATATATGGTGGCCGAAGGCTAAAATAGCATATTTTCATCAAAATTTCATGCAAATTTGAGGTAATTTGGTCAAATGGGAGTTAACCAAGTTTACAAGTGAAATTAACTATGGTTACTTTTCAAGAGAGGCTTCTCTTTCCTCTTTGAATCAAGCTTTGGTCAAGCTTTCATGGAGTTTTCAACAGAGATCTTCTTCTAGCCCCTAGATCATGAAATTTCATAGACATTTTATGCTTGAATCTTTGTCTACTCTTCATCCTCAACAAGTGGAGCACCATTATTGATGGCTTTGGAGAGGCTTTAGGGAGCAAATTTTTCTTTACTTTTTTTCTTCTTCAAGGCCTCTTTCCAGCATCCATGTGTTATTAGCAGCCCTTCCTTACAAATTTCAGCAAGAAATGGTCAATGGTTCTTCTTCCACATAAGACAAACTCATTTTCCATTACAAGGCATTCCAACAGGCTTGCAAAGGGAAGAGATTTATCTTTAGTAGGCCATTTATGCAATGAGAACAAGCTTCCATTGTTATAAACTGAAGGTTTGGAGACTATTGCAACAGTCTTGGTGGAGACTAGATCCATAGCTTCAGGTTTGAGCTCCATCTTCTAGGGTTTGCAATTCACAAATTTCCTCTTAAGATCTAACGTAGTGCTACATTGCTACTTGCCAAGCAAGCTTTCCAAGGTCAAGCAGTGCAGTGTTCCATTTCTTCTTCTCGACAAGTTTTTCAAGGGTTGTGGAAGTTCTATCTTTGATGAAGGAAGAAGATGACTAAGATTTCATAGGATGGAATCATGAATCCTTCACACTAGGCATTTTGTTGAACGTCTGCTCTCGACCACACTCCTGGATGGCTACTAGAGGTAGAGCATAATTTTTTGAACTAACATTCTGCATCATACTATGCAACAATAGCAGGAAGATCTTCATAAAAAAGATCAATGATTTAGAGGGTGCAGATAGCTGCTCGATGAAGGAAAATTGTGCTTCTACTAATGCATTTATCACATCTTCAATCTCATGAAAAACCCTTGTCAATACACTTGTTTTGCTATGTTACCCTACGAAAAGACTTGAGACACTGGCATAAGGCCTTCATTTTTTCCCTCCGAGTCAATGCAATCGGAATGTGATCTTTCATCACCTTCTACATATAATCCTTGTTGGTCATACAATAAGGAGAGAAAATCCCAAACCTTTTCTTTAGATTTAGCAACTTTTGCAGCACAGTTCACTAGCGTCTCATCAGCTTGTTGCTCAACTTGTGATTTGTCAAATGACTATGAACTTGCCTTCTAGGGTGAAGGAGTTTCTTATAAGATACTATTTTGTTCTTCCATGCTAGCCTTCTCCTTTAGCTATTCCATATTGAGATGTGCAAATCAACGGTAGTTGAAGGCCTATTACTTTGAGCTACAGATGCTATGGGTATTGAAACAAACTTGTCACTTAAAGTTCACTCGAAGCTCCATGAGGTTCTGATAGAGGATCCAGATATATACCTATCTATTGTGCTAGGTCTATCCATGGTGGCCTTTCAGATGGAGTAACATGTCTTTTTGACATCATGGCTTTGTGTGAAATCTCCTCTCTTGATCCATCAGCTGCCGCTGGACCATAGGGTCTAACATATAATGTCCCTTAGCAAGGGATACAAAGAGCCCTCCAATTCCATAGCTACACCTTCAAGCGCAGTTCTTGATCGATCATAACCAAGAAGACTAAGAGCTACTGGTTGGTTTGTTCCAATAAAAAAACCTCACCAGAAGCAATCTTGAACAGCAATTCAAAATTTCCCAGCAACACGAGATATTGCAATTTGCAAAAGAAGGTGAGCATGCTATTTTTATTATCCCCCCAAGCTTTCCTATGGTGAAGTTGGTGAATCCCCAACCATTCCACTAAATGCCACTCTTATCTTTGATGTGGAATTGATATTGTGGGTTAGTGTGAAAGATATCTGCAAGGATGGTTACCTTTTTAAGAAGATTTTGACAGAGGGAGAGAAGTGGCAAAACCCCAAAGATGCAAATGAGCTCACTGTCAAATTCATTGCCAAACTAGAAAATGGGACCTTTGTCTGCAGTACCCTTGAGGAGGGAGTGGAATTTTATATGAAAGATGGGTACTTTTGTCCTACCATCAACAAGGCAGTCAAGACAATGAGGAAAGAGGACTTCTATGTAGCATGGGGAGATTTGAGAAGGTAGTGTCAGAGAGGTGTATGTTGTTTCAGGCCTACTTGCAACAAGCAGCATTGAGATCATGGAAAGACTGGACGGTGATAACGCATTTTTGAATACCAAATTCTTTGTGGTGATCATCGCCTCAAAAATTATAAATCAATTGTGAGTAAAGTGTCCAATTAGTTGATCCAGACCGTGGTTAGTGTGGTGTATATATTTGTTTTTATTGTGGATTTGTGGACATTGGTTTAGAGAGCATTAAGGACATCAGTAAGGGAGATAACAATGCTTCCAATGATGCTTGGAAAGAAGTGGATTCATTAGGAAGAAGCTTGCAGTTTTTGGTATTTGGCAATGGTTCAAATTTCCAAACACTTCATAGGGCCGAATTGGAGAACACAATCTATGGAGACATCATTGTCATAGTCTCTGAAAAGCTAGCTTCTAAAGCCTAGGATTATGCAAGAAGCAATAACATTCCAATGTGCCAGCATAATACACATTGTTGTAAACTTGCAAAGTCTCGTGGTTGAGGGTCCAATGCATGAATGTTCTTCTATTTTGGTAAAACCTTTGAGTTTCTGGATGGGGTCTCCATGAAGCCCAAGTTCCACATCAGATGTAGGTGAAGGCCTTCAAAGTGATACTATTTTTTTTTGGATCATGCACCTGACACTGCAATCTGCAGATTCATCAAAAGAAGGGAAGATGTATTGAAAAACACTGCTCTAATGTTATTACTACATTATATTGAACATTTTTGGCAACAACCAATGTTGGTTTGTTAGACATGAATCAGGCAACCAATGTTGAAGCTTTGGAATTTTGGATACTAAAATGATGAGGACTTAGAATTGGAAGCACAGATGCTGGGGAATGTCTTTGTGTTGCTAATCTCTACCAATGGGAGTTGAGTGTCCATTCAATGGAGCAATGGTCACTGTGGATATGCTAACTGTAATGGTATTCCAACTTTGGGAATTTACATAACTAAACTTCCATAGGAAAATGTTCATGTGAAAAAAGTTCTCAATTTCATCAGATACTGTTATTTCAGAAGCATATAGAGGCATCTATGATTGCTTATCACATTGCTAATACTCTTCATCCATAGGATGGATTTTAGGACAAAGACAAGAGAAGATTAGTTTAGGAGTTGTTGAGAAGAGTATCCACAACACCAAAGGCCTTGGCTCATTTGACTACCATATGTCTAAGGCTCCAAGTCCTAAATCTCCAATAATTTTTCCAAGCTTGTTAAGTGCATAAGGATGTAGACAAACGCCAACACAAGCACCAAGAATTGGACATTTGGATCAAAGTGATAGAGTTTTGGAGATTGATTGAGAAGCAACTAGAAAACTATCAAAGTGATAGATTTGTGGATTAACTAAGGTACAACTAGCTTATATCTACTAGGACAGCAAGATACAACTTTTCTCAGGACATCACTCAAGATATTTACCACGAGAACATTGGCAGCATTTACTATTGGTTAGAATTGCAAGTAACAATGGTAGGAAAACCTTATCAACAACCATCATTTATGATGCAAGAGATGCCTTGGCAAGGGTATTACTCACATGGTTTTGATCCTTATCGTGTACCACAAGGAAATATTGACTTTTAAGTGTCTTATAAGAGGCAAGTGGCATCCAGTAGCAATATTATGAGCATCATAAGAGCATTGGAACTCAATAAGTTAGTTGCTCACATGCTTACATGATTGATGTATTGGCATATGCACATATGGATTTTGATGCAACCATGATGGTAGCTGAAGTGATAGATGCCATCCAGACACTACAAGATATAGGCCTCATACTAATGTTTAAAGCGATGAAAATGTTCATTAAAAAAATTGCCCCCGTTGTCGCTAAATGCGTTCGTATTAGTATCTCCATGAAACCATTGCTATTGGTGTCGGTATTAGCGTCTCCATGAAACTATTGATATTTGCATCAATATTTCATCACAATACCAACGGTTTGTGACATGTATTGTGACGCCAATAGCGATGCGTTTAGTAAATTTACAATGCTAATAGCAACGGTTCTAGAGAAAAAAAATGTGACATGGTAGCTTGTAGCACTATATGCTATATTTATATTCTACAAATGGATTGCACATTAAGTGTGCAATGGTCATCAAAATGAGCACAAAATATACTTGAACCCACAAGATTGATACATAGAATAAATACAAGATCGCTAATGAAAACTTATGGAATCATGGCAAGATACAAAAGGATGATAAAAACATCATACATAGAAGATGCATGCATAAATCATAGGACCAAAAAGAAAGAGGATGTAGGCTCCACGAATCCAAGCGCAAGCTATAAACCCTCGCCATCCAAAAGCTCGTCCCAATGCAAATGAGCATCGAAATAAGTCTATTAAAAAAAACTACCACACATCATTCCACCATACATGATGCATTTTTTAAAAAATAGTAACTACGGATAAGAAAGAAAAGTGACTTACTAGGCTGCCGCATACATACAGTCTATCAATCAATGCAGTGAGACCATATCTCTCTATATATCAAGTCTCTAGGCCGATGGGATCACAGTTTGTAATGGAGTGTTGTAAAGAAAATAAAATACAATTGTTAGAAACACGATTGTCAATACAAGTGATATTACAAAAAAGCAAGCAATAAGAACAAAAGAAAAACTTGTAAAGTCCTCCAAATAAGTCTTGTGGCCGCCACTCCCAAGATGATGGACCATCGTTGCCTCTAGTCGTGTCCCGCTACCTCGTGCTACCATCTCCAACGTCTTGACAAATCTTAAAAACCTTCCTTGAGGCTTGACTAGTTATCTGCATCCAGCCACTTGAGCTTTGAGACTCCACCCTTCAATGCCTTCCATGCGTCCGATCGTCTGTGTGACATGTACGCATGTATGCACTCCATCATCCAGTGTGTGGAAAACCACTCTACCGCGGTGGATACTAAAAACTCCTCATGAAAGGATGCTACTATGTAGTCCTTGCTCTCCTTGGGTATGTTCTTCCAATGGTCCAAGATGTTGTGTCGAAAAACTTGTTGACACAACTCTCTCATACGAGACATCACCCTCCTCCCCTCATCATTCATGATCACGGCTCCTGTCCTAATCAACTACAAGGTATCCATACCCCTCTAGGATATGTCTAAGATGTGTCATCTCCCACCTACGAGTGCGCTCTTCGCCATAACTAGGAGACCCCTGTACATCTGGTATACCCATGAGGGTGGTATCTCTTAGAGTAGCACCCATAGGGGTGCCACCTACGCTATCAGCAAAAAAGCTGGAGCCACTGGAGTAGACATCCCGATAGGTGTGACAAAGCCTACAAGTGACACAACTCCACTAGAACAATGAGGCGGAGAGATTGCATCGGGGCCTCCACAACAACCACTTTAGCCACTGTTTCTCGAACCTGCATGAGAGCAAGAAGTAGCACATGTATCTCGAGCCCCGACCGTGGGCTAACTGCGTCCACGTCTCCGCAATATCCCCAAAATCACTCCCTTTATATGGCCCAAGTCTGGAGCGTCGACCTTGTCTACTTAAAACTGAAGCATCAGAGCATACCAAAGTAAATCTAATGGAACGCCTTAATGGTGACCGAGACAGCTCCTAGTCCGAGACAACTCCTTGTCCACCATATCTCTAAATCGAGCCATCTGATGTGGAGACATATGTGGAAATATCTCCTATAACTCCTCATCACTCATCCCTCGACTCATCGTACTCTCCAAATATTACCAAACATCATCTGCATAATCAAAAAGTGATGTTAGCATAATCAATATAAAGATTCAAGCAAAGCACCATAATATAACTCTGAAAAAATTGATGTTACTTAAAATGCACATTCTAGAGAACCCTTATAAGCGATTCATCAATGAATTGAGTAGGCGGATAGTGCAAGTATGAGGTAGCTTATGGTCCCATGTCAATCTCCTAGCACAACTTCGCATACATTCGAAGATCCATAAAGAGGTCACCACAAAATAATGAGTCCACCTCACTCTCAAAGAATTCTTGGCCTCATGTATTTCCGTCATAATTACCCAATTTTGCATCCTGTATATTCTCCAGGCCATATTTGACCTCCACCCCTTGTAATATCGACCCCTCCATTTGCATATTGTCCTCATATACACTAGGAACATTACTTTCATCATACACTCTCACACTTCAAGCAGTTGAAGGTATAACATACCACCATTGAGGTTGTCAGGGGTTTGGATAGAAAATTACCTATTCAAAATCACATACAAGAGAGATTCAACATTTGTGACATATCTGTGTCATAATAAATTTTAAAAAACCATTGATGCACATATTCACAATGGGTCGGTGAGACAAATTTTTTGCATAGATCCGTCTATCTTTTTTTAGAATCTATTTTGAGAAATCCAGATGGCCCTCGTCGACGAACAATTGCCTCAACTTCTTCTAGTACCACTTTGAACCACTGCACATCAAATAAGATAATGCAGAAGCTATGGTAATCCATTGAGAGAACACTTTGTAAGTTTCCAAAATACTCCATCTCATCTATAACAGTGTTTGGATCCGTGGCTCACCGTCAGCTCTCTTGCTCAAACTTTGACATAACACCACAATCCATTGTGGAGCACATTTTGTCGATGGGCTCAACGTAAAAATGTCACCTGCGTGGCCACATCGCACTGTATATTTTGTGATGTACATTGAAACAGTCAGATTAGTTGACACATATAAAATCTAGATACAATAGCTTATAAAATATGTGGTCACCTTTGGACTACATTCCCTCAAGAATTCCCACTCCTGAGACTTCCACCCCTTCGCAAGAGGCTATGATCAAAGCTCCATGTAACCATTGCATAGACATAAAATGCAGCATCTCCTCCATGCCCTCCAAATATGGATTCGATCGATGGAAGGTGTCAAAATTTCGATCGCTCTTCTTCCCGATCTTTCATGACTTGCTCGTAACTAGTGAGCCACGTCTCCATGGATGCACAGTGCAACATACAAAAACGATTCACTTTCTCCTCCATTGCAACATCCATCCTTTTTTCTATCCCATTTCCAACCACCACATCTCTGGTCAATCTATCATCGTCCTTCAACGACCATAGTATATTGTTGTATCCATCTAATGTTGGTAGCCAGTGTGAAATATGCTCAAGGGTTGTGTTATCGATGTTCTGAACCAATGTATTTTAATCACAAAGCCATCTATAGAGCAAAGAATGTAAGGATATTTGTGGTACTTGCATATTCAGATGAAGAGGAAAAATATAGACATGTTGAACATAATTTTGATGATGATCAAGAGAAAAATAAACGGTTCACAATTGCAACCTATAAAGTCTTTTATGAGGACCATGAGCATGGGCTTCTATTTGATTCAATTGCTTATGTTTTCGTGGATTCATTCGTACATGCATATTATTTCATGAGTGATGATATCTCTAATTTGGTGGACATGATGCATGGATGGGATGTTAAGGATTTCATTTTGACCTAGGAGGTTAAGGGCTGGACTTAACTCTCTGCATAGACCAACATTACTTTGGGAATGATGTCCTTACCATTTAGAATTTTGAGACAATATCATGCTAACTAGTGGGCTTTGTTTCACTCTAGAACAGATCTCTATTTTGGACCAACATTAATGCTCAATTAATGACATATATGTGTACATCATATGAAACAAAAGTACTTAATGAGATATTTGTATGGAGCTATAGCTTGTCTAATTCAAATCAGCCAATCCAAAGTTATTATAAATTTAGTACATGAAGGTTTGTAGTGGACAGCACAGAGTCTCCATCTGGGAGGAGCTTTAAATGGCAACATTTTGGTCCAAGATTTCATTTTCATATTTCCCAATGGTTGTCAATTCTTTGCACTTGATTCTCAGTCCTCTAATTGTACTTTTTTCACGGATCCTTGAAGATTATGCCAATTTATTTTAGTCCATGTAGAGTACTCTACCCTTTTCCACCACTTGGCAATTTCTAATAGATCCTATTTTTGTTTTTGAGTACAAAAACATCCGAGTGGAGATGGAATGTAAAGAGCTAAATTAGAGGTATATAAAAGGGAAAAGGAAACATGTACAAGTAATAAAATTTTACACAATAATACAACTTTGTCCTTCTCTCTCTAGCTCCTCCTAGCCTTTCATGGCTTCCAACCATCTCTCTTCTTTTTCTTTTCAGTCTTTCTCTCTCTCCTGTTCTAGTTTCTCTCTCCTCGTCCCTCTCTTTCTCTCTCTTGTACACTTCTTCTCTCTCTTTTGTAGTCTTCTCTCTCCTCTTTCTCTCTCTCTAGTTCACTTCTTAACAAACATAGTGGAAAAAACTTTCTACATAGGAAAATTACCATATGTCAAGAAACATAGTGGAAAAATTTTCCTACATAGGAAAAAAAAAGGAAATTGCCTATCAATTTTCTAGTAAAACTTAGACATAAGTAGGAAAAGTTAATGGCAATGTGAGAATCATATTGACTACTAACATGCTATGTAGAGGTGCAAACCCACCTAACTAGGTAGTGTATTCACAGTGTCTATACATGTTGAGCTTACTGTCTCAACAAAAAAATAGATGGAGCATAAGAGCAAAAAGTAGAAGAAAAGGAAGTAAAGTAGTTAGGGCCCTTAGAAATGGAAGTATCTGACCTACTTTAAAGTGTTGATCTAGATGGCTTCCATTACATGGCTTTTTGCCTTGTGACATAGAAAATAGGGAGGGCACTATTGTTTTTTTACTTAGAGTATACTCAGATATACTAAAGGATAAAAGAACAGAAATAAATGATTATGTTCTTACTGAATTAGGGTATAATATACTCAAATTTTTATTTAGAATTATGCTTTTATGGAATTTTTTTTTCTATTCATATTATAATTATTTTCCACTACAAATACAATAAAAATTTGATGTGCTTAATCCCTCAACACCCTGTTTCATTAAGCAAAATGAGCTTGAAATAGATAAACTTAGGCACTTTGCCAAATTAATTGATTTTGAAACTTTGAAGCTCCTATGGATTCCATACCATGAAAAGTAAATAGTTTTCTATTCTATCTCATTTTTTAAGAATACCTTTTTACTAAATTATGGGTATATGACTATTTGCAGTTCTCAGTGGAGCTTGATTGCAATACATTGTAGTGACAAGTAATGTTATTTATTTAATTATATGCCCATGGAGATACTAAGATGTAAATAAAATATTTTAATTGTACTTGATCATTTAAAATATTATTGTTTATAGTAGTTATTTTTTAAAACTAGATGAGCAAAAAGAATGATTTGAAATGCTAGAAAAAATGCATTCATATATTCTTATTTACTTGAAAAGATGGAGTATAGACAAGTTGTGGTGAGCTCTTCATCAGAAGATAGGACATTTAATTCCATAAATATATATCCAACTAAGTTCAAATCTAAAGCTTAGAGCTCAACATACACTACAAGATATAGACCTTATAGCGACGTTTAAACCGACGAAAATACAAACAACAAAAATTTTCCCCGTCGTCGCAAAAAGCGTCGTTATTGACGACGCCATAGAATCGTCGCTATATGCGTCGCATATAGCGACGTCGCATATAGCGACGGTTGCAGAGAATTTGTGATGCTCATAGCGACGCCAATAGTGACGTGTGCAGTAAATTTGCGACGCAAATAGCGATGGTAACCGAGAAAAAAAATTTTGTGGCAGGGCAGCTTGTAGCACTGTGTGCTGTATGAGAGCCATACAAAATAGTTTCTGCATTGCTACATACAAAGCGTTTGCAAACAAAAAGAATGTATACTGAAATCATAAAACTGATACATGAAATAAGTATATGATATCGCATAAAATGCGATTGGTACAATCATGAAACGATATCACTAATACATAGAAAATGTCTACATAGATCGGGCGACTAAAAACTAAAGATGTATGAGCTCTAAGGATCCAAGGGCGAGCTACAAATCCTCGTCCCCCGAAAGCTCGTCCCGCTGCAAAGGAGCATCAAATGGATTCTGCAGAAAAAGAAACAACACATCAATCCACCATACAATAATGCATTCAAATATCTCATGGTAACTATGGACAAGAAATATAAGTGACTTATAGGGCCGCCGCGTCTATACAATCGGTCGATCAATGCCCTGAAACCGTGCCTCTCTGCATATCGAGTCTCAAGGCCTTGCGGATCGCGATTTGTAACAGAGTGCTGCAAAGAAAACAAAATGCTAACTGTTAGAAACATGATTGTCAGTACAAAGAATATCTCAAAAAAACAAATAAGCAAAACAAAAGAGAAACTTACAAAGTCCTCCAAATATGTCCTATGGCCGCCACTCCCAAGATGATGTACCGATCCGGCCTCGATTCGTGCCCTTGCCGCCTCCCGCTCTGACTCCAACGTCCTGGCGAATTTGTAGCCTCCTCCCTCAGTCGGCGCCAGTCGTCTGCATCTAACCACTCGGGCTTTGGAGCCCCACTCTTGATTGCCTTGCGTGCGTCGGATCGTCTATGTGACATGTATCCACGTATGCAATCCATCATCCAGCCTGTAGAGAATCTATCCACTGCGGCTGGCACCGGGAACTTCTCGTGCAAGGATGCTACTATGTAGTCCTTGCTCCCCTCCGGTATGTTCCTCCAATGATCCAGGATGTTGTGCCGAAAAACTTGTTGGCACAACTCCCTCATGCGAGCCATCACCCTCCTCCCCTCATCATTCATGATGATGGCTCCTGACCTACCATCCACTAGGTATCCATAACCCCTAGGAGTATGCCTAAGATGGGCCCTCTCCCATCTCCATCCACGCTCCTAGGCATATCCAGGAGACCCCTGTACATCTGGTGTACCGACGGGGGTACCCTCTCCCGGAGTGCCACTCAAAGGGGTGCCACCAAAAGGAGTGCCACCAAAAGGCATGCCATCTGCCGATGGCTGCGCAAAAGCCAGAGTAAGTGGAGTGGACGTCCCCACAGGCGTGACAAATCCTGGAGGTGACGCAGCTCCAGCTGAACGATAAGACGGAGACACTGCGTCCGTGTCTCCACAGTAGCACCCCCCTGATCCTCCTGCAGTCGCAGTCCCTCCCTCTGGCCCAAGTCGCAAGCGTCGAGATCGTCTGCTCGAAGCTGAAGCATCTGATCGCGCTGAAGCTGATCTAGCAGAGTGCCCTGACGAAGAACGAGACAGCTCCTGATCTGCCATCTCTCTAAATCTCGCGAGCTGATCTGGAGACATGCGTGCCATCATGTCCTGAAACTCCTCATCGCTCATCCCTTGACTCATCCTAAAAATGTCGATACCTGCACAAATAAAAAATGATGTTAGAATAATCAATTTAAACTATACAAAGCACATTAATATGAATCATTTTTGAAAAATCCCTCTTAAAATGTATATCTTATCTACCTTTATGGAAGATCTAAACAACGAATTGAGTAATACAATTCTCCAAGAATGAAGTATTCTATGGTCCCATGTTAATCTCCTGACATAACTCTGCATACACTGGAAGGTCGATAGACGTCACCACAAAAGAACGAGTCTGCCTCATTCTCAAAAAATTCTACGACTTCTGTATTTCCATCATTGTTAGCCGATGCGGGCTCCAAGCTTGCGGTGGCCTCCACCCCTTTTATTTTGGATCCCTCTATTTGCATATTTTCTTCATCTATGCCTGGAACATCGCTTTGATCATATACTCTCGCACCTCGAGGAGTTGAAGGTATAACATACCACCATCGAGGTTGTCGGGGGTTTGGATAGAAGATTACCTGTTCACAAATACTTACAAAGCGACTTCAAACCATTGTGACATAAACCATGTCGTATTACAATTAGCAAGCAAATGACTATTTATACCTGTTCACAATGGGCCGGCAACACAAAGGTGTCGTGCAAATCCCTCCTTTTTTTTTGGAATCTATTTCGAGAAATCCAGATGGACCTCGTCGAACTGTTGCTCCAGCTCCTCCAAGTACCACTTTGAACCATTGCACATCGAATAGTATCATGGAGAAGCTACGGTAATCCACCGTAATAATACTTTGCAAGTTCCCAAAATACTCCATCTCATCCACAACCGTGTTCGGATCCGTTGCTCGTCGCCGGCTCTCTTGCTCAAACCTTGCCATGAAACCACAGTCCATTGTGGAGCAGTCCCTTTGCTGGATGCTGCGGTCAAGGCTCCATGCAACCATCGCGTTGACATAAACCGCGGCATCTCCTCCATGCCTTCGGGATATCAAATTGGTCGGTGACACGCACTGTGTCGGAATTCAGCTAGCGCTTTCTCTCAATCTTGCCTTGCAATTTGGTACTTGGCGAGCCACGTCTCCATGGAGGCATGGTGCAACATACAAAAGCGATTCACCTTCTCTTCCATTGAGGCATCCATTCTTTTTTCTACCCCATTTCCAACCACCACATCTCCAGTCAGCCTATCATCATCCTTCAGCGTCCATAGCATTTCATTGTCTGGTTCCACCATTGGTAGCCATTGTGAGATATGCACTAACGCCTCTGACACCAACCAACCTTCCGCCATGCTACCTTCCGGACGAGCTCCTTGTCGCACAAAGCCTTTCAGGGTTTTCATGAAGCGCTTCAAGAAGAACATCCATCGCATATGGACAGGTCCAGCAATCTCCACTTCGTCCACAAGATGCACAAGAAGGTGAACTTGTATCGTGAGCATGCTAGTGGGGAGGTATTTCTCAAAGAGACAGACCGTCTCAACTGCTCCTCGCCTTGCGGATTCAATAGAGGACGTCTTAATCTCTTTCTGTGAGATCCATTGCACCAAAGTCGACAACTTGTAAATGGCCCCGCGAATTTCTGGAGTTAGGCATCCCGCGATCGCGATCGGTAGGACAAACTGCCACAAATGAGAAAGCATTAAGAATAATGGTCACTTTTCAAATTTCAAAATGTCCACGCTAATTAAAATCCATTCTGTTCACAAACCTTACATATCTTATGCCAATCATGGGATTTTAGCCCAGACATTTGGTCATCTTTAGAAAATGCGGACTTGAGAGAACGCATCATACCCGTCGGAGTGCGGATAGACTTGATTACTTGCTTCACAATGCGCTCTTCTTTGGTAGACAAAACCCAGGGAGCGCGAGGAAGCTGCACTCCCCCTTCAGCACTCGACTGCGGCCAAAGCGCCTCCATCTTACCTACCTCCTTTAAATCCATTCGTGACCCTATAGTGTCTCTTTTTCCTATGATGTGGTCCCATAGCAAGCTGCCCACATTTTTGAAAATATGCATGGGATCCAACAAGTGGTTGACCTGTAAGTGGGTCCAATATGGCAACTCGTAGAAAACTGAGAACCGTCGCATTCCATTTGGATGTGATTGCGGGTTTACCATTTTCAGCTCGTACCAGCTTGCAACATTCATACGTGCTGGAGGTCGTCCAAGAAAACCTTCCCTGAGTTCATGATCCTCCGGCAAGAAAGCGGCGTGTCCTTGATATACCATCTTCTTCATGGTTCGTGACCTTCGGGAGTCTAACTGTGGCCCACACAATGGACATGCATGATAACCCGAGGTAACGAGACCTGCAAGGCGATCCACGACCTAGTGAATACTTGATTGAATGAAATAAAATATAGATATTACTAGCGAGAACAAAGGTCTCCTCACCTGAGCACTCTCCCAATCCCGCAAAGTCATGCATCGTCCACATGAGAATGGCTCTAATGTTGGCTGACCGCCGACCATCGCGCCTGCTCATATCTTGCACCGTGACCCCCTCCTCCCACAAAATCTTAAGCTCATCAACTAATGGACAAAGATACACGTCCATATTTTTTACTTTGTAGCGGCCCGGCACGAGCAAGCTAAGGATGAGATGTCCTTTCTTCATAAAAATCCATGGAGGAATATTGTAGTTGACAAGCACTATAGGCCACACACTGTAAGAAGTCGAGTGCAGACCGAATGGGTTCACACCATCCATGGCGAGACCGAGCCGAAGATTCCTTGGCTCTCACGCAAAGCCTGGGAAGGTAGAGTCAATGTGGCTCCATGCGCACGAATCTGCTGATATTCGTTGAACTCCATTCGTGGACCTATTCTGCACATGCCACGTTGTCAAGCTTGCCATGGCAGACGTGTGAAATATGTGGTTTATGCGGGGGATAAGCGGAAAGTGTCTGAGAACTTTTTAAGGGATGGTCTGCCCTTGCAAGTCCTGTCGATACCTGTGAGCACCACACTTTGGACATGTCTTCATAGTCTCGTATTCATCTCGAAACAATATGCAGTCGTTGATACATGCATGGATGTTATTGTAGTCCATGCCAAGCTTCCGTAAGACATGTCACGCATCATCACGAGACTCAGGCATGGTGTTTGCAGGTGGCAATATATGATATTTTAATAACCTTAAAAAAATCATAAAACACCTTGAAAAAATACAAATGTTTACAATAATACTGTTTTTAAAAAAAACAATGAAGTCTGTGTGCAAGGTACCTGAATAACTCAGTCACACTCGTATCGCTCCAACCGTATTTTGCTTGCACACTTAAGAGTACAAGCAATGTCTTCAATTGAGATACTCGGCACCCATCATATAATGGTATGGATGCTTCCTCTCTAAGTGGGTCAGATGTCTCAACATCCATGGGAATCAATGCATCGATCATTGCCACCATCTCAGGCTCCAAGATTGTAGGCAAGTCGGAAAGGTTGTCTGTCTCCTCTGGCATTGACGGTGTAGATGGGCCTTGCGAGTGGTCGATTGGCTCCTGCAATCCATCCATCGCACGTCCATGAACTCTTCTAATTGGCCGCAAAGGGTGCACTCCCCCTTGGGTCAAGACATCACCCCTCTGGATACAAAATTTGCCAACAAGACCCAATCTTATTGTGTATGGTTTTCAATTAGCTTGAGAGTACAATGCATGAAAAATGCTAACTTCAAATTACCATTTGCTGAAAATCCGCAATCGCCTGATCAATGATCTCAGATTGAAACTCGCCAAATCGTTGTATGTGTTCTATAGACAATCGGCGTTTTCGTCTAATTGCCAACTTGCATTGAGAGCAAGGACATGGGACACACTCATTAAGATATGTCTCACGGTCTTGAACAATAAGACCTTCTTCGTTTGCCATCTTATCTACATTACAGCAAACGAGGCTTAAATGGATAGCTTTATGGAGATGTACGTCAAGTTGCAAGTTGACCATAAACCTTTCATTGTATATAGTAGTCGAGAGATTTTTCGATGTTATATCTCGACCTTGTATCATGCTCAACGATTTGTTTGTCCCAGTAGATAATTATTTGTTATATCTCGGCTTTGAGTATAAGTAATCCATTTTAAAATTAATGTGCGCCATCTATGAAATTTTATAACTATAGTAATAAAATTTATTTCAATCAATTCTACTCATAGTCATAAGACCTGAGAGAAATTATCCTATACTCAATTTAAGGGTTTCTTCTTCTATAACAATAATTTTGGGTTCATTTTGATGAAGTACGTGGCCCATGGCAAAGCACATTGCATACCATTATCAATAAGTCTATTATCTTAAATTTCCTTCCCCTCCCTCTCCCTCTCTTTCTCTCCCTCTCCCTCTCTTTCTCTCTTTCTCTCACCCTCTCCCTCTCCCTCTCGTTCTCTTTCTCTCCCTCTCTCATTTCCTTCCCCTCCCCCTCCCTCTCCCTCTCTATCTCTCTTTCTCTCTCATTTCCTAAACAAGCAAAAAAAAAGTGATTTAAACATCCTCCAAGCAAAAGGGAGAGGGAGAGATACAATGCACTCTCCCTCTCTTTCTCTTTCTATGCCTCTCTCATTTCCTTCCCCTTCCTCTCCCTCTCCCTCTCTTTCTCTCTCATTTCCTCTCCTAAACAAGCAAAAAATAAAGTGATTCAAACATTAAACAAGCAAAAGGGAGAGGGAGAGAGAAAATGCACTCTCCCTCCTTCTCCCTCTCTTTCTCTTTCTCTCCCTCTCTTATTTCCTCCCCCTCCCTCTCCCTCTCCCTCTATTTCTCTTTCTCTTTCTCTTTCTTTCCCTCTCCCTCTCCCTCTCCCTCTCTTTCTCTCTGACTCTCTCGTTTCTTCTCCTAAATAAGCAAAAAAGAAAGTAATTTAAACATTAAACAAGCAAAAGGGGGAGAGAGAGAGAGGATGCACTCTCCCTCTCTTTCTCTCCCTCTCCCTCTCCCTCTCCCTCTCTTTCTCTCCCTCTCTCTCCCTCTCCCTCTCCTTATCTTTCATTTCCTCTCCTAAACAAGCAAAGGAGAACGATTTAAACCTTCAACAAGCAAAAGAAAGAGAGAGGAGACTCACCAATGAGATATGGCGAGCGTGGGCAGCTTCTCTTTGCAACGAGGGCTCCTCCTCTCCTTCGCGAACAACGGCGGCGGCAGCAAGTCTCTTCCTCTTCTTCTCTCACAAAGCCTTCGCTCTCTCCCTCGCTCTCGCTCTCAAAAGGCGAAGAAATGAAAATGAAAACGGCGCTCTGGTTTCGGCCGCGCTGTTTTTCCTTGCGGCATCGCTTTTAGCGTCGCTATTTGCGACACAAATAGCGATGCAAATAGCGACGCCAGTTGCGACGCCAATAGCGACGCCGATATCCGCCATCGCTAATCGGCGTCGCTAATTGCCCAATTCCTTGTAGTGATAAGCATATCTAGGTGTAATAATCAATGCAAAGCATCAATACATCCATGTAGCATACCCAAAGTACTT
This sequence comes from Lygodium microphyllum, assembly GCF_053477565.2. Classification (NCBI taxonomy): domain Eukaryota; kingdom Viridiplantae; phylum Streptophyta; class Polypodiopsida; order Schizaeales; family Lygodiaceae; genus Lygodium; species Lygodium microphyllum. The sequence continues at coordinate 55,137,779 of NC_141162.1, forward strand.
GTAGGCATTCATTACATAATAAGCCTTCATAGTATATGGTTGTTATCCATAGGATATAACAATAAAGAGACCTTCAATAATGAAGCTATACAAGATCTAATGGATGGAAAAGCCTTTCCAAAGCATCAAAGCATCATCTACCATAAAAATTGCCCACCATAAGCATCAATGGAGTATTCACCAAACAAATAGTTGCTACCCAAATAATGAACAATAGTTCTATCCTAAATAATTAGTCAATGGCTAAAATCAAACTACTCAAAGCAATGCTCAAATCGATACATTCAATGCTAGGAGGATGCAAAGCAAGTGAACAATGATCCTCGAGCTAAGAGCGAAAATTGGAAGAGATGTAGGACGTCAATGATAGGGGCAACCAAACATTTGCAAATCACCCTCGCTACTCTTGGGATATTGCTAGCTATGGTTGAGCTTAAAGCTCACTTGACAAGGCTCAAGGTAATCCCTAGAAGGTCCTCAATATGCTTGGAAGGTATGAAAGTGATTGAGCGTGATGCATACCTCAATGAGTGGCTACAATGGAAGTTGAGGATAAAGCTCTTTGGTTGAAGTAAGAGTCAGTGAACCTCCTCTAAACTCCCTCTGATACTAGTAGAAAGGTAAAGCAGAATTGAGAGTAGAAGGGGAAGCAAGGGCTATGGAGGTTCAAGCAAGGAAGAGCACGATGGTATGTAGGAACTCCAATGGTAACAATGTCTGACATTCCTTCCATTATTGTTTTGTCATAGAAAGAATAAAAAGTAAAGTGACAATGATGGGTTGCCCCCAGTTGCACTGTAAAAGTGTGTGGGCACTGTGTACAAAGTAATATAGGCGACTACTCATAATTTTTCTTTAACCTCCAAAAACCATTAATAAGATATGGCTTAGTATAAGCTACATATGTTTGGTTTATTTTATACATTGTGAGTGGATAAATTGTTAATAGGTAAGAAAACATTTTATTTTCACTTTTATCTAAAAAATTTACATCAAACTTAAGCATGTTTTATTCAGCTTTAAGTGTATTTATATATGTGTTTACTAGTACGTAGGAATTTTAATGTGTTATATGATTATGGAGGATATATTTGAGTAGTCTAACATGTGACAAGGCTGATTTAACAGTTCAAGGTACAAGGTACGACTAATGTTTTCTATGGCTACAAAGAAACATATTTGAGTCTATACTATATTACTATCGAGAAACAAGGGAGTTATTTCCTTACACTAAATCAAATACAAGTATCATAATAATATTAGGGACCATGAATGCTTGATCCTACATGAAAACCATATTTAACATCTCACCAAACAAAATTGCCATCCTCCAAAGTCTCTTCCAAACCCTACATTTTTTAATCTATACATCCACTAAGCTAGAATGTTTCTTTGAACATAAATATTGATGGTGGGTCTTTCAAAGCACTTAGCAAATTGACATTTTACTAAACCTAACATGATTGACATTGATGACTTTGAAAAAGAAATAGTTTCAAAATTTTTTGTATTACAATTTATATACATGTGCGATGTTAGTGTGGGCCATCATAACAAAAAAATATTTTCTTTGAACATAAATATTCGAAAAAACCACCACCATTTGTTTCATTATTCAAACATTATGTGTAAGTATATTATGTTGTGGTGTTTTTTTAAAAGATAAACTCTAAAGCTCCCTAACGTACTATGGACTGTCTGCTTTTTGAACACTGTTACCTTGTATAGAGCTTTTGTTGATTCATTGTGGTTTAGAAAGCCAATAAATCTTGAACTTCTAACACCTTAGGAGTTCAAGTGTTGTCGTTCTTTGATTTTCTATAGGCATATAACTTTTGCTTGTCAAGTTTATGTTGTTGTACGAGTTGACAAAATAGACCTAGATGGTGGAAGCTAAGGCTACTCAAGGAAATGGTAGATTTGATGAATCCTAAACTCTTACACTTCACTAGGGAAAAGGGGGGCACATGCACAACACTAAACACTATTCATCACAAGGGGGCTCTTAAACACTTTCATCTCATTTACTTCCATGTCATTGGGAAGATGCACTTACCTATACCATCTTGATGCACAACACTACATGAAGCCCACTAAAGCTATATCTAGTAAACCTAGTTGCATGTGCACATGAGAGCGCACCTTCATTGAGCATTCACCTTCTTGAACTACACATTGTAAACTTCTGTCTCACTAATTAGGAACCATGGGGTTGAGAGGGAAAAGGGTTGAAGAGATCAAATGGACCATGAAGGGGTACATCAATTGAGAGAAGGGTTTCTATTGACGCGTATCTTTATCATAGTACTTGTTGTGAGTGTGGAGGTGGAGACGAGTTCCATCATCTGTTCTTAAAGGTGAGGATATGAGTGCTAAAAGATTTAAGATATCAAGAAGCTTTGTTTGCACAATGCGTTAGACATTGAACATATAAAATATGCACAACCTTTTCAAATTGCATGCATAGTTTCTTGGAAACATTGGATGTTTGACCTACATGGTATGATCTTCAAATATATTAAGTCCAACATCAAAAGCTTAGGCATAAGTCCATTCATTTGCATTGAGCATATCTTTTTAGAAGCACTTGAGGCTCGCCGATATAACCCTATCAATGGGTCCTACTATGAGGTTCATGGCTTTTCTCAATCAAAAGAGATCTTTAAGGAGGCATTGAGGTGAGAGTAGTTTCTTTAAGAGTTTGATAGAAGAGGGTACATATGTGCACATATGTGTGTGTGTGTGTGTGCTTCTATGTATACCTAGTATGTGTGTGTATGTTTGTGGTTATGCATGTGATTATGTAGGTGCATACTTGCATTCAAGTGTCTAATTTTAGATGCATATGTGCTTTATTGTATGTGGATTTCTATATCAATGCTTGCATGTGGGTTTGTGCTCCTGATTTTGTTTGGTTATGCCTATGCATCATCATGCATGTGAACACGGCTATGGAAACGGGCTTATCTTAAAACCCAAAGAGACAAAAAAAAACAAAACAAAACGCATATGAAGAAGAAGCTTGAGAAAGGTGAGGAAGGAGGTGGAAGGCTTCTCAAGATTGCGAGGTGGACGTAAGGCAGCTGACTGCTGTAGAGAATGGGGGGCGGCTACTGCAGTGAAAGAGGGCCGGTTTTCCTGATCAGAGTGAGGAGGCTTTTGGAGACAATGGAGGGGGGCCTGGAAGAGCCGACTGATCATAGAGGAGATTGGAGATAGAATTGCTGCACTCCAGGGGAGCTGCGAGCTCCATGATTGAGGAGGACATCGAAGGCTGATTTACAGCAAAGGAGCACCAATTTCGCTCCACTGACTTGGCCGTATGACTAGCTGGGGCCGGAGACTGAGCAGAAGAAATAAAATCACAACAATCTGAGGAGATCAAGTCTACTATTGAAAGCTCAGCAAAAGAGAGGAGATCAACATGAAGACTGTCTGTATTGCAGGCCCATTAGTGTGTATGTGCCGAGACACAGGCAGAGGAAATGAAGAATGTCTGTATCTGATACTATACATATGGTAGGAAATTTTCAATATTCAGTACGACTTTAGAAGGGCGGCCTCATCAGCAGAAAGGAGGATGAAGAAGCGGTGCAGCTGCTGCAGAAGGCTCCGGTCTTGATTGCTTTGGGAGTAGAAGGCGAGTTGCAGTAGCGACCAACAGGCCGGGCAGCTTGTGGAATAGCAGTAATCGAAGGGTGCTCTAAACACCTCGGCCTAGTTCGAATCGTCAATGGTGCTGGTGTTAAAGGGCCGTCACGAAAGTTAAGTAACACAACCAAATTGACGAACCTGTTTATTTCATTGTAAATTATAAATAAGAAAACGGTTGACGAAGCCAAAAGGGCGCCGCATCAAATGTATAAACAAACATCAATCAATGAAATTATTCATTCGTGCCTCTAAATTATAAATAACTTAACATGATAAAACGTCAACCGGCAGCCAAAAGGGCGCTGCATCATTTTGTTTAAATAAACATCAATCAATGAAATTATTCATTCGTGCCTCTGTGTGTATGAGAGAGAGAGAGAGAGAGCCCTGCGTTTGATTTCCTATGTGGTATCAAGAAACAGGTTTTAAATATCCACACAAGCATAGCATGGTCGAATTGCTCCCATGCTTGACCGCCATGGCGCAAGCGTCAGTATCAACGCGAACTTATAAAAATTTCGACAATCTCAGCAGCGATCGGAACTATCACCCTTGGCGCCACATGACCATGGAGATTATCCTTCAAAAACAGGAAATCCTCGATATTGTCGATGGAAGTACACCTTGTCCTGCTTGAACGGATCACACATTAGTTGATGATGTTAAATTGTAGGAAGACCGCGACTTAACCGCTCATCTTGAGCTTCTTCTTCATACGGTTAATACCTAAAAGCAATCTGTTCTTATGCAATCAACTGCACATTCTATTTGGACGCAGCTACGCAATACCTATGAGCCAAAATCCGTTGGCAATCACGTATATAACCTTCAGCAAACATCGAATTAATTGATGGTAAAATTGTTCTCATTAGGGATGTCTATTATGTGCCTAATCTAGTAAAAAATCTGATTTCCATGTGTAAAATCACTAGTGAAGATACTTAATAGAATTCCATCATACACATTGTTTAATCAATCACAAACTCTCTCATGAAAGCCTTTACTCCGTTTCTTGTTGGCTACTATACCATTTAGGAAGAAGATAACCTTTTATCGAATCCTATAGTGCTATAGACTTTAATTACAATCATTACTCTACCCTCTTGTGCCATTACCATCTTGGGCACTTAAACCTTGCCATATGAAACACACATGCCCATAAGTTAGCACGAAGTAATACCCTACCTCATAATTGCAACCTTATATGTGTGAAGGTTGTCTCCTTGGCAAGATGGCCAATAAGAAAATTCCATCTTCCAACAATCATACAACTCACCCCTTACAAATTGTCTATTCTGATTTGTGTGATCTAATGCCGTTGCTTGACACGAAATAAGTACTTCTTAACCTTTATAGATGATTATACTAGGCTTCGTATTGTTACTTTTATTAATAATAGAAGTAGCTCCACCATTTTACAATAATTCAAATACTACCAAGCTTATGTTGGGAAAAAAAAAAGGTCAAAATAGAATTCCTTCAGTTCGATAATGGAGAAGAATACATTTCCAATCTTTTTACAAATTATTGTAAAGAGCCGGTATACAACAACGTCTCAGTATTCTAGAAAATCTGCAACAAAATGCTACTATGGAATGTTAAAATAGAACACTTATGAATTCTGCATGTAGGGTGCTCAAAATTGCTGGGCTACCTCCTTCCTTTTGGGAGGAGGCTGTTATAACAATATGCTACATACAAAATCATGTTTATACGCAAAGTGTTAAAGCTATACCCTACACCTTAAGGTTTAACAAACCGCCCAACTATGCTCCTTTACGGATTTTTGGGTTACCTGTTTATGCTTATGTACTTGGCACACAACGCAATAAACTGCAAGACCATGCTATCCATGCTCGCTTCATCGGTTATGGAGAACCCTTTGGTATCAAAGGATACCGGTTATACAATGAAAGAAAGTGAATTCTTTTACACCTGTACATTGGTCTTCGACGAGGACTCCCTCTTTACGTGTGTTTGGAAGAAGACTCGTTCTCTGGCGGACCTCTACTCTGATCGTTCTCTGGCGGACCTCTACTCTGATGTGTGTCATTTCAGCGCTCTCTACCCCTCTCTTGAGAACGACCCCGATCACGCTACCTTCATGGCTGACTACCGTCATGATTCTATTTCTAGTTTCCAGCCTGCCGAACCTCCCGATGAGGTCGTTCCCATTGATGTTGGCACTGCCTTACACGGCCCTGAAGCCTGTCACTGGCAAACCGCCATGGATGCTGAAATTAAGTCCCTCATCAGAACGGGACTTGGACATCAGTTCCCTGTTTACTACATTGTAAATTATAAATAACTAAACAATTGAAATGTAATATTATAAATAACTAAACGATTGACGAAAAGTCAACTGGCAGCCAAAACGGCACCGCTTCGTCAATCAATGAAATTATTCATTCGTTCCTCTGTGTGTATTCTCGAGAGAGACAGCCTGGTGATGAAAGCGAAATTGCCTCTGAAATGGAGGTCACTAGCTGTTGATCTAAAGGAGGCGACAGTAGGGGTTGGGGGGGTGGTTCGGATCTGGCCTTGTAGAAAAAGAACCGGCAGAGAAGAGGAGTGGTACTCTGAGGAACATGGCATAACTATGCTCGACTGACGTTGTATTGTAGATCGGAGGGTGGCCTTTTCTTTCATCATGCGACTTTTGGCCACTCCTATGGTCTATATCTTGGTGGCAGACTTTGAAGATGAAAAATGACAGGTGAGAGATCCACGACATTACAATAAAAAGGCTCTATAAACGCACTTGTAGACGCAATATTTGAACTATGTTAAAAAATGTCGGGCGTGTTTATTATCGCATCTACTGTCGCGTTTAAAATTTCGCATCTAAGAGCGCATTTATAGTGAAACTTACATGCGCATATAGACGCGCATATTGACACACTCCGTAAATATATAATCACATTTATAAAAAAGTAGATATATTCATATTCTGTGTCTATACACGCATGTAACTACACATCTAAAAAGACGTGTACTCTGTAAATTTTTTACGATAATAGATGCGCATTTTTCTTGCAATTTAGATGCGCTGATAGACGTGCAAAACAGATATATGAAAAAAAAAACGGAGAGCAAGCCACATGCTCTCTGGTTTTTTTCCCTCCATCAATATCAAATTGTATGCTTAGGAAAAACAGAGAAAGATTATTTCCAAGATTTTTGTATTGAAAACAAAACAATATATGTAGAACACGAAATTTCATATATATAGATGAAACGTTTTTACATTATGAGTTCTAGTGCTTGTGACCTCAAGCATGGTCATGGTCGCAAGCACTAGTTGAAAGTAATACATATCAAAAATGAAAACTACAAGCCAAGGGGAGGCATGCATGCATGGGGCTCCTCTACATCTCCTTGGAAGAGGCATCATCATCGCTACCACCACCACTGCCAATGCCACTGCCGCTACCACTGCTGCTAGTCCCCCTTTCGCTATCCTCAACTGCATCAAGGTTCACCTACACAAAGGATTAAGGTATATAAATACCATTACAAATAATAAATTAGAGTTACCTATACTTTTCATGTAAAAAATAAAACATACCTCTTCTAGTTGTGGAATCCTCATGGCACGATTATATTGCTCCTCCGTGAGATAAGTCCCATCTCATAGAAATGCTGCCGAGTGGACGCTCGATTATGACCTCCATGGTAGCCTACCTCTCTAGGAGTGGGAATCCTACCAATGATATGATACTACAAAACAATTTGAACATATAACGTATTAGAACACACTACATAATGAATTGAAACAAATTATAAAATTTAATTTAAAAAAATAAATCAAATAATACTTACAAACTTAGCCTCCCATGACTCCTTACCACCCGATCTATAATGCAACGATCCCATGGTTGCCATCTGGATACGTCGCGCCTCTATATGCTGGCGACTTGTCCTTTTCTCTGCTGCTCTCTTCTTGGCCTCTTTCCACTCCCTCCGGTGGCAATTAGGTGGTTGGCCATATCCAGGGCACCCCTGCTCTTGTCTCCGTAGTGACTCCTTGACGCGCGTCATAAGGTGAGACCTCTTGTTATGAAGTGCGTCTCTCACCTTTTACTGTCTCCAATCATCTAAGAATCGTGAATTCTCGGGATTAGGGTACCTTCTATGTACTGCTTGTAGTGCTTCTTGTCACAAACCATTTTTTTGTGCTTAAAGAAAATCATACAATCTTTGTATGTGGCATGCACGATACTCCTCAAGTAGACTATCACTTCCCTCCCCTCAGGGTTATGCAAGATACCACCAACATCAGTGACACAGTAGTACATTTGTGGAGGCTCACCTCTCATTTCGCGGTGAGGGTGATCGAGAGCCACCTCCTAGGCAACCCCCACAAAGCCCTCAACCTCCTCGTCCTCCCGCACGACTCTCCCTCCTCCCTCGACGGGCACTACCCTCTACCTCACTCGATGCACGTGCTTCTACAGATGCACGTGCTTCGGCTGATCCATGTACTTCAGCTGATCCCTATGCATCAGTTGATCTGTGTATATGTATAGTGCATGGAGTACCTATTAGTAGAGGTGTATCAAGGTTTGATGTGCCAAGGTTTGGTGTTTGTGCAGCAGTGCTAGGCAAAGATGTGATAGGTGTCCCAGACATGACACTGAAAACCTCCTCTGCAGTGGGAGGGCGACCAAGATAATTAGTTATCTCTCCCATGAATTGCTCCTTGTTTGGAAAACCTCCAAAAAAGCTACTAACACCTCTAGAAAACTCCGCTAAGGTGTTATTCATGCGTTCCAACTCAGGATCAGTGCTGGAAGATCCAGGATTCTACATCTACACAAGCAAAAATCCATTACTACCCTGTGCAGATAAAACATATTACATGGTGCGTCTATATATGCATTGTCAAGTGTTTTTCTAAAAACTGAAAAGCCCTAATCAAACTATAGTTAGGTTTGATTTTTGCTAGCTTAGTTATTTGCATGACAGTTTGTTTTGTTATTTCGTAGTTGGATTTCTTGTGTTTGTTTAGCTTAAGATTTGCTTCTGTCATTTTGTTTGATTTGTTGAGTGCGAAACTTGATAGCCTTGGTCGAGCTTGGTATTTTTTTGGATAGGATGAAGCTTGTGTTTGTCAATAGCTTCTACTGAACATTGAGGAGCTAGGTATGTATTCTTGTCGAGACTCATGCACATCACAGGGATTATGAATTCACGAGCACTTCACGTTACACTTATTGATGCACTGCACTCGAGAGTCATCTCTTGTTCCTATCAAAGACATCCATGCCATGGGTTAAGATTATGCACATTTTGTACCATCATTGAGCACTAGTACGGCATGAGGTCCACTGTAACTATATGCAGTAAATCTTAGATGCACGCACACATGAGAGAGCACCTGTCATTGAGTACGCACATTTCTTGCATGCACCATTTGGGATGTTCATCACAAAGTTAGGAACCTCTGGTTGAGAGTGTAAGGTGGTTGGGAGAGTTCAAGGGTCGTGAAGGACGTCGTCAATTGTGAGATGGGTTGTTCTTATCTGGTCAACATCTTAAGGACCATCATTTTCTAGAGTAATTGTGAGATTTTGGATGGGTGGAGCGGAGTATATCATATCTTTTTTATGAGATTTGAGAGATAAAGATAAGTAATTTTTAATTAATTAAGAAATTTTGTTTGCATTTTGCATGACGCATGATCACATGTAGATAGACTAGGCACAATTTCTTCAATGCATACATTATTTTTGTGTATAGCATCGATTGATTGGTTGCATATCATGAATCCAACATTGCATATTTTTTCAAATCATGAATGATTGGGCACGGAGTTCATTTCAAAAAACCATATTCCTGCTAGGACACACTGCATAAAAAACAAGTTCATATCTAGAGAATATTCATTTTGAAGACTCAAGGATCAAAGAAAAAAGATCATACATTTTACATCGTCAACGAGTATTTCTTAAAGAAAAAGAGGACATGTGTGGTGACAGTGTGTGCAATTACAAGAATGATAGGCCAAGTAAGGGAATAAGTCGTCCAAGATAAAAGATGGAGAAAAATGATGCAATTTACGAATATCAGTATTTTTATACATTTTTTATGGATTTTCATAATTCTGCTTGCATAGGCTTGTTGACAAGATGTGTTCCAATCGTTTTAAGTATCCGAACAACTATATTTGGAGTTCAAATGACGAATTTATGATCCAAACAAGTTGCAAACAGACATAAAGTAGAAAGAATGAAAATATTAAAAAATAGTAGAAAAGCAAAAGCCAAAAGCTGAAAGCAAAAAGCCTAATGTGTGTGAGTGTGGATAGAAAACTATGTAAGGAGAGAAGATTGGAGAGTTAAGGGCATTCTTCCTTGATTACAATTATATTTTGTGAGAGAGGAGAGTGGAGGGTCGCATGCTAGAGTGAGCTCTTGTCATGCCAATTTGAAAGTTGGAGCTTTTTGGTATCAAAGCGCCGAGCATCGGCTCAAGGTTGTTAAGGTATAAAAATATATCTCACTTGGTTTGTTCAAATTGTTGGTATTTTTGTTGTGTTGTGGTTGTGTGATGCTCTACCCACATTCAGGTTTTTTGTTATTTTGAGCTTCAAGAGGCATTGTGTTTTGTCTTGTTTTTATATGTGGCTTGTGGTATATTATTGAACATTCGAATTTTTCAAGTTGTGTTGTGCATTCAACAAAGTCAATTACCCCAACCGGCACTCCTTAATGTCTCGCGATCGGGTTGTCAATGAGGCTTTCTCTCGATCACCGCTCGCGTAATAGCGTCTCTGTGCACGTCTGTCAATGCGTCTATTCCTACATCTATACTTGCATCTACACTGTCATCTAGACGCGCATAGTCGAACCATATTTTGAAAACTGTTATAAAAAACACACAAAAAAACCTCCATAGATGACAATCTACAGCATGTAAAGAGAGAGAGAGAGAGAGAGAGAGAGACAAACAGACAGAGAAAGCAAACAAGATTGAGAGAGAGAAGAAGAACTCACCTTCTTTGCTTGTTCCGCGACGGTGGCGGCTAGGTTGCAAGCTCCTTGTCCTCCTTCTCCCTTTCCTTGGTAATTTGCTTGAATCTTTTTCTCTTCCTTGCTATTTGGCTCTTGTTCTTTACTCTTTGGCTCTTCCTTCCTCCTGTCCTCTTTTTACTCTTATTTCCTTTCCTCATTGTCTTCATGAAGTGATAGATAGACACGATTAGTGATGTCGCGCTCGAACTGCAGAAAACGCGCAAAAAACGTAGGAAAGCACTGGTTTGAAAAGAAAGCCATAAAATTTTTTAATTTTTTTTATATTTGCGTGGCGCACCTGTAAGCGCATGTAATTGTGTGTGTATATGCGCGTGTATATGCGTAGATAAGGCATATTATACGCACTGATAGATGCACAGTTACACTTAAACTGATTAGATGCTAGCTTTTGGTTGTTTTTGGATCAACATGACTTTCCTAGTCTTTCAATATCAAAATATTTGCCTCCATGTTGTAAGTATCAATGCATTTAGGGAATATGACATATATACCAAATGAAATCATATATGTCCTTATGATTCAGGTGTAATTATGTCATCATGTTTTACTAGTATGGGACATGTTGAGTCAACAAACAGTACATCCTCCAGTGAGGATGAGACATTGAGTATTCACAATCGAGACACTTGGCTACGACGGAAAATCAAATGTATATGTGATCGTTGTCTAGGATGTTTTTTTCGAGCACGTCGAATCACAATGTCACACCTTAGCATGTACGAAGAGTGAAACCAAGAAAAAGACCCTATACTTTTTATTGCTTTATTTGCACAAATATTATTGGTCTATGTTGCGTCTTCACCATTAAGCAAAACCTCCTTTTTTTTATTGAGTAGGATGCGGTACCACATCCTCAAATGGTCCCTCTAGGGCGTCAAGAGGCTACAAAGCGTCGACGCAAGGAGGTAGAGTCGTCAAGAAGAGTAGAGACTGATGAGGACGATAGTAGCCCTCTCCAAATGCCCCATCAAGTTTTGGAGGAAGAGATTTTGGACAACATGGTGCATGATTTATTTTTCCATGAGGTTCGGGGGGAGGGCGCCACTAGAGAGACAGATGACCTGCTACACATAGCGTCGAAAACTCCATTGTACGAAGGTTGCACCTACTTCGTTCTACGTACATCTCTCGAGATACTGAACTTACAAACCATTTATGGATGGAGTAATGCTAGCTTGAATGCATTATTGAAGTATGTATCATTTGATATTAATTCATAAATGCTTTTAGATAATATTCGCGGTTTGTTAACTCGGTTTGCACAATATATGCATGTTATTGTCACAAATGCTTCCAAATGAAAATAAATTACCAACTAGAAGGGAGCAAGCAAGGCGTTTCTTAACATCTCTTGGAGATCTTGATTACGTTAAAATCCATGCACGTATCAATGATTGCATCTTGTTTTGTGGGGATCATGCATCTGCATGACAGTGTCGTATTTGTGGTGAACCAAGATACAACCAAGAGATGAAATCAATGGATGTGCCTCCTAAGGTTTTGCGACATTTTCCTATTATTCCACGTATTCAACTTATGTTTAAGTGTGAATCTATTCCGAGACTCGTGTCCTGGCATGCTAGTCACCATTCAAGTGATGGAAAGTGAAGAATTCCTTCAGACACACCAGCTTGGCAACACGTAGATAATTTGTGGCCTACTTTCAAAGAAGAGCCCAGAAATTTGAGATTTGGTCTAGGATTAGATGGAATAAATCCATTTGGCATCAAAAGCACCTCATATAGTGTATGGCCAGTGGTATTGGTGAACTATAATATCCCTCCGTCCATGGCAATAAAAAAAGGTCATGTAATGTTGTCACTTTTGATTCATAAAAAACACAAAGTAAAAGACATGGATGTTTACTTAGAGCCTTTGATCGAGGAGCTAGAAATGCTATGGAGAGGTATTGAGGTGCAAGATGTGAGTGCATCATTGTCCTCTAGAGATTTCACTTTAAAGGACATGTTGTTGTGGACCATGCATGACTTTCCAGGCTATGGAGAGTGTTCATGTAGTTGCATACTCTATTTTATTCATTATTACCCTTAATCAAATATATGTCATCATTAAGCTATTTATTTTTACAGGTTTAACTACATCAGGATATCATGCATGACCAATTTGCGATCGCTCTCTGGTTTCTTCTAGATCGACACACTTGAAGAAGGTTATCTATGACAATCATCATCGTTTTCTTCCTATTGACCACTCTAAATATGCACCCCCCACTAATGGAAGAACTCCACAATCTCCTCCACTTGGCATGAGTCAATAACTAGTTTACTTCTTTTGTTTGTCTTTAAAGTACACTCCATTATGAGAATAAGAAATAATATATTGCTTGTTCCTTAGACTCTCTATATTTTTTCGTCTCCCATATTGGACTGACCCCATGCATATATTCAAGAATACTGCCTCTACATTATGGGATCACTTAATCGCAGCTCGTGATTCTGTCAATGTAATGGAGGATTTACGTAGCATTGGACATATGAGACGAGCTTGGCCACACATCGGACCCAGAGGAAAGATCGAGTTACCGCATGCACCTTGGATGTTGTCGAAGACCGAAGAAAAGATGGTGAAGCAGCAGATATGTAGCTTTTGAACTCCCACAGGATATATGAGATGCCTCAAGGGAGCCTTCATAAAGAAAAAGAAAAAATGTGTGGAGCAACTATCCGGTTTAAATTCTCACGATTGGCACAAAATGATTCAGGTAAGGATTTTCATAGCCATAAATATATTAGTTAGTGGAGTAACTATGTAGACTAATTAACAATGTATGAATATTTACATAGAGTTCATCCTTCTTACTAGCATATCCCATTGTGTTTTGAAAGATGTGCGTGATATCATTTACAAGATGGGTGAGCTCGTGAGGTATGTAGACTTTATACTTATTTTTTAGTTTACATATTACGTACATCACATAGTAAACCCGCTTGAATTTATGGACAAAACTAGTCATCGTTCTCAATTGCATATTGGTAGATTTGTGAGTTTGAAGGAAATCGATCCAAATACGTTGGAAGAGGCTCGAGTATTGTCCATTGAGATGGTTTGTTTGGTGGAGGAAATTTTTCCTCGCTCCATTTTGACTACTGAAGTACACTTACTCGTACATCTGATTGATGAGATTGTAATTTGTGGGGTAGTTCATGCAAGGTGGATGTTTTTTCTAGAGCGCTTTATGAAGATCCTAAAAGATTTTGTAAGGCAAAATGCACAACCCGAGGAAAGCATGGTTGAGGATTGGTTAGTGCAATCATCCCTTGTACAAATCTCTGAATATCTTACTAAAGTGGACCTCTCTTTACCACGACTATGGAAAGATGATGAAGATTTTAGGATGACCTCTATAATACCTCAAGGAAAAAGAAGGAGCAAAGTGCTAATGAAAGAGGAACTTCGTAAGTTAAATGTATTTTGTGTGCTTAATGGCGAAGTAATGAGCAAATGGGTGACACTATATAAAGAAGCAAGGGCAAGAAGAGTAACGAAAGGCAAGCATTTCGTGCAAGACATGGACGTAATGTCCCATATCCAGAACATTTAAGTGCACTTCCACGTCATATTGATATAGATTGGATACATGAAGAAGTAGAGAAGATGGAAAAAGAGGAGATGATGGATATATCGCAAGAGGAGTGGGAATACGCACAAGCTTGCTTATCAAAGGTGAGACATACTTATAATTAAATTATCTTTAGTTATATATGATATAATAATTTTACATGTTTCATCTTTAACTAAATCATTAATATGATCTCAACAATGTACTACTAGTACACATTGTTCAATGCTATTTAGTGTGAAGGCAAACATTTTCGAACTCAACGTATAGATGATAAGAGAAATACCCAGGATTGTGGTATCCTTGCAAACTTCCAAGATACCAATGGCACCATGGAAGGTTATTGTGGCTTGATCCAATATATTTTGAAGCTTGAATTTAGGCCAGTTTTTATATATGTACTAGATGTGAAGTGGTTTAAAGAAGTAGTAACAACGGGTGAGCATTGCATAATTAGACGTCATCCAAGTGGTTTTGTAGTAATTGACTCTATAAAATTTCACCAAGGCAAGAATGACACATTCGCACTACCTCAACAATGCGAGTAGGTATATTAGAAGCTATTTATTTTTATATATATTACTTCTTGATACATTCTCAAAATACAATAAATATCTAAGTTGCTTACTTTTTGTTTTTTAAATGCAGGTTGTGTATCACCCAATGGTAAACAATAACCGATGGTGGCACGTCATCCCCATATCTAATCGTTCAAAACCAATATATGGCAATGCTACCAACATAGAGATAGTTGATGACAATCCAATAATCAATGATGATACAATCAATGATGATGCACATGATGATGCCATGATCGATGATATGCATGATGCAGTGCAAGATGATCCCCGGGAGGATGTTCAAGGAAGCGGAGAAGAGGATAACAATATGGTTGCAGATGATAATGAAGAAATTGAGCATAGCAATACATCTGACAATGGGATAGACTTATTTGTTTCATTGCCTATTGATAACATAGACCTAGAGGTAAATAGTCTAACGATCTCATTGAAGATGAGATTGACCATTCATTGTAGCATATATAATTAGCTTTGAATGATTGGATGTATATTTGTAATACTCAGAAAGAAGTAAAGTTAGTAATGTATTCAAAAAAATAAAAGATGTTAAGATGTTTGGTCATATTTAGGGACTTTATGAGAAATGAAAAATATGTGCATTTATTTTCGTATCTATAGGCACGTTTTAAAACGTGGGTATATAGACATGTTCTATATACTAGCGCAAATAGAGGTGCTGATAAACGTGCCTGCTATTTCGCGTGTACAGTGCGCATCTATAGGGCCTTTCTTTTGTAGTGCGAGTTAAAAGAATGGCATATTGTTTTGGAGTTGGGCTGTTGTAGTGAGCAACTACAAAAGGACACTGCTTGCTACTATAATCACGTGTGAAGCTTTGACTAGAGCAGAAGGGAGGGACTACTTGGGGATGAACAGAGAATAAGTGAGCCACGCTCATAGAGGATCATCGAGTAGGCAACCAACAGAGAAACCTTCTTAATCGTCCAAAAGTTTAGTCTCCCTGTCCATAGTGCATTTCTTTTTTTGTTCCTTCCATGATTTAGCTTGAACTTAAGAGGATGTAGGACCTCTTGCATGAATTTATACTTGGATAACAATGATGATTAGTGATGATCAAATTTCTTGTGGTTTCTTTGTATTTTTTTTTCTCAGAACAAATGGAGCTGGAGCTCAAGTTTGGGTGAGGGACAACCTAGCCCAAATATGTTGAAAGCAATCTACTTTGTGGAAAGGTTGAGACTCTAGTGGAGAGTGAAACTGGAGCTAAAGGATCCTGGAATGTTCAAGGAAGCTATGAAGGTTGCTAAGTATCAAGAGAGGAAGGCTGAGAAGAAAAGAGAGTTTGAACTAGCTAATGAGCATGTAAAAAGGTAAGAGAGGATATGTCCATTAAGACATGAAAGCCGACCTTTGTATGGAAGTAAGACTTTGGCAAACCACCTATAGTGGGAGAAATAACACTTTTCTTTTACTTAATTACATGAGTGTGTTTGAAGAGCCAAGTAAGAACAGTCGAAGAGAAAAATATAGGGAAACTAAGGAGAAGTCTTTGGGTTCTTATGGAAGTATCTAGAGTATCAATGCCTCTACAACACAAGAGATAATTATGAAGAGAGCAACACAAGGGTTAATGAGGATGAGTATAGTGATGAGGCTTTGAGTGTGAGATATTATGCTATGAGCACAAATGATTCAAGATGTTCTGAGAATAGTGTGATGAGTGATCTTCAAGACTTGAGTGACAAGAATGAGTCCATTGACATTAGGAAGGATCATGTGGGTGGAAAAGAGGAGCTCTCAATGTCCAAGGATAAGAAAGACAATAAGTTACTATATGTATATTCTCTACATCACATGCATTCGAGGCTTATTTATAAATATCCTTATCTCTAAAATTTTCATGAATAAAACATAATCTTAAATTTTCTATTCAATATGTAAATAAGACATTTATATTACACCCTTCTGTATGTAAAAAATTGTATAAAAATGGTATTTTAAAAATACATTTTGTTTAAATCCACATGATGCACACATATATTCATGATTAACTTACTCGAGATCAACATTAGGATTTTAGAGAGTAACCCAAGTTTGGATGCCACTTTTGAAGTGACAAAGGAAGAGTATGCAATGAAGAACCCAAGAGGGGAGGACACCCATAAGGACATAGGAATAAAAGGGCAAAAGGGAAGACGTTTTGAGCTCAAAGTTATTGTCTAGTGAGAGTATATCAAATGGAAGAGAGTGTGAGGAGCTTCTAGGAGCAAAAGCTAGTATTGAAAGTGCTAGGGCAAGTGATGATCAATCTTCAAGTATGTTTTTTTATGATGGAGAGTCATTAGAATCATAAGGAGTGAGGTGTGTGAAGTGGGATTGAGTAGTGATGGGAGTCTTACAGAGACTCTATTTGATGCTATGAGTGATTCTGAGGACAAGGATGAGTTGAGATTGAGTGTAGCTTGCCTGCATGTCCCAATGAGAATGTGGATGAAGAAGAGGGTAAATATGGCCAATAACAATGGAGTTAAAAAATCTTTGAATCGTTTTGAGAGTTCCCTTAATATTCATGGACTTGAGTGTCCTGAGGTACATTCTCCACAAATTTCAAAGAGTGAAGGAAAAGGAAAGAGAGTTGTGAGTGTAAGAGTACCATGGATCAGCCCTCAAATTTCAAGGGCACTACATCTTTTCTTTTTGAAGGGAAAAAACAAGCTTGTCCTTCTTAAAAGATGGATAAAAATGAAGATTGACCTTCATAAGATAAGTATATTTGTAAGCACATTTCTTAAATAAAGGATTGTTTTTTAAAGCATACTTCACTCAGAATTCTTTCTACTATTTACATAATTATGAATTCATGCCAACTAAAAGAATTCACAAAATATAAAGCATGTAGACAACCATATTGAAAGCAAACATCTTTTTTAAAAAGTAGTTTGAAAGTAGAGCACATTACAAGGATATGGAGGTATAGCGACGGCAGTTTCTAATGCAAAATAGCAACGTCACTATTGCAATGCAAATAGCGACGGTGCTCAGATGAAAAAAATGCTGGCCAAAACCTGAGTGTGTTATTTTGCGCACATACATGAAAGAGAAAGTGAAAGGAAGAGTGAAAGGGAGAGCGAACATCTTGCATTTGAGAGGGAGAGGGAGAGAAATAGAGAAAGAGGGAGAAGGAAAGCTTCTCACCGCCATCGTCGTCATCGCAAAGAGGAGCCGCCGAATCCAGCTTCTCGAGTCTTCTTGCTTTGTTTTTTGTGTTTTCTCTTTCTCTTTTACTTGTTTTTGTTAAAATTCATGTGTATTGAGAGAGGGAGAGGATTACAGAATCATCCCTGTTGCCTGTTGATGCAAAATCGTCACTAGGAAGTGACTGTGTGGTCAAATACCACTTTCGTCAGTTTTGCAGATTTGCCTTTGTGAGGCTGAAGCTGTGTTCTTTGCAGTGACAGAATTTTTCGCAGTGTTCTGTAATGGCGTCTGATTCTCTTTCACAGATTGTAACTGAAAAGCTTGACAAGAACAACTTCCAGGCATGGAAGTTTAGAATGAAGAATTTCCTTATGGGAAAAGGATATTGGGAATTTGTTGCAGGAAATGAAGAAGAACCAGTTCTTCCTGATGTTCCCAATCAACAGCAAATGCAGGCATTCAAGGCATGGCATGAGAGAGCCAGGAAAGTTATGTACTGGCTGTCTATCAGCATTTCAGACTCTATGATTGTGCATATTCAGGATGCAAGTACGCCAAAGGAGGCATGGGATACTCTGTCAAAGATGTATAGCACAAATATGCAAGCCAGGAAAATGCAGCTCAAGCAAGAGTTGCACAATGTGCAAAGAGAATCTTCTTTTCTTGCTTATTATAGTGGTAGTGATAGTAGTAGTGGTAGTCGTGGTTGTGGTCGTGGTCATGGTTGTGGTCGTGGTCGTGGTCATGGTTGTGGTCGTAGTTCTGGTCGTGGTCATGGTTGTGATCATGGTCATAGTCGTAGTCGTGGTCCTGGTCCTGGTTGTAGTCGTGGTCATAGTCGTGGTCGTGATCGTTGTTGTAGTCGTGGTCATAGTCGTGGTCGTGATCGTTGTTGTAGTCGTCATAGTCGTGGTTGTAGTAGTAGTAGTGGTTTTTCATGTTTGTTTGTTTTTTGTTGTTGTTGTTGTTGTAGTAGTAGTTGTTGTTGTTGTTGTTGTAGAGAGAGAGATATGTTTTGTTAAAGAAAATGAGAGAGGGGGAGGAAGAGAAAAATAAAGAAGGAACGAGAGAGAGTGAATAAACATACAACATAATAAAGAAAGAGAAAAAGAAAGAGAGATGGAAGGAGAGGAGATAATGAATGGATAAAAAACAAAGAGAGAGTGGTGGCAAGGTCTGATGAGGTCCGGTGCAACACCATGAGACGAAAACACTCCGACATACGTTAATTTGTGAGTGGGTGGATGGAGACTTTACATATCTTAATTTTTGCTGAGTTACAAGAAAAGAAATCCCTTCTCAAATAATTTAAGAAAGAAAAAAAGAATGATAACAAAAACAAATTGTTTTTTGTAATATAGACAAAATGGAAAACGATGAAGATCTTGATTTTCAAAATCACGATGTCGAAGGGTTTTCGAAAACAAAGTTGCATCCACAGAGGACCTTGACGAATTTCAAGATAGAAGATCAATCAAGTAAATAAGCAAGATGAGAAAATGATGCCAATACTCTATTTTATTTCTGCCAATAACAAATACAAGGTACAATAAGAAGAAACCCGAGCAGCCTCTGGGCTTAGGCCACCCATATATAGTTGTCTTCAGATTTTTCTTCGTCAGTGTGATGTAGTCCACTCCGATTCTGCGTCTCCATTCAGAGCACCTTTAACAATCCACTTGTCTTCTACTTCTCAAATAATTCCATTTAAGATATTCTTGTAAGAGAAGGAATCTAACAAAAAATCATCGCCTAGACATCAAACAGCGATGCAAAATAGTGTATAATAGGTGAGCAAAACCGGTTGTGACCGCATATTAAGGCTCCGATCAAACGAAAATAAGGCTTAAACATAAATTGTTCCTTGAGAGCAGATCCTAGTAGACCAAAATGTTGATGCTAATGACTAAGGCACAGAAGTCGGCCGGTGCTTGTATAAGAGTCCCTGACTGTCTCTCCCTCTACATATAATCTATGTGTCTGTCTCTCTCTGAAGAACTATATTCATCAAATGAGTCATTGTTACTTGTACCATAGAAGCCTATGGCTGTGGCATTAACCAAAACAGATGGTCTAAACTCCTTTATCCAATTATTTGCTTCAACCACCCTCTTAGTAGCTTGTACCCTGCTATTAAGAATGTCCTCTTTGACTTCAGGTGTCCATTGGATGCTAATAGGAGTTCCAGCTAGATTAACAACTGTAGTGGAGCCTTGAATAAAATTGCCCCAATCAGGTTCTTCAACTATCTCCAACCTTGGATACCTTTTAACTGCTTACCATGAAAAGTATTGCGTGCATTTAAAACTGATCGTGTTAGGATCCGAATTTTATAACCATCCGGCATAAGCCTTGCCACTAATTTTCTTCCAATAAATCCACTTGCTCCTATGACGGACACAATCATCTTTTTTGACTTATTGGTGCTAGACTGATCTACTTCAAGTACAATGTCAAAACGCTTATAACATCTATGCAGTCATCGTTTCTGTCCACCAATCGACAATGTAACTGTCGACTCCCTCCTATGATTACCTCTGACACCGCATCATTCTTTGATCAAGATGAAATAGCATCCACTCTCTGGCACTACGTTTTCGTTGATGCCGTCGAATTGAACTTGATGCCGTCTTCAGCTTCATTCTCGGCTTTGTCTTGTTGCAGTTTACTACAACATCTTTGGCTTCATTGGCTTTTCTTCAACTTCAATCGCCTCTTCATCTTCGATTCTATCGTCCACTCCATCTGTCGTCGCTTCCCTGCTTACAGCAACTTCATCCGCTTTGACATCGACTTCTGCTCCATCCTCATCTTTGTCACCTTCAACTTCAGATTCATCACATCCTTCTAGTCTTCTCCTCTGTCATCGTCATTGCTTCATTTTTTTTTGACTTCATCATCAGCAGAGCTCGCAGTCCGCCATTTTCTCGTTCTCCCTGCATACCTCCTATGGAGCTTTTCCGATGACCTCCTTATTGCCCTCTGACGGCCTTCTCTGATGCTTTTTTCCCAATAGCTTCACATAGCTAAGCTTTTTGTAGCCTCAACAAGCATCTCCACAATTTCTCTTTTACGCGTACTGGCAAGGAGATAGTCATATTCACTTGGTATGATAATAGCAAATAAGTTGTCACTGAGTTCACTCAGATAAATCCGATCAATAGTTAGCAGAAAGAGAAATATGTTGTTTAAGGTTACACCATCTGTTGTCTAGAGTATAGAAATCACAATCTATTATCACAAGTATCCGCCGCTTTATCTCACCGTCTCTGTTCACCTTCAAGATACTATCCACAAAATGTACACGTTAGTCTTCTTAAGAGTTCTCCAAGCACGGTTTTTTTAAATCTCGGCCACACATAATGTGTCTTCTCTTTGGAATTCGAGTTCTCCTGTGGATTTCTTTATCCTTCGCGGCTTATTTAACACTCCTTGGTAGTTTTATTCAAGCTTATTGGCATTGGGTTTTTCAATATTTTTGACACGCACACACGCACAAGCATTCATTCAGACGCATGCAGAGATAAATGCTCACAGATAATATTATTTACAATGAAACAAAGTCCCAGAGCACACACAGTTTTGAGATGATAACTGGAAACACACTTACGGAAAAGCTAGGGTTCATACACACACAAACACGCAAGCCACACGCAGAACAAAATGCAAACACAACGACTAGGTATACACAAAACACGAATGTCACACACATAAAAAAATTTGTGGATTCCACACCTCGGATGTGTAGCAGCATGACAGCAAGGCTTATCTTAATCAGCGTATCCCATATCCTTGCTCTCAATGTAAGCTGACAATCAGATGAAAACGTTGATTGTCTATAGAACACATACGACGCTTGGGTAAGTTTCAATCTGAGATCATTGATCACGCGATCTTGCATTTTCAACAAACGGTAAAAAAAATTAATATCAATCATGCACTGTACTCGCAAGCTAATTGAATACCATATACAAAAAGATTGGGTGTGGCTGGCAAATTTTCTATCCAGGGAGGTGAGGTCTCGTCCCAAGGAGGAGTGCACCCTTTTCGGCCAATTAGAAGAGTTCCTGGGCGTGTGATGGATGGAGTGCTTGAGCCAATCCACCACTTGGAAGGTACTATCCAATCTATGCCATCAATACTAGAGGAGATAGACAGCCTTCGAGACTTATCTACAATCTTGGAGCTTGAGATGGAGGTAATGATCAATACATTGATTCCCATGGATGTCAAGACTTTTGATCCGCTTAGAGAGGAAGCATCCATACCATTATATGATGGGTGTCCAGTATCTCCCCTGAAGACATTGGTTACACTCTTAAGTGTGCAAGCAAAATACGGGTGGAGCAATGCGAGTGTGACCGAGTTAATGAGGTACCTTGTACTTACGCTTCGTTGATTTCTTTTCGGCACTATCATTAAAAATATTTGTGCTTTTTCAAGGTGTTTTATGATTTTTTTCAGGTTACTGAAATATCATATATTACCCCTTGCAAATACCATGCTTGAGTCTCGTGATGATGCATGATATGTTTTACGAAAGCTTGGCATGGACTACAACAGCATCCATGCATGTATCAATGATTACATACTGTTTTGAGGAGAATAAGAGACTATGGAGACATGTCCAAAGTGTGGTTCTCACAGCTATCGACAGGACTTGCAAAGGCAAACCATCCCTCAAAAAGTTCTTAAATACTTTTCGCTTATCCCCCACATAAACCACATGTTTCGTACATTCGGCATTGCGAGCTTGACAATGTGGCATGTGCAGAATAGGTCCACAGATGAAGTTCAACAAATATCAGCGGATTCACGCACATGGAGCCACATTGACTCTACCTTCCCAGGCTTTGCCGGAGAGCCAAAGAATCTTTGGCTCGGTCTTGCAATGGATGGCATGAACCATTTCGATCTGCGCTCAACTTCTTACAGTGTATGGCCTATAGTCCTTATCAACTACAATATCCCTCCATGGCTTTTTACGAAAAAATGACATCTTATCCTTAGCTTACTCGTTTCTGGTCGCTACAAGTCAAAAATATGAACGTGTATCTTCGTCCATTAGTCGATAAGCTTAATATTTTTTAGGAGGAGGGGGTCACCGTGCAAGATATGAGCAAGTGCGATGGTCAACGATCCGCCAATATTCGAGCCATTTTCATGTGGATAATGCATGACTGTTCAGGATTCAGAGAGTGCTCATGTAAAGAAGCTTTCATTCTCGTTGGCAATATCTATCATAGCTCCTTCAAGTTTGTATTCACTGGATAGAGGTATTGTGACAGGTTTGGTTACCTCAGGTTATCGTATATGTCCATTGTGCGGGCCAGAGCTAGACTCTCGAATGTCATAAACCATGAAGAAGATGGTATATCAAGGATATGTCGCTTTCTTGCCAGAGGGTCATGAACTCAATGAAGGTTTTCTTGAACAACCTCCAAAACTTATGAATGCCTAAAGCTGGTACGAGCTAAAAATGGTCCATACGGAGTCACATCCAAATGGAATGCGATAGTTCTCAATTTTCTACGAGTTGCCACATTGGATCCACTTATAGATCAACCACTTGTTGGATCCCATGCATATTTTCAAGAACGTGGGCAGCCTGCTATAGGTCCACATCATAGGAAGGAGAGACACTATAGGGGCACGAGTGGATTTGAAGGAGGTAGGCAAGATGGAGGCACTTTGGGCGCAGTCGAGTGCTGATGGTCGCATGCAACTACCTCACACTCCTTGGGTTTTGTCTACTAAAGAAGAGCGCATTGTGAAGCAAATAGTCAAGTCTATCCGCACTCCGACGGGTATGATGCGTTCTCTCAGGTCTACATTTTCTAAAGACGACCAATTATCTAAGCTAAAATCCCATGATTGGCATAAAATATGTCAGGTTTATACTACCAATGGATTGTAAGTGGCCTGCGCATTTTGCTATTTGGAGTGTAGTCATTGTTCATAATGCTTTCTCATTTGTGGCAATTTGTACTACTAATCATGATCACATGATGCCTTACTCCAAAAATATGCGAGGCCATTTACAGGTTGTCCACTTTAGTGCAATGGATCTCATAGAAGGAGATTAATACATCCTCTATTGAATCCATGAGAAGGGGAGAAATGGAGACGGTTTGTCTCTTTGAGATATACATGCCTACCAGCATGCTCACGATACAAATCCACCTTCTTGTGCATCTTGTAGATGAAGTGGAGATTGCTGGACCTGTCCATACGCGATGGATGTTCTTCTTGGAGCGCTTCATGAAAACCCTGAAGGCTTTGTGCGACGAGGAGCTCAGGGAGAAGGTAGCATGACTGAAGGTTTTTTTGTGTCTAAGGTGCTAGTACATATTTCACAATGGCTAGCAACGATGGATCCAAACAACAGTATGCTATGGTTGCTGAAGGATGATGATAGACTGAGCGGAGATGTGGTGATTGAAAATTAGATTTAAAAAAGAATGGATGCTACAATGGAGGAGAAAGTAAATCACTTTTCTACATTGCACCATGCCTCTATGGAGACGTGGCTTGCCATGTACCAGCAAGATAGGAAAGATCAAGAGAAAGTACGATCTGAATTTTGACATAGTACACACCATCGACCAATTCGATATCCTGATGGCATGGAGGAGATGCCACGATTTATGTCAACACGATGATTGGATAGAGCTTTGACTGCAGCGTCTCATGAAGGGGCGAAGGTCTCAATCGAGGAGTGAAAATTCTCGGGGGGGGTGTAGTCCAAAGGTGATGACCTGTTTAGGATTTGTCATATCTATATTTTATATGCAACAACTAATTGAGTGTTTCAACGTATAGTACAAAATATATAGTACAGCGTGGTCACATGGACGGCATTTCTACGTGGATCATATTGAAAAAATGCACTCCACAACAGACTGTGGTATCATGGCAAGGTTCGAGCAAGAGAGTCAACGACAAGCAATGGATCAAAACATAATTATAGATGAGATGGAGTATTTTGGAAACTTGTAAATTATTATTACGGTAGATTACCATAGCTTCTCTATGATACTATTTGATGTACAGTGGTTCAAAGTGGTACTTGAAGGAGCTGGAGCAACAATTCGACAAGGTCCATTAGGATATTTTCGAGATAGATTCCAAAAAAAAAGGACGGATTTAAGCGGCACCTTTATGTTGCCGGCCCATTGTGAACATGTGCATGAACTCATTTGTTTATTAATTGTATTAGGACATGGTACATGTCACAATAGTTAAATCTCTTTTGTACATGTTTGTGAATAGGTAATCTTCTATCCAAACCCTCGACAACCTCGATGGTGGTATGCTATACCTTCACGTCCCCGAAGTGCGAGAGTATATGATCAAATTGATGTTTTGAGCATAGATGAGGATAATATGCTAATAGAGGGGTCGATATTGCAAGGGGTGGAGACCACCGAAAGCTTAGAGCATGTAGAGAAGCCAGCATCGGATAACAATGATGGAAATATAGGAGTCTAAGAATTCTTTAAGAACGAGGTGGACTCATCCTTTTGTGGTGACATGTCTATCGACCTTCTAGTTTATACCGAGTTGTGTCAGGAGATTGACATGAAACCATATGATACTTCATACTTGGAGCATCCACTTACTCAATTCATTGACTAATCCCTTATAATAGTACATAAGATATGCATTTTAAGTAAGATCTTTTTTTAAGATTTATATTACTGTGCTTTGTATGATTTCAATTGATAATACTGTGCTTTACTTCTTCTTATTAATATTTCTTATAAATTCAAATCCTTCGTTGGTTCACTTTGATACCAACTGTAACATGTCCATCTATTTCGGTCAAGACACGTCTTAGCAGTCCATTGGAGAGGAGGTCTAGAAAGCTTTGCCTGGCACTCCAATGGAATGTTACGGGGTTTGCAATCTAGAACTTTCCGCGTGTGCCACGTAGCGGAAGTATTCTGGCCGTTCTCACTTAGGACCGACCTGAATCAGGGTTTCCCCTAATGGTCATTTCATAAATGGCAACTAGCATTGAGCCCCAAGCAAACTACTTTATGTAGAAACGCCAGGGATGAAGTGGATTCACGCTGCACATGGTTCAAGGAGAATGGGAAACGAGAGGGATGCAAGGCTCAACCTCTCTGTCATAAGGTATAGTCCCATTCCGTTCCTCTAAAACATCATAAACTGGGATTTTTGTAACCTAGACTCTAGGTCAGTGCCCTTGCTATTCATTTCCTTTGAGAAGATCTCTTTGATGTCCATAATGATTGAGAAAAGTTTCTGGCCAACTAGGACCACCCATCTGTAGGACGGACCCATGGTCACATCCACCGCACTTTCCTCAAGGTTGCTTTAGTTGTCTAGTTACCTACCACATTTAGTTGGACAGGCATCAAGCAGCTTCTTTAATTAGGCCGTTAGACACTGGTTCCTTCACATAATCCTAGCACTTGACATAGAAAACCAGTGTCAAACAAGTTCCTTTTCAACAGATTATCATATTTATCTTTCTGTCAAAGGGTTTGTGAAAGCAAAGTCGCGTCTTCAGAAGACCTTGATAAATTTCAGGATAGAAGATCAGAAAGATGCGCAGATGAAAGAATCTTTGTACAAAGCTGTTGTCACTATTTTAACAGTGACCAGTTCAGCTAGCAGCCCTTTTCCAGTCTGTAAGAGACACAAAGCAAAACGTACATAAGCTACTGCATGGGACCAGTTAGTTTACAGCCTGGAGTGTTGGAAATAGTACACGGTCAATAGGCACAAAGCCTTTTATACTGTAGATGGAGTATTGATTGACATAATAGGACTACAATCGTCACGTTCATATCATCCAACTCAGCTCTGAATGCTTTGTAACCTCTCCATGCACCTGTACATCAATCATTGTATAACACAGCCACTGCAAGAAGGAGTTATATCATTGAAAGATTGTCAAAAATTGTTTGGCTAGATGTTGCAACTGTATTGTATACTTTTGGACACCACATGAAGAACCTGTTGCCTAATACCTATAATTCTTGAAATTAAAGTATATGTTGGAGAGGGCTTGTTGACATGCTAACCAATTATCAGTCACCAGATCTCAGAATTAGGCCTCCAGTTCAAACAGGTATAACATCAGCCTTTGCATTATCCTCGCATCTCAAAATAATCCCATCCATCGTCGTTGGTAGAAGACATCTTTCCCACTGACAACCAGTAGAGACAGGCTCCGTAGGAGGTATAATCATGACAATATTCTCATTCCTCTGAACCATGCCCATAACAGTAATTGTATTCCCTTCTCTGATGTACCCTTCCTTCAGCCTCATCACACGATCATCACTAGACAAATTACGGGTTGATAGGCAGCGCATGAAATTAGAAGGGAGCTGTCCATTTTTGCTGGTGACCTCCAAATCAATTTCCTCCTCTACATATGGTGTAACAGTTGCACCATAACCCGCTTTTACTAAGGCCCGCCAGCCTGACTGGAAATCCGATATGTAAAAATCAACTGCTTGGCACTCTGAATAGCGCAATCCCCAAGTGAAAAAGCGATGCTTTGGCCCTGTAGGCTTTGCTTTCCAAGCTCTATATTCATAAAGCCCACATAATGTGTAAACACATCTGCTCACTCTCTGCAAAGATGATTCAAGGGGAATGCTTCCACATGTCTCCTCTTTCGATCAAACTACTTTTGCCATTGTGACTCTGCGTGAGGAAGAAAACACCCTCTGATGCTCCTCTTTACGATGACGGAGATTCTGTTACACTGCTATTTAAAAGGAATGAAAACGATTCCCATGAATCAGCTTGAAGATACACTCCCAGGTAACAAAGGTGATCGACATGGAAGATGCGACAATGAAGCTCCCGAGAGCCAGGGAAGTCGCCTCCCAGGGTGATGACCTACCGATCTTCCACATGTTCCCTCTTCCTTGTCAACCAAAACTTCGCCTCTCCAAAAAAAACTCCAACGGCGTTCCCATCATCGTCATAATTAGCTCTTGAATCAGCTAATTAGCCTCCCCATTCCGAGATTCCCTGCGCCCCCTTTGTTATTCTCCTTCCATCTCACATAAAAAAATCGATATATATCTCTATCTCCTTTTTTAGCTCTTGTTCCACAAGTTCCTGCTTTTTAATAATTCTAAAAACATTCCCCACTAAAACAGAGTGCCCGATTTTACCACAATCAGGTCTACCTTGGCTGAAAACGTAACCAATACACTTGGAAAACTCGGCAAACAAATAAGCATAATTTAACCATTTCCTGGGCCCATATGGATGAGATGAACTGATGTATTGAATGATTAATGAGTAGGACCTCTCAGAACTGCTCATGTGACACAGACTTTTAAGGTTAGCAGCCATCTTGCAAGCAGTAATCTGAAAATAAAGGCTCCTTCCAAAAGCTCTGCTGCTGCTCAATTCCCTGTTTTTAGAATATTCATTTCATTATTCCCTTCAATGGGTTGATGGTCCATTGAAGCCTTAGCTTTGAACTTGCAAATCATATATTCTCAAGGTTCTAGGAAATCCTCTTTGGTAGTGAATTCCCTTTCAGGTCACCTTTGCATGGCCAATTTCTAGTGATGTCATCTTCTCTATTACTACTATGCATGCCTGAAGGGCTATTACAAATGCCTGCCTATATGGATCAACACCCTCTTCTAGCATCTACCAGTATAAATTCAATACCTTCTCTCCTTGACCTCGTTCAACAAAAAATGATAGCATTGCACTCCATGATACGACATTTCAAAACGGTAAGCCAATAAACATACTCTCTGCTTCTTGTATGGTCCCATGTGCTCTATACATACTCACAAAGCCACTGCCAACAAAGACATCTGAAGTATAACCGCTCATACAAGCATCATGATGCAATGTCTGGCCAATTTCCAAAAACCCAAGTAGAGGCAATTGTTCCTCCCAAACAATAACTTCTGCATCTGTAAGTGCACCACAGGCTTGAAGGGCAATCGTGTATGTCTTCTCATCACAACTTATTTCTTCCTCTTGCTTCAAACCCCCCTTCACTATATTACCCACATAAAATAAAAGAGCAAACATAACGATTAAGTATGTACAAAGTATCAAATCACACACACAACTTTCGGGTGGTTTTCACACCTCGAATGCGCAGCAATACGACAACGTTGGAGATGGCAGCACGAGGTAGCGGGACACGACTGGAGGCAACGATGGTCCATCATCTTGGGAGTGGCGGCCACAAGACTTATTTGGAGGACTTTACAAGTTTTTCTTTTGTTCTTATTGCTTGCTTTTTTGTAATATCACTTGTATTGACAATCGTGTTTCTAACAATTGTATTTTATTTTCTTTACAACACTCCATTACAAACTGTGATCCCATCGGCCTAGAGACTTGATATATAGAGAGATATGGTCTCACTGCATTGATTGATAGACTGTATGTATGCGGCGGCCTAGTAAGTCACTTTTCTTTCTTATCCGTAGTTACTATTTTTTTAAAAATGCATCATGTATGGTGGAATGATGTGTGGTTGTTTTTTTTAATAGACTTAGTTCGATGCTCCTTTGCATTGGGACGAGCTTTTGGATGGCGAGGGTCTATAGCTTGCGCTTGGATTCGTGGAGCGTACATCCTCTTTCTTTTTGGTCCTATGATTTATGCATGCATCTTCTATGTACAATGTTATTATCATCCTTTTGTATCTTGCCATGATTCCATGAGTTTTCATTAGCGATCTTGTATTCATTCTATGTATCAATCTTGTGGGTTCAAGTATATTTTGCGCTCATTTTGATGACCATTGCACACTTAATGTGCAATCCATTTGTAGAATATAAATATAGCATATAGTGCTACAAGCTGCCATGTCACATTTTTTTCTCTATAACCGTTGCTATTAGCATTGTAAATTTACTATACGCATCGCTATTGGCATCACAATACATGTCACGAACCGTTGGTATTGTGATGCAAATATTGACGCAAATATCAATAGTTTTATGGAGACGGTAATACCGACACCAATAGTGATGGTTTCATGGAGATACTAATACGAATGCATTTAGCGACAACGGGGGCAATTTTTTTCATGAACATTTTTATTGCTTTAAACATTAGTATGAGGCCTATATCTTGTAGTATCTGGATGGCATCTATCACTTCAGCTACCATCATGGTTGCATCAAAATCCATATGTGCATATGCCAATACATCAATCATGTAAGCATGTGAGCAACTGACTTATTGAGTTCCAATGCTCTTATGATGCTCATAATATTGCTAGTGGATGCCACTTGCCTCTTATAAGACACTTAAAAGTCAATATTTCCTTGTGGTACATGATAAGGATCAAAACCATGTGAGTAATACCCTTGCCAAGGCATCTCTTGCATCATAAACCATGGTTGTTGATAAGGTTTTCCTACCATTGTTACTTGCAATTCTAACCAATAGTAAATGCTGCCAATGTTCTCGTGGTAAATATCTTGAGTGATGTCCTGAGAAAAGTTGTACCTTGCTGTCCTAGTAGATATAAGCCAGTTGTACCTTAGTTAGTCCACAAATCTATCACTTTGATAGTTTTCTAGTTGCTTCTCAATCAATCTCCAAAACTCTATCACTTTGATCCAAATGTCCAATTCTTGGTGCTTGTGTTGGCCTTTGTCTACATCCTTATGCACTTAACAAGCTTGGCAAAATTATTGGAGATTTAGGACTTGGAGCCTTAGACATATGGTAGTCAAATGAGCCAAGGCCTTTGGTGTTGTGGATACTCTTCTCAACAACTCCTAAACTAATCTTCTCTTGTCTTTATCCAAAAATCCATCCTATGGATGAAGAATATTAGCAATGTGATAAGCAATCATAGATGCCTCTATATGCTTCTGAAATTACAGTATCTGATGAAATTGAGAACTTTTTTCACACGAACATTTTCCTGTGGAAGTTCAGTTATGTAAATTCCCAAAGTTGGAATACCATTACAGTTAGCATATCCACAGTGACCATTGTTGCATTGAATGGACACTCAACTTCCATTGGTAGAGATCACCAACACAAAGACATTCCCGAGCATCTGTGCTTCCAATTCTAAGTCCTCATCATTTTAGTATCCAAAATTCCAAAGCTTCAACATTGGTTGCCTGATTCATGTCTAACAAACTAACATTGGTTGTTGCCAAAAATGTTCAGTATAATGTGGTAGCAACATTAGAGCAGTGTTTTTCAATACATCTTCCCTTCTTTTGATGAATCTGTAGATTGCAGTGTCAGGTGCGTGATCCAAAAAAAATAGTATCACTTTGAAGGCCTTCACCTACATCTGATGTGGAACTTGGGCTTCATGGAGACCCCATCCTGAAACTCAAAGGTTTTACCAAAATAGAAGAACATTCATGCATTGGACCCTCAACCACGAGACTTTGCAAGCTTACAACAGTGTGTATTATGCTGGCACATTGGAATGTTATTGCTTCTTGCATAATCCTAGGCTTTAGAAGCTAGCTTTTTAGAGACTATGACAATGATGTCTCCATAGATTGTGTTCTCCAATTCGGCCCTATGAAGTGTTTGGAAATTTGAACCATTTCCAAATACCAAAAACGGCAAGCTTCTTCCTAATGAATCCACTTCTGTCCAAGCATCATTGGAAGCATTGTTATCTCCCTTAGTGATGTCCTTAATGCTCTCTAAACCAATGTCCACAAATCCACAATAAAAACAAATATATACACCACACTAACCATGGTCTGGATCAACTAATTGGACACTTTACTCACAATTGATTTATAATTTTTGAGGCGATGATCACCACAAAGAATTCGGTATTCAAAAATGGGTTATCACCGTCCAATCTTTCCATGATCTCAATGCTGCTTGTTGCAAGTAGGCCTGAAACAACATACACCTCTCTGACACTACCTTCTCAAATATCCCCATGCTACATAGAAGTCCTCTTTCCTCATTGTCTTGACTGCCTTGTTGATGGTAGGACAAAAGTACCCATCTTTCATATAAAATTCCACTCCCTCCTCAAGGGTAGTGCAGATAAAGGTCCCATTTTCTAGTTTGGCAATGATTTTGACAGTGAGCTCATTTGCATCTTTGGGGTTTTGCCACTTCTCTCCCTCTGTCAAAATCTTCTTAAAAAGGTAACCATCCTTGCAGATATCTTTCACACTAGCCCACAATATCAATTCCACATCAAAGGCAAGAGTGGCATTTAGTGGAATGGTTGGGGATTCACCAACTTCACCATAGGAAAGCTTGGGGGGATAATAAAAATAGCATGCTCACCTTCTTTTGAAATTTGCAATATCTGGTGTTGCCGGGAAATTTTGAATCGCTGTTCAAGATTGCTTCCGGTGAGGTTTTTTTATTGGAACAGACCAACCAGTAGCTCTTAGTCTTCTTGGTTATGATCGATCAAGAACTGCGCTTGAAGGTGTAGCTATGGAATTGGAGGGCTCTTTGTATCCCTTGCTAAGGGACATTATATGTCAGAGCCTATGGTCCAGCGGCAGCTGATGGATCAAGAGAGGAGATTTCACACAAAGCCATGATGTCAAAAAGACATGTTACTCCATCTGAAAGGCCACCATGGATAGACCTAGCACAATAGATAGGTATATATCTGGATCCTCTATCAAAACCTCATGGAGCTTGGAGTGAACTTTAAGTGACAAGTTTGTTTCAATACCCATAGCATCTATAGCTCAAAGTAATAGGCCTTCAACTACCGTTGATTTGCACATCTCAATATGGAATAGCTAAAGGAGAAGGCTAGCATGGAAGAACAAAATAGTATCTGATAAGAAACTCCTTCACCCTAGAAGGCAAGTTCATAGTCATCTGACAAATCACAAGTTGAGCAACAAGCTGATGAGACACCAGTGAACTATGTTGCAAAAGTTGCTAAATCTAAAGAAAAGGTTTGGGATTTTCTCTCCTTATTGTATGACCAACAAGGATTATATGTAGAAGGTGATGAAAGGTCACATTCCGATTGCATTGACTTGGAGGGAAAAAATGAAGGCCTTATGCCAGTGTCTCAAGTTTTTTCGTAGGGTAACATAGCAAAACAAGTGTATTGACAAGGGTTTTTCATGAGATTGAAGATGTGATAAATGCATTAGAAGAAGCACAATTTGCCTTCATCGAGCAGCTACCTGCACCCTCTAAATCAATTATCTTTTTTATGAAGATCTTCTTGCTATTGGTTCATAGTATGATGCAGAATGTTAGTTCAAAAAATTATGATCTACCTCTAGTAGCCATCCAGGAGTGTGGTCGAGAGTAGAAGTTCAACAAAATGCCTAGTGTGAAGGATTCATGATTCCATCCTATGAAATCTTAGTCATCTTCTTCCTTCATCAAAGATAGAACTTCCACAACCCTTGAAAAACTTATCGAGAAGAAGAAATAGAGCACTGCATTGCTTGACCTTAGAAAGCTTGCTTGGCAAGTAGCAATGTAGCACTACGATAGATCTTAAGAGGAAATTTGTGAAGTGTAAACCCTAGAAGATGGAGCTTAAACCTGAAGCTATGGATCTAGTCTCCACCAAGACTATTGCAATAGTCTCCAAAGCTTCAGTTTATAACAATGGAAGCTTGTTCTCATTGCATAAATGGCCTGCTAAAGATAAATCTCTTCCCTTTGCAAGCCTGTTGGAATGCCTTGTAATGGAAAATGAGTTTGTCTTATGTGGAAGAAGAACCATTGACCATTTCTTGCTGAAATTTGTGAGGAAGGGCTGCGAATAACACATGGATGCTGGAAAGAGGCCTTGAAGAAGAAAAAAAGTAAAGAAAAATTTGCTCCCTAAAGCCTCTCCAAAGCCATTAATAATGGTGCTCCACTTGTTGAGGATGAAGAGTAGACAAAGATTCAAGCATAAAATGTCTATGAAATTTCATGATCTAGGGGCTAGAAGAAGATCTCTGTTGAAAACTCCATGAAAGCTTGACCAAAGCTCGATTCAAAGAGGAAAGAGAAGCCTCACTTGGTTAACTCCCATTTGACCAAATTACCTCAAAATTGCGTGAAATTTTGATGAAAATATGCTATTTTAGCGTTCGGCCACCATATCTATCTCCGAAGATCTCTAGATATAGTCTTCATCTAATTGTAGATGTCCTGCAAGCCACTACTAGTCATTGTCTATATCTAGTACTGTAGCACTTGTCTGAAATTGGTTTCTATACTTGAAAAATTGAACTGAAATAGAAGAAAAATGGATCAAAGACCAATGATACCACTTGTTGAGAAGTGAATTGGAGAGAGAGACAGAGGAGAGAGAATATTGTATGAGAGAGAGAAGAAGTGCAAAAGAGAGAGAAAGAGAGCGACAAGGAGAGAGAAAGACTAGAACATGAGAGAGAAATATTGAAAAGAATAAGAGAGATGGCTAGAAGCCATGAAAGGACAGGAGGAGCTAGAGAGAGAATGAAAAAAAAAAATTATTGTGTAAACATTTATTATCTATACATGTGTCCTTTTCCCTTTTATATACCCCTAGTTCAGCTCTTTACAATGTTTCCCTACATAGAAAACATTTTCCACTATGTTTCCCTACATATAAACATTTCTTATGTGATTCTAATTTTTCTCTAACTTGAAAATTTTGCATTTTCCTTAGTTTAAAAAATCCTACTTATGTGAGTTTCTAAGTAGAAAATTATATAGCAAATTTTCAACTAGGAAAAAATTCAATATATAGGCTTTTTTTCCTATGTTAAGAAAAACTTCCTAAATAGATAATATTTTCTTGTATAGGTTTTTTTTCCTATGTCAAGAAAAAGCTTCTATATAGATAATTTTATTTAAAAAGAATTTTCAAATAATCTATATGATGCCATGATATGGTGATACTATATTTTTACTCAAGTTGATCCCTCTAATGGCCAATGAAATGGTAAATAGAGACATCGAATTGTACATTACCCCAATGTAAAATCGAAAATTTTTTATCACTTGCATTGATGCAAATGCTAGTAACAAGTTACTTGGTAATTTCTTGGACGAGGGCTTGCTCATTGTTGTGAGGAACTTCCACATAGGTATCGATGGTTATGGCATGCATGTCCCTCTACAATACACAAAGATGTATAAACACGAGAATGTGATAAGGATATTTATAAACCATGATTAAGATTGATTAATAAGGCCTAGCCTAGCCTAGCAGCCTGACTTAGCGATTGTAGATTGGAGTTCTCAAGCATAACAAACAACTACATGTATCACATGCCCACATGTGCCCCCCCCCCCCCCCCATGCTTGTAATAGGTAGAGAAGCTCATGATGATGATGATGTCATGGTGTAAGTGTTCCTATTGAATTCGAGTAGGCAATTAAAACTAGTCATTGTAATGGTTACCCACTAAGTATAATAGCTATCAAGGGCTGCCAAAATCTATGGAGTCTTCTCAAGACTTGCAACACTCTCCTTCCTTACAAAAAAACATGTCTCATGCTGTATACAAGTCAATCGCCATGACGTGCTCAAAATTAATCACTACAAAGAATGGTACGCTCATGATGTCTCCTTCTATTATACACAATTAAAACATTTGAATTGGAAAAACATAGGGATTCACTTGGAAGCACAATTAAAAAGTCTTCTTGGAGACAAGGAATGCATATCTTTATTCCATGAGACACAAAAAAGGTTATTTCAAAGTCACAGAGCAATGCCCCAAGATTTGTTTCACTTTCACTAATCCTATGTTTGAAAATGAAAGATTGATAATATATTTGCAATGGTAGCAAAAGATCATACCTGGAAGGGAAAGAACATGCCCAATATAGTGAGCTTTGTTGGGGGTAAAGGTGCCTCCCCCAAGCCGCTCGTGTATTACTACACTAACAGTATCCACTGTTGCAAATTGCAGGTGGCAAGCGCCTATCACAATCACTTATTCTTTATTCTTTTAGTGACAGTTTGAATAAAGGAAGGCCCGACCACACATTGTGGTTGTTGGAGTTCCCACTTTGAGTTTCACTCTCTCTCTTGCTCTTGCTCTCCATCTGCCATAGCTCTCACCACCAAGCTTCTTTCTCCTAGGTTCCACTTCCCTTTCATCTGGTATCAAAGCGAAGGTATTGGAGCTTGCCCGACATTCTCTTTAGCTCGGATTTGAAGAGCTTCAACCTGAGCTTCAATGGCAGCCATGGCACCTTCCTTTGTAGGTATGTTTTGATCTCCCACCTCCTCCCCGAGCTTCCGGACCTTCATTGGCATCTTCCAAGGCTGCATCAAAGCCCCCTTGACACTACCAAGTGCTCCTCAACACTGTTGAAGACCCCCCAAACCCAAGAACAACCATCGCAAAATGCGGTGCATTTTTAGGGGGCTAGGCTAACTTCCTCCTGGCATTTCCCATCTCTTTCCGAGCTTCCCTACACTCTTGGCAACCTTCTTGATCATTGTTGGACTCCATGGCACTAGTGCTTGGATCTCGGTGATCAATTCGAGTGCTTTCCCCTCCATCCCTTGTTGTATACACAGTCCCAGGACTATTAAAACAGGGTAGCACTTGACATTTACTGTTTGATGCTTCTTGGTATTGCCCATTTGATGTCTATTGATGCCCGATGATGCCCAGATGTTTTGGAATGCTATGTCCATGCTTTGGGATTGATTTGGAGAACATTTGGGCATCGTTTGAGCTTCATTTAACAGTAAATATGCTGCTGTAATACAGTGGGCTGAAGCTCATTTACTTGGTGTATGCATTGATTCTTGGATATGGGGTGCTTACTAGAGATTTGAATGATCATACTGATGTATTTGGAGATTGTCAAATACTTCTTTTTGGTTCCGGAACTCTTTTGAGCTTGATTAGGCTACGCCTTGGTCGTCATTCATTGGAATTCGGCTCCAGTTGGCATGCTTTGGAGCGGTTTATGCCTATTGGCAGTGCTTGACATTTAGGCTTCATGCATTTATGGTTTGGTCAAATATGGATGCCACTTGGTTTGCCCATGCTTGATAGTTACTTGGAGCTTCGATTTCAGATGTACCCTATTAGGATTTGGCATGTCTGATGCTATGTATTCGATGTATTAGAGCATTGCTTGCTCTCTTTGCATCTCACTTTACTTCCAGTGGGAGCCTCTTGGTATATTAGCATGTACACAAAGTCTTATTTATACTTGAGCTTGAGCTTGTGGGACAGTTACATGCATTTTCTCTCTTGAGAGCTTTATGTCTGCAATTAGTCTGTAGTGGGCTGATTTGATACACCTATTGAGGCAAGCATCTATCTCTGTCATAGGTTTGTCAGTTTTGTATGCATATTGGATGGTTATACATTGAGCTTCTTATAAGCTCTATCAGTTATGCTTGTGCTTGGTCTCTTCTCTTACCTCGAGACCCATTACATGCATGACTTCTAGACCTATGAGATGTCTCTTGCATGACACGTTATTGGTTTGACAGTTTGTGGTACCTTCTTGCCCCTTGACACTCACTGTTGGATGTATCTTGCTACCTGGCAATTGCAGTGACGTGTATCAATGATTGCTTCATTTTGGGACAGTTTTACATACTGGTATCATTTATTACAACAAGCTGAAATCTACAGTTTTCAAGTACTTCTATGGGCATAATGCTTACTATTTGGTGTTATCTTGGTCATATTTGGTGGACAAGTGCTTCTCTTGGTGATATCCACTCTTTCAGCTAGTTTTAATAGTGGTTTCAGTGGATTTTTTGCTAATTATAAAAACATGCAATTTTTCTTTTTTTGCTTTGATTTGGGACAGTATGTCTAGTCACCTGAAAGACACAACTCTCTTTAACATTGCCAAGTTGGATGGTACAAACTATGGGTATTGGAAGTCCCAGATATGGCAAGTTTTGGTGCAAAAATTACAGATTGAACCCTTGTGTTTCAAGGGTATTAAACCCGAGGATATGGATGATGATATTTGGATGGAAATTGATGAGCTATGCAAGTCTACCATTATCTTGTCCCTCTTAGAAGAGGTCCATCATAATATTGTTGAAGATGAGAATCAGAGTGCATGAGATTTATGGGAGAAGATTCATGAGCTCTATGAGTCTTGTGTCACAAATGTATTGGCTTAAGCAGTTAATGGACCTTCACATGAATGAGGGCATAGCTTTAAGGGTTTTGAAATGCCCAAAAACTTCACTTTTCTTTTTCATAAAATACACCCAAACTTTTCTGCTATAGTCATCAATAAACGTGACAAAATAATGACAGCCTCCAAGAGATGCAGCTTTAGTAGTCCACACATCAGAGTGGATTAATTCCAATGGCTTCTTACTCTCTTGAACATGTCTAGGAAATGGTTTCCTTGCCTGTTTTCCAAACTGACAGGCTTCACATACCTTATGCATTTCTGCAACCTTGAATTTTGGCAAACCTGCAACAATATTTTGGGCCTGCATTGATTTAAGTCGCTGTACATTAACATGACCAATGCGTTTATGCCAGATATCAATATCTGCAACTACACCGGTCCCATGTGCAAACATTGCTGCACTCAATTCAGACATGTCTGCATCCAGTGTAAACATTCTGCCCTTCTTCTTTCCTTTTGCTATCAAGCGACCTTTATTTTTCATATCCTCAACAAAGCATCCATGAGGATTAAATCTGACCTGCAAGCCCTGCTCAACCAGGCGACTAGATAATAGTCAACCTCATGACAGAGACGAAAAAAACAAAATGCGAATACCATGATAGGGAACCCAAATACCCAATCTTATTTTGTATCTCCTGTAATCAAAGCCCAAAGCAAGAGTTTAGCGAGGGATACTGTAAGCCAAAGCCAAGGATTGAGGGCATGCACTGCACCTCAAGATATCACCCTTATGATCGCACTCTCTAGATTTCCAATGCGTCCCTATAGTGTTGTCCAAATCCTCTTCCGAAAAGTTTCTACTTAGCCAGGATACCTTCGTTCTTTGTAAATTTGTTGTTTTGAAGCAAGCCACGAAGATATGGAGGGGTACAAACCATGATAAACGTATTCTTCTTGAGATCCTTCCAGTTGTCATGGACTTTTTAATATCCTGAGATATTTTGAATTTGAAACTCTGCACCGTCACCTTGTCAGGAATCTCCCAGTTTAGAGATGAAAGACTTGGCAATGGCATATCTTTGATATTCCCATACCTATCCCCTTTAGAGGGAACCACATACTGTGCATAATATATAAAAACCTTGCATTCACTATAAAAAGACACAGTTTGATCGGCATAAATAATGTCTGCCAATACCTTATGAATGGCATGGAAAGTCCCGCTTAGGCTTTCCACAGGTTGCCATTCAATACTTGTTGACGGAAAGATATCTACAATGACGAACCGTTTGTTAGAACTTGCATAAATGGAAAAGAATTATATACGTTATTCAACTTATAACTTACAATGTGTTTGTTGGGGAACACGTTCGTTTGGAGGAAAGTGCATATCCTTGGCCATGTAAACATGTTGCACCTTGACAAACCAGCCTTCGGGCATAATTTTGAAGGCAATGATACGCCCCTTCCAGTGATGTTTTATATCTTCTTGTTTTCTTCTTTTCACCTTATGAGAGCCCTTGCAAGAAGGCAGCATGGTAACCTAATCGTTTACAGCAAAGGTTTTGGGCTCAAAATTTCCATCTACTCCCTGGCTATAGACTGTGCAAGAGTGTATTAAACGAGAAGGGCGCCTGGAGGAAGCCATGAAAAGAAAGAAAGCGCAGACAAAGAAGCTCAAAGAGGGGTGAATGAACTAAAAAGTAGCGCCAAGAACCCAAATGAGTATGTATTGGGCGCCCAAAACAATATTGAAAGATCTCCTGACTTTCAAAGAACTCATGATTAATTTCATCACATCTCTGTCACGTATTTTGTCAGATTTGTAAGTAAATAACGTCTTTGGGACTCCAAAACATGTCAGACTTTAGGGGTTTTGGCTAAAAAAGAAGAGAGAATCACGAAATGGACTCCACTATCTCTAAAAAAGAGGAGACAAGAATACCATATTCTTGCACACATGGTGAACTCTCTTTGGCCCTTTTCTTAATCCCATGATTAACAAAAGTGCATTTTTTGAAGCGTTTTTGGCCCTAATGCACACCCTATTGCCTCATTCGCAATAAGTACGATCATGCGTCTAAAGACTGTTTGTGTCATTCCAAAGGCCGTCCTAACAGGCCTAAGGCTCAAGCAAATTGTACTACTGCATCTGAATCTTCTTGCGGTGAATCGGATGAACACGATTTTGTATAGCACATCTCACTTCGATTACTTGAATGTTGATGATGCCTTGCTTGCCTTTATGGCTTTCAATGATACTTCCATCATCCCACCTCATATTTGGATCCTTGATACGTGGGCCACATGCCATTTAACTACAGATAAATGTTATTTAAGTGAATACTAAGAAATTACACCAAGAGATGTGTGCTTTGGAAACAATGATACACTTACCACTCTTGACATGAGAAATGCAAATATCGAATTAATTGATGGTAAAATTGTTCTCATTAGGGATGTCTATTATGTGCCTAATCTAGTAAAAAAAACTAATTTCCATGTGTAAAATCACTAATGAAGATACTTAATAGAATTCCATCATACACATTGTTTAATCAATCACAAACTCTCTGATGGAAGCCTTTACTCCGTTTCTTGTTGGCTACTATACCATCTAGGAAGAAGATAACCTTTTATCGAATCCTATAGTGCTATAGACTTTAATTACAATCATTACTCTACCCTCTTGTGGCATTACCATCTTGGGCACTTAAACCTTGCCATATGAAACACATTCAAGCCCATAAATTAGCACGAAGTAATACCCTACCTCATAATTGCAACCTTATATGTGTGAAGGTTGTCTCCTTGGCAAGATGGCCAATAAGAAATATCCATTTTCCAACAATCATACAACTCACCCCTTACAAATTGTCCATTCTGATTTGTGTGATCTAATGCCGTTGCTTGACACGAAATAAGTAATTCTTAACCTTTATAGATGATTATACTAGGTTTCCTATTGTTACTTTTATTAATAATAGAAGTAGCTCCACCATTTTACAATAATTCAAATACTACCAAGCTTATGTTCGGAAAAAAAAGGTCGCAAAATAGAATTCCTTCAGTTCGATAATGGAGAAGAATACATTTCCAATCTTTTTAGAAATTATTGTAAAGAGAAAGTATACAACAATGTCTCAGTATTCTAGAAAATCTGTAACAAAATGCTACTGTGGAATGTTAAAATAGAACACTTATGAATTCTGCACGTAGGGTGCTCAAAATTGCTGGGCTACCTCCTTCCTTTTGGGAGGAGGCTGCTATAACAATATGCTACATAAAAAATCATGTTTATACGCAAAGTGTTAAAGCTATACCCTACACTTAAGGTTTAACAAACCGCCCAACTATGCTCCTTTACGGATTTTTGGGTTACCTGTTTATGCTTATGTAATTGGCACACAACGCAATAAACTGCAAGACCATGCTATCCGTGCTCGCTTCATCGGTTATGGAGAACCCTTTGGTATCAAAGGATACCACTTATACAATGAAAGAAAGTGAATTTTTTAATACCCGTACATTGGTCTTCGACGAGGACTCCCTCTTTACGTGTGTTTGGAAGAAGACTCGTTCTCTGGCGGACCTCTACTCTGATGTGTCTCATTTCAGCGCTATCTACCCCTCTCTTGAGCACGACCCCGATCACGCTACCTTCATGGCTGACTACTGTCATGATTCTATTTCTAGTCTCCTGCCTGCCAAACCTCCCGATGAGGTCGTTCCCATTGATGTTGGCACTGCCTTACACGGCCCTGAAGCCTGTCACTAGCAAACCGCCATGGATGCTGAAATTAAGTCCCTCATCAGAACGGGACTTGGACATCAGTTCCCTGTTTATTACAATGTAAATTATAAATAACTAAACAATTGAAATGTAATATTATAAATAACTAAACGATTGATGAAAAGTCAACCGGCAGCCAAAACGGCACCGCTTCGCCAATCAATGAAATTATTCATTCGTTCCTCTGTGAGTATTCTCGAGAGAGACGGCCTGGTGATGAAAGCGAAATTGCCTCTGAAATGGAGGTCACTAGGCTGATCTAAAGGAGGCGACAGTAGGGGTTGGGGGGGTGGTTCAGATCTCTGAGGAGGGGTGCTCGAATAAAGAGGGGGGACCTGGCCTTGTAGAAAAAGAACCGACAGAGAAGAGGAGCGGTACTCAGGCTGAGGAACATGGCATAACTATGCTCGACTGACGTTGTATTGTAGATCGGAGGGTGGCCTTTTCCTTCATCATGCGACTTTTGGCCACTCCTATGTTCTATATCTTGGTGGAAGACTTTGAAGATGTAAAGTAGTAGGTGAGAGATCTACGACATTACAACAAAAAGGCTCCATAGGCGCGCTTGTAGACGTAATATTTGAACTATGTTAAAAAATGTCGGGCGTGTTTATTATCACATCTACTGTCGCGTCTAAAATTTCACATCTAAAAGCACATTTATAGTGAAACTTACATGCGCATATAGACGCGCATATTGACACGCTCCGTAAATATATAATCATATTTATAAAAAAGTAGATATATTCATATTCTGTGTCTATACACGCGTGTAACTACGCATCTAAAAAGACGTGTACTCTGCAAATTTTTGACGATAATAGACGCGCATTTTTCTTGCAATTTAGACGCGCTGATAGACGTGCAAAAAAGAGATATGAAAAAAAAATAGAGAGCAAGCCACATGCTCTCTGGTTTTTTTCCTCCATCAACATCAAATTGTATGCTTAGGGAAAATAGAGAAAGATTATTTCGAAGATTTTTGTATTGAAAACAAAACAATGTATGTAGAA
This sequence comes from Lygodium microphyllum, assembly GCF_053477565.2. NCBI lineage: Eukaryota > Viridiplantae > Streptophyta > Polypodiopsida > Schizaeales > Lygodiaceae > Lygodium > Lygodium microphyllum. The sequence continues at coordinate 55,180,627 of NC_141162.1, forward strand.
CACGAAATTTCATATATATAGATGAAACGTTTTTATATGATGAGTTTTAGTGCTTGTGACCTCAAGCATGGTCATGGTCGCAAGCACTAGCTGAAAGTAATACATATAAAAAATGAAAACTACAAGCTAAGGGGAGGCATGCATGCATGGGGCTCCTCTACATCTCCTTAGAAGAGGCATCATCGTCGCTATCACCACCACTGCCAATGCCGCTGCCGCTGCCGCTGCTATTAGTCCCCCTTTCACTATCCTCAACTGCATGAAGGTTCGCCTACACAAAGGATTAAGGTATATAAATACCATTACAAACAATAAATTAGAGTTACCTATACTTTTCATGTAAAAAATAAAACATGCCTCTTGTGGTTGTGGAATCCTCATGGCATGATTCTATTGCTCCTCCGTGATGAGTCCCACCTCATAAAAATGCTACCAAGTGGACGCTCGATTATGACCTCCATGGTAGCCTACCTCTCTAGGAGTGGGAATCCTACTAACGATATGATACTACAAAACAATTTGAACATATAACGTATTAGAATACACTACATAATGAATTGAAACAAATTATAAAATTTAATTTAAAAAAAGAAATCAAATAATACTTACAAACTCAGCCTCCCATGACTCCCTACCACCCGATCCATAATGCGACGATCCCATGGTTGCCATCGGGATACGTCGTGTATGCTGGCGACTTGTCTTTTTCTCTGCTGCTCTCTTCTTGGCCTCTTTCCACTCCCTCCGATGGCAATTAGGTGGTTGGCCATATCCAGGGCACCCCTGCTCTTGTCTCCATAGTGACTCCTTGGCACGCGTCATAAGGTGAGACCTCTTGTTATGAAGTCCGTCTCTCACCTTTTACCGTCCCCAATCATCTGAGAATCGTGAATTCTCGAGATTAGGATACCTTTTATGTACTGCTTGCAGCACTTCTTGTCACAAACCATTTTTTTGTGCTTAAAGGGAATCATACAATCTTTGTATGTGGTATGCACGATTCTCCTCAAGTAGGCTATCACTTCCCTCCCCTCAGGGTTATGCAAGATACCACCAACATCAGTGACACAGTAGTGCATTTGTGGAGGCTCACCTCTCTCATTTCGCGGTGAGGGTGATCGAGAGCCACCTCCTAGGCAAACCCCACAAAGCCCTCAACCTCCTCATCCTCCCGCACAACTCTCCCTCCTCCCTCGACGGGCTCTACCTTCTACCTCACTCGATGCACGTGCTTCTACAGATGCACGTGCTTCGGCTGATCCATGTACTTCAGCTGATCCCTGTGCATCAGCTGATCTGTGTGTATGTATAGTGCGTGGAGTACATGTTAGTAGAGGTGTATCAAGGTTTGATGTGCCAAGGTTTGGTGTTTGTGCAGTAGTGCTAGGCAAAGATTTGATAGGTGTCCCAGACATGACACTGAAAACCTCCTCTGCAATGGGAGGGCGACCAAGATAATTGGTCATCTCTCCCATGAATTGCTCCTTGTTCGAAAAACCTCCAAAAAAGCTACTAACACCTCTAGAAAACTCCGCTAAGGTGTTATTCATGTGTTCCAACTCAGGATCAGTGCTGGAACATCTAGGATTCTACATCTACACAAGCAAAAATCCATTACTACCCTGTGCAGATAAAACATATTACATGGTGCGTCTATATATGCGTTGTCAAGTGTTTTTCTAAAAACTGAAAAGCCTTAATGAAACTATAGTTAGGTTTGATTTTTGTTAGCTTAGTTATTTGCGTGACAGTTTATTTTGTTATTTCGGAGTTGGATTTCTTGTGTTTGTTTAGCTTAGGATTTGCTTCTGTCATTTTGTTTGATTTGTTGAGTGCGAAACTTGATAGCCTTGGTCAAGCTTGGTATTTTTTTGGATAGGATGAAGCTTGTGTTTGTCAATAGCTACTGAACATTGAGGAGCTAGGTATGTATTCTTGTCGAGACTCATGCACATCACAGGGATTATGAATTCACGAGCACTTCACGTTACACTTATTGATGCACTACACTTGGGAGTCGTCTCCTATTCCTATCAAAGACATCCATGCCATGGGTTAAGATTATGCACATTTTGTACCATCATTGAGCACTAGTACATCATGAGGTCCACTGCAACTATATGTAGTAAATCTTAGATGCACGCACACATGAGAGAGCACCTGTCATTGAGTATGCACATTTCTTGCACGCACCATTTGGGATGTTCATCACAAAGTTAGAAACCCTTGGTTGAGAGTGTAAGGTGGTTGGGAGAGTTCAAGGGTCGTGAAGGACGTTGTCAATTGTGAGATGGGTTGTTCTTATCTGGTCAGCATCTTAAGGACCATCATTTTCTAGAGTAATTGTGAGATTTTGGATGGGTGGAGCGGAGTATATCATATCTTTTTTATGAGATTTGAGAGATAAGGATAAGTAATTTTTAATTAATTAAGGAATTTTATTTGCATTTTGCATGATGCATGATCACATGTAGATAGACTAGGCACAATTTCTTCAATGCATACATTATTTTTGTGTATAGCATTGATTGATTGGTTGCATATCATGGATCCAACATTGCATATTTTTTCAAATCATGAATGATTGGGCATGGAGTTCATTTCAAAAAACCATATTCTTGCTAGGGCACACTACATAAAAAACAAGTTCATATCCAGAGAATATTCATTTTGAAGACTCAAGGATCAAAGAAAAAAGATCATACATTTTACATCATCAGCGAGTATTTCTTGAAGAAAAAGAGGACATGTGTGGTGACAGTGTGTGCAATTACAAGAACGATAGGCCAAGTAAGAGAATAAGTCGTCCAAGATAAAAGATGGAGAAAAATGATGTGATTTATGAATATCAATATTTTTATACATTTTCTATGGATTTTCATAATTCTGCCTGCATAGGCTTGTTGACCAGATGCATTCCAATCGTTTTAAGTATCTAAACAACTATATTTGGAGTTCAAATGACGAATTTATGATCCAAACAAGTTGCAAACAGGAATAAAGAAAAAAAAACGAAAATATTAAAAAACAGTAGAAAAGCAAAAGCCAAAAGCTGAAAGCAAAAAGCCTAATGTGTGTGAGTGTGGATAGAAAACTATATAAGGAGAGGAGATTGGAGAGTTAAGGCCCTTCTTCCTTGATTACAATTGTATTTTGTGAGAGAGGAGAGTGGAGGGTCGCATGCTAGAGTGAGCTCTTGTCATGCCAATTTGGAAATTGGAGCTTTTGGGTGTCAAAGCACCGAGCATCAGCTCAAGGTTGTTAAGGTACGAAAATATATCTCACTTGGTTTGTTCGAATTGTTGGTATTTTCGTTGTGTTGTGGTTATGTGATGCTCTACCCACATTCAGGTTTTTTGTTATTTTGAGCTTCAAGAGGCATTGTGTTTTGTCTTGTTTTTATATGTGGCTTGTGGTGTATTATCGAACATTCAAATTTTTCAAGTTGTGTTGTGCATTCAACAAAGTCAATTACCCCAACTTGCACTCCTTAACGTCTCGTTATCGGGTTTTCAATGAGGCTTTATCTCGATCACCGCTCGCGTAATAGTGTCTCTGTGCGCGTCTGTCAATGCGTCTATTCCTACATCTATATTTGCGTCTACACTGTCATCTAGATGCGCGACAGATGCGCATAGTCGAACCATATTTTGCAAACTATTATAAAAAACACACAAAAAAACCTCCATAGATGACAATCTACAGCATGTAAAGAGAGAGAGAGAGAGAGAGAGAGACAAACAGACAGAGAAAGCAAACAAGATTGAGAGAGAGAAGAAGAACTCACCTTCTTTGCTTGTTCCGCCGACGGGTGGCGGCTAGGTTGCAAGCTCCTTGTCCTCCTTCTCCCTTTCCTTGGTAAGTTGCTTGAATCTTTTTCTCTTCCTTGCTATTTGGCTCTTGTTCTTTACTCTTTGGCTCTTCCTTCCTCCTGTCCTCTTTTTACTCTTATTTCCTTCCCTCATTGTCTTCATGAAGTGATAGATAGACACGATTAGTGACGTCGAGCTCGAACTGCAGAAAACGCGCAAAAAACGTAGGAAAGCACTGGTTTGAAAAGAAAGGCATAACTTTTTTAAAAAATTTATATTTGCGTGGCGCGTCTGTAAGCGCATGTAATTGTCTGTGTATATGCGCGTGTATATGCATAGATAAGACATATTATATGCACTAATAGATGCACAGTTATACTTAAACTGATTAGATGCTAACTTTTGGTTGTTTTTGGATCAACATGACTTTCCTAGTCTTTCAATATCAAAATGTTTCCCTCCATGTTGTAAGTATCAATGCATTTAGGGAATATGACATATATACCAAATGAAATCATATATGTCCTTATGATTCAGGTGTAATTATGTCATCATCTTTTACTAGTATGGGACATGCTGAGTCAACAAACAGTACATCCTCCAGTGAGGATGAGACATTGAGTCTTCACAATTGAGACGCTTGGCTACGACGGAAAATCTAATGTATGTGTGATCGTTGTCTAGGATGTTTTTTTCGAGCACGTCGAATCACAATGTCACACCTTAGCATGTACGGAGAGTGGAACCAAGAAAAAGACCCTATAATTTTTATTTCTTTATTTGCACAAATATTATTGGTCTATGTTGCGTCTTCACCATTAAGCAAAACCTCCTTTTTTTTATTGAGTAGGATGCGGTACCACATCCTCAAATGGTCCCTCCAGGGCGTCAAGAGGCTACAAAGCGTCGACGCAAGGAGGTAGAGTCCTCAAGAAGAGTAGAGACTAATGACGACAATAGTAGCCCTCTTCAAATGCCCCATCAAGTTTTGGAGGAAGAGATTTTGGATAACATGGTGCACGATTTATTTTTCCATGAGGTTCGGGGGGAGGGTGCCACTAGAGAGACATATGACCTACTACACATAACGTCGAAAACTCCATTGTACGAAGGTTGCACCTACTTCGTTCTACGTACATCTCTCGAGATACTAAACTTACAAACCATTTATGGATGGAGTAATGCTAGCTTGAATGCATTATTGAAGTATGTATCATTTGATATTAATTCATAAATGCTTCTAGATAATATTCGTGGTTTGTTAACTCGGTTTGCATAATATATGTATGTTATTGTCACAAATGCTTCCAAATGGAAATAAATTACCAACTAGAAGGGAGCAAGCAAGGTGTTTCTTGACATCTCTTGGAGATCTTGATTACGTTAAAATCCATGCACGTGTCAATGATTGCATCTTGTTTCGTGGGGATCATGCATCTGCACGACAGTGTCCTATTTGTGGTGAACCAAGATACAACCAAGAGATGAAATCAATGGATGTGCCTCCTGAGGTTTTGCGACATTTTCCTATTATTCCACGTATTCAACTTATGTTTAAGTGTGAATCTATTCCGAGACTCATGCAATGGCATGCTAGTCACCATTCAAGTGATGGAAAGTGAAGAATTCCTTCAGACACACCAACTTGGCAACACGTAGATAATTTGTGGCCTACTTTCAAAGAAGAGCCCAGAAATTTGAGATTTGGTCTAGGATTAGATGGAATAAATCCATTTGGCATCAAAAGCACCTCATATAGTGTATGGCCAGTGGTATTGGTAAACTATAATATCCCTCCGTCCATGGCAATAAAAAAAGGTCATGTAAAGTTGTCACTTTTGATTCACGAAAAACACAAAGTAAAAAACATAGACGTTTACTTAGAGCCTTTGATCGAGGAGCCAGAAATGCTATGGAGAGGTATTGAGGTGCAAGATGTGAGTGCATCATTGTCCCCTAGAGATTTCACTTTAAAGGGCATGTTGTTGTGGACCATGCATGACTTTCTAGGCTATGGAGAGTGTTCATGTAGTTGCATACTCTATTTTATTCACTATTACCCTTAATCAAATATATGTCATCATTAATCCATTTGTTTTTACAGGTTTAACTACATCAGGATATCATGCATGTCCAATTTGCGATCGCTGTCTGGTTTCTTCTAGATCGACACACTTGAAAAGGGTTATCTATGACAATCATCATCGTTTTCTTCCTATTGACCACTCTAAATATGCACCCCCCACTAATGGAAGAACTCCACAATCTCTGACCATTCAAGATTAGAAGGACACTTGGACACATGCCAATGATCATCATCCTCCACTTGGCATGAGTCGGTAACTAGTTTACTTCTTTTGTTTGTCTTTAAAGTACACTCCATTATGAGAACAAGAAATAATATATTGTTTGTGCCTTAGATTCTCTATATTTTTTCGTCTCCCATATTGGACTGACCCCATGCATATATTCAAGAATGCTGCCTCTACATTATGGGATCACTTAATCGGGGCTCGTGATTCTGTCAATGTAATGGAGGATTTACGTAGCATTGGACATATGAGACGAGCTTGGCCACACATCAAACCCAGAGGAAAGATCGAGTTACCGCGTGCACCTTGGATGTTGTCGAAAACCGAAGAAAAGATGGTGAAGTAGCAGATATGTAGCTTTTGAACTCCCACAGGATCTATAAGATGCCTCAAGGGAGCCTTCATAAAGAAAAAGAAAAAAGGTGTGGAGCAACTATCCGGTTTAAATTCTCACGATTGGCACAAAATGATTCAGGTAAGGATTTTCATAGCCATAAATATATTAGTTAGTGGAGTAACTATGTAGACTAATTAACAATGTATGAATATTTACATAGAGTTCATCCTTCTTACTAGCATATCCCATTGTGTTTTGAAAGATGTGCGTGATATCATTTACAAGATGGGTGAGCTCGCGAGGTATGTATACTTTATACTTATTTTTTAGTTTACATATTACGTACATCACATAGTAAACCCACTTGAATTTATGGATAAAACTAGTCATCGTTCTCAATTGCATGTTGGTAGATTTGTGAGTTTGAAGGAAATCGATCCAAATATGTTGCAAGAGGCTCGAGTATTGTCCATTGAGATGGTTTGTTTGGTGGAGGAAAATTTTTCTCACTCCATTTTGACTACTCAAGTACACTTCCTCGTACATCTGATTGATGAGATCGTAATTTGTGAGGTAATTCATGCAAGGTGGATGTTTTTTCTAGAGCGCTTTATGAAAATCCTAAAAGATTTTGTAAGGCAAAATCCACGACCTGAGGAAAGCATGGCTGAGGATTGGTTAGTGCAATCATCCCTTGTACAAATCTCTGAATATCTTACTAAAGTGGACCCCTCTTTACCACGACTATGGAAAGATGATGAAGATTTGAGGATGACCTCTATAATACCTCAAGGAAAAAGAAGGAGCAAAGTGCTAATGAAAGAGGAACTTCGTAAATTAAATGTATTTTGTGTGCTGAACGGCAAAGTAATGAGCAAATGGGTGACACTATATAAAGAAGCAAGGGCCAGAAGAGTAACGAAAGGCAAGCATTTCGTGCTAGACATGGACGTAATGTCCCATATCCAGAACATTTAAGTGCGCTTCCACATCATATTGATATAGATTGGATACATGAAGAAACGGAGAAGATGGAAAAAGAGGACACGATGGATATATCACAAGAGGAGTGGGAATACGCACAAGCTTGCTTATCAAAGGTGAGACATACTTATAATTAAATTATCTTTAGTTATATATGATATAATAATTTCACATGTTTCATCTTGAACTAAATCATTAATATGATCTCAACAATGTACTACTAGTACGCATTGTTCAATGCTATTTGGTGTGAAGGCAATAATTTTCGAACTCAACATATAGATGATAAGAGAAATACCCAGGATTGTGGTATCCTTGCAAACTTCCAAGATACCAATGGCACCATGGAAGGTTATTGTGGCTTGATCCAATATATTTTGAAGCTTGAATTTAGGCGAGTTTTTATATATGTACTAGATGTGAAGTGGTTTAAAGAAGTAGTAACAACGGGTGAGCATTGCACAATTAGATGTCATCCAAGTGGTTTTGTAGTGATTGACTCTATAAAATTTCACCAAGGCAAGAATGACACATTCGTACTACCTCAACAATGCGAGTAGGTATATTAGAAGCTATTTATTTTTATATATATTACTTCTTGATACATTCTCAAAATACAATAAATATCTAAGTTGCTTACTTTTTGTTTTTTAAATGCAGGTTGTGTATCACCCAATGGTAAACAATAACCGATGGTGGCACGTCATCCCCATATCTAATCGTTCAAAACCAATATATGGCAATGCTACCAACATAGAGAGAGTTGATGACAATCCAATAATCACTGATGATACAATCAATGATGATGCACATGATGATGCCATGATCGATGATATGCATGATGCAGTGCAAGATGATCCCCGCGAGGATGTTCAAGGAAGCGCAGAAGAGGATAACAATATGGTTGCAGATGATGATGAAGAAATTGAGCATAGCAATACATCTGACAATGGGATAGACTTATTTGTTTCATTGCCTATTGATAACATAGACCTAGAGGTAAATAGTCTAGCGATCTCATTGAAGATGAGATTAATCATTCATTGTAGCATATATAATTAGCTTTGAATGATTGGATGTATATTTGTAATACTCAGAAAGAAGTAAAGTTGGTAATGTATTCAAAAAAATAAAAGATGTTAAGATGTTTGGTCATATTTAGGGACTTTATGAGAAATGAAAAATATGTGCGTTTATTTTCGCATCTATAGGCACGTTTTAAAACGTGGGTATATAAACATGTTCTATATACTAGCGCAAATAGAGGTGCTGATAAACGTGCCTGCTATTTCGCTTGTACAGTGTGCATCTATAGGGCCTTTCTTTTGTAGTGCGAGTCAAAAGAATGGCGTATTGTTTTTGGAGTTGGGCTGTTGTAGTGAGCAACTACAAAAGGACACTGCTTGCTACTATAATCACGTGTGAAGCTTTGACTAGAGCAGAAGGGAGGGACTACTTGGGGATGAACAGAGAAGAAGTGAGCCATGCTCATAGAGGATCATCAAGTAGGCAAGCAACAGAGAAACCTTCTTAATCGTCCAAAAGTTTAGTCTCCCTGTCCATAGTGCATTTCTTTTTTTGTTCCTTCCATGATTTAGCTTGAGCTTAAGAGGATGTAGGACCTCTTGCATGAATTTATACTTGGATAACAATGATGATTAGTGATGATGATATTTCTTGTGGTTTATTTGTATTTTTTTTTCTTGGAACAAATGGAGCTGGAGCTCAAGTTTGGGTGAGGGACAACCTAGCCCAAATATGTTGAAAGCAATCTACTTTGTGGAAAGGTTGAGACTCTAGTGGAGAGTGAAACTGGAGCTAAAGGATCCTGGAATGTTCAAGGAAGCTATGAAGTTTGCTAAGTATCAAGAGAGGAAGGCTGAGAAGAAAAGAGAGTTTGAACTAGCTAATGAGCATGTAAAAAGGTAAGAGAGGATATGTCCATTAAGACATGAAAGCCGACCTTTGTATGGAAGTAAGACTTTGGCAAACCACCTATAGTGGGAGAAATAACACTTTTGTTTTACTTAATTACATGAGTGTGTTTGAAGAGCCAAGTAAGAACAGTCGAAGAGAAAAATATAGGGAAACTAAGGAGAAGTCTTTGGGTTCTTATGGAAGTATCTAGAGTATCAATGCCTCTACAACACAAGAGATAATTATGAAGAGAGCAACACAAGGGTTAATGAGGATGAGTATAGTGATGAGGCTTTGAGTGTGAGATCTTATGCTATGAGCACAAATGATTCAAGATGTTCTGAGAATAGTGTGACGAGTGATCTTCAAGACTTGAGTGACAAGAATGAGTCCATTGACATTAGGAAGGATCATGTGGGTGGAAAAGAGAAGCTCTCAATGTCCAAGGATAAGAAAGATAATAAGTTACTATATGTATATTCTCTATATCACGTGCATTCGAGGCTTATTTATAAATATCCTTATCTCTAAAATTTTCATGAACAAAACATAATCTTAAATTTTCTATTCAATCTGTAAATAACACATTTATATTACAGCCTTCTATATGTAAAAAATGGTATAAAAATGGTATTTTAAAAATACATTTTGTTTAAATCCACATGATACACATATATATTCATGAGTAACTTACTCGAGATCAACATTAGGATTTTAGAGAGTAACCCAAGTTTGGATGCCACTTTTGAAGTGACAAAGGAAGAGTATGCAATGAAGAACCCAAGAGGGGAGGACACCCATAAGGACATAGGAATAAAAGGGCAAAAGGGAAGAGGTTTTGAGCTCAAAGTTATTGTCTAGTGAGAGTATATCAAATGGAAGAGAGTGTGAGGAGCTTCTACGAGCAAAAGCTAGTCTTGAAAGTGCTAGGGCAAGTGATGGTCAATCTTCAAGTATGTTTTTTAATGATGGAGAGTCATTAAAATCATAAGGAGTGAGGTGTGTGAAGTGGGATTGAGTAGTGATGGGAGTCTTACAGAGACTCTATTTGATGCTATGAGTGATTGTGAGGACAAGGATGAGTTGAGATTGAGTGTAGCTTGCATGCATGTCCCAATGAGAATGTGGATGAAGAAGAGGGTAAATATGGCCAAGAACAATGGAGTTAAAAAATCTTTGAATCGTTTTGAGAGTTCCCTTAATATTCATGGACTTGAGTGTCTTGAGGTACATTCTCCACAAATTTTAAAGAGTGAAGGAAAAGGAAAGAGAGTTGTGAGTGTAAGAGTACCATGGATCAGCCCTCAAATTTGAAGGGCACTACATCTTTTCTTTTTGAAGGGAAAAAACAAGCTTGTCCTTCTTAAAAGATGGATAAAAATGAAGATTGACCTTCATAAGATAAGTATATTTGTAAGCACATTTCTTAAATAAAGGATTGTTTTTTTAAGCATACTTCACTCAAAATTCTTTCTACTATTTACATAATTATGAATTCATGCCAACTAAAAGAATTCACAAAATATAAAGCATGTAGACAACCATATTGAAAGCAAACATCTTTTTTAAAAAGTAGTTTGAAAGTAGAGCACACTACAAGGATATGGAGGTATAGCGACGGCAGTTTCTGACGCAAAATAGCAGCGTCACTATTGCAATGCAAATAGCGATGGTGCTCAGATTAAAAAAATCCGAGCCAAAACCTGAGTGTGCTATTTTGCGCACATACACGAACGAGAAAGTGAAAGGAAGAGTGAAAGGGAGAGTGAACATCTTGCATTTGAGAGGGAGAGGGAGAGAAATAGAGAAAGAGGGAGAAGGAAAGCTTCTCACCGCCACCATCGTCATCGCAAAGAGGAGCCGCCGAATCCAGCTTCTCGAGCCTTCTTGCTTTGTTTTTGTATTTTCTCTTTCTCTTTTACTTGTTTTTGTTAAAATTCATGTATATTGAGAGAGGGAGAGGAAATGAGAGAGAGAGAGAGAGAGAGAGGGAGAGGGAGAGGGAGAGGGAGAGGGAGAGGGAGAGGGAGAGGGAGAGGAAGGGAGAGGAAGGGAGGGAAACATTAAACATAATAGGGAAAGAGAGAAAGAGAGGGAGAGCAAGAGATAAATAATAATAAACATAATAGGGAAAGAGAGAAAGAGAGGGAGAAGGGGAGGGAGGGAGAGGAAATGAGATAAAAGGAAATAAGAGAGGGACAGGAGAGAGAAAAAACATTAAACCAGTCTAGGGAAAGAGAGAAAGAGAGGGAGAGGGAGAGGAAATGAGAGAGGGAGAGGGAGAGGGAGGAAGAGGAAAGAGAGGGAAACATTAAACATAATAGGGAAAGAGAGAGGGAGAGGAAGAGAGAAAAAACATTAAACATAATAGGGAAAGAGAGAAAGAGAGGGTGAGGGTGCGGAAGAGAGAAAAGGAAAGAAGGAACGAGAGAGAGAGGGAAAAAATGTTAAACATAACAGGGAAAGAGAGAAAGAGAGGGACAGGGAGAGGGACAGGGAGGGAGAGGAAGAGAGAAAAGAAAATGAGAGAGGGAGAGGAGAGAGAAAAAAGATTAAACATAATAAGGAAAGACAGAAAGAGAGGGTCAGGATGAGGGTGAGGGAGGGAGAGGAAATGAAAGAAAGAGAGGGTGAGGGTGAGGGAGGAGAGAGGAAAGAGGAAAGAGAGAAAAGAGGAGAGAGAAAAAACATTAAACATAATAGGAAAAGAGAGAAAGAGAGGAAGAGGGAGAGGGAGGGAGAGGAAATGAGAGAGGGAGAGGGAGAGGAAGAGAGAAAAAGAAATGAGAGAATGAGAGGAGAGAGAAAAAACATTATTGTAGTAGTAGTAGTAGTAGTAGTAGTAGTAGTAGTTGTTGTTGTTGTTGTTGTTGTCGTCTTTTCTTGTTTATTATAGTGGTAGTGGTAGTCGTAGTCGTAGTTGTTGTCATAGTCATAGTCGTGGTCGTGGTCATAGTTGTAGTCGTAGTCATAGTCGCGTTGTAGTTATCGTAGTCGTGGTTGTAGTAGTAGTAGTGGTTTTCTTGTTTGTTGTTGTTGTTGTTATAGTAATAGTTTTTTTTGTTTTCTTGTTTATTGTTGTCTAGTTTTCTTATTTGTTGTTGTTGTAGTAGTGGTAGTAGTAGTAGTTTTTTCTTCTTTTCTTGTTTATTATAGTGGTAGTGATAGTGGTAGTGATAGTAGTAGTGGTAGTCGTGGTCGTGGTCATGGTCATGGTCATGGTTGTAGTCGTAGTTCTGGTCGTGGTCGTGGTTGTGATCATGGTCGTAGTCGTAGTCGTGGTCCTGGTCGTGGTTGTAGTCATGGTCGCAGTCGTGGTCGTGATCGTTGTTGTAGTTGTAGTCGTGGTTGTAGTAGTAGTAGTGGTTTTCTTGTTTGTTTGTTGTTGTTGTTGTTGTTGTTGTTGTAGTAGTAGTAGTAGTTGTTGTTGTTGTTGTTGTTGTAGAGAGAGATATATGTTTTGTTAAAGAAAATGAGAGAGGGGGAGGAAGAGAAAAATAAAGAAGGAACGAGAGAGAGTGAATAAACATACAACATAATAAAGAAAGAGAAAAAGAAAGAGAGATAGAAGGAGAGGAGATAATGAATGGATAAAAAACAAAGAGAGAGTGTTGGCAAGGTCTGATGAGGTCCGATGCAACACCACGAGACGAAAACACTCCGACATACGTTAATTTGTGAGTGGGTGGATGGAGACTTTACATATCTTAATTTTTGCTGAGTTTAGAAAAGAAATCCCTTCTCAAATAATTTAAGAAAGAAAAAAAGAATGATAAAAAAAACAAATTGTTTTTTGTAATATAGACAAAATGGAAAATGATGAAGGTCTTGATTTTCAAGGTCACGATGTCGAAGGGTTTTCGAAAACAAAGTCGCGTCCATAGAGGACCTTGACGAATTTCAAGATAGAAGATCAATCAAGCGAATAAGCAAGACGAGAAAATGATGCCAATACTCTGTTTTATTTCTGCCAATAACAAATACAAGGTATAATATGAAGAAACCTGAGCGGCCTCTGGGCTTAGGCCACCCATATATAGTTGTCTTCAGATTTTTCTTCGTCAGTGTGATGCAGTCCACTCTGATTCTGCGTCTCCATTCAGAGCACCTTTAACAATCCACTTGTCTTCTACTTCTCAAATAATTCCATTCAAGATATTCTTATAAGAGAAGGAATCTGACAAAAAATCATCGCCTAGACATCAAACAACGATGCAAAATAGTGCATAATAGGTGAGCAAGACCGGTTGTGACCGCATATTGAGGCTCCGATCAAACGAAAATAAGGCTTAAACATAAATTGTTCCTTGAGAGCAGATCCTGGTAGACCAACATGTTGATGCTAATGACTGAGGCACAGAAGTCGGCCGGTGCTTGTATAAGAGTCCCTGACTGTCTCTCCCTCTACATATAATCTATGTGTCTGTCTCTCTCTGAAGAACTATATTCATCAAATGAGTCATTGTTACTTGTACCATAGAAGCCTATGGCTGTGGCATTAACCAAAATAGATGGTCTCAACTCCTTTATCCAATTAATTGCTTCAACCACCCTCTTAGTAGCTTGTACCCTGCTATTAAGAATGTCCTCTTTGACTTCAGGTGTCCATCGGAGGCTAATAGGAGTTCCAGCTAGATTAACAACTGTATTGGAGCCCTGAATAAAATTGCCCCAATCAGGTTCTTCAACTATCTCCAACCTTGGATACCTTTTAACTGCTTACCAGGAAAAGTATTGCGTGCATTTAAAACTGATCGTGTTAGGATCCGAATTTTATAACCATCTGACAGAAGCCTCGCCACTAATTTTCTTCCAATAAATCCAGTTGCTCCTATGACGGACACAATCATCTTTTCTGACTTATTGGTGCTAGACTGATCTACTTCAAGTACAATGTCAAAACGCTAATAACATCTATGCAGTCATCGTTTCTGTCCACCAATCAACAATGTAGCTGTCGACTCCCTCCTCTAATTACCTCTGACACCGCATCATTCTTTGATCAAGATGAAATAGCGTCCACTCTCCGGCACTACGTTTTCGTTGATGCCGTCGAATTGAACTTGATGTGCCAAACAGTCTTCAGCTTCGTTCTCGGCTTTGTCTTGTTGCAGTTTACTACAACATCTTTGGCTTCATCGGCTTTTCTTCAACTTCAATCGCCTCTTCATCTTCGATTCTATCGTCCACTCCATCTGTCGTCGCTTCCCTGCTTACAGCAACTTCATCCGCTTTGACATCGACTTCTGCTCCATCCTCATCTTTGTCACCTTCAACTTCAGATTCATCACATCCTTCTAGTCTTCTCCTCTATCATCGTCATTGCTTCGTTATTCTTTGACTTCATCATCAGCAGAGCTCGCAGTCCGCCGTTTTCTCGTTCTCCCTGCATACCTTGTATGGAGCTTTTCCGATGACCTCCTTATTGGCCTCTGACGGTCTTCTCTGATGCTTTTTTCCCAATAGCTTCACATAGCTAAGCTTTTTGTAGCCTCAACAAGCATCTTCACAATTTCTATTTTACGCGTACTGGCAAGGAGACAGTCATATTCACTTGGTACGATAATAGCAAATAAGTTGTCACTGAGTTCACTCAGATAAATCCGATCAACAGTTAGCAGAAAGAGAAATCTGTCGTTTAAGGTTATACCATCTGTTGTCTAGAGTATAGAAAGCACAATCTATTATCACAAGTATCCGCCGCTTTATCTCACCGTCTCTGTTCACCTTCTGGATACTATCCACAAATGTACACGTTAGTCTTCTTAAGAGTTCTCCAAGCACGGTTTTTTTTTTATCTCGGCCACACGTAATGTGTCTCCTCTTTGGAATTCGAGTTCTCCTGTGGATTTCTTTATCCTTGGCGGCTTATTTAACACTCCTTGGTAGTTTTATTCAAGCTTACTGGCATCGGGTTTTTCAATATTTTTGACACGCACACACGCACAAGCATTCATTCGCACACACGCAGAGATAAATGCTCACAAATAATATTATTTACAATGAAACAAAATCCCAAAGCACACACAGTTTTGAGACGATAACTGGAAACACACTTATGAAAAAGCTAGGGTTCATACACACACAAACACGCAAGCCACACGCAGAATAAAATGCAAACACAACGACTAGGTATACACAAAACACGAATGTCACACACATTAAAAAATTTGTGGATTCCACACCTCGGATACGTGGCAGCATGACAGCAAGGCTTATCTTAATCAGCGTATCCCATATCCTTGCTCTCAATGTAAGCTGACAATCAGATGAAAACATTGATTGTCTATAGAACACATACGACGCTTGGGTAAGTTTCAATCTGAGATCATTGATCAGGCGATCTTGCATTTTCAACAAACGGTAAAAAAATTTAATATCAATCATGCACTGTACTCGCAAGCTACTTGAATACCATATACAAAAAGATTGGGTGTGGCTGGCAAATTTTCTATCCAGGGAGGTGAGGTCTCGTCCCAAGGAGCTTTTTACGAAAAAATGACATCTTATTCTTAGCTTACTCGTCCCTGGCCGCTACAAAGTCAAAAATATGAACGTGTATCTTCGTCCATTAGTCGATGAGCTTAAGATTTTTTAGGAGGGGGTCACCGTGCAAGATATGAGCAAGCGCAATGGTCAACGATCCGCCAATATTCGAGCCATTCTCATGTGGACGATGCATGACTGTTGAGGATTCAGAGAGTGCTCATGTAAATAGGCTTTCATTCTTGTTGGTAATATCTATCATAGCTCCTTCAAGTTTGTATTCACTGGATAGAGGTATTGTGACAGGTTTGGTTACCTCAGGTTATCGTATATGTCCATTGTGCGGGCAAGAGCTAGACTCTCGAATGTCACAAACCATGAAGAAGATGGTATATCAAGGATATGCCGCTTTCTTGCTAGAGGGTCATGAACTCAATGAAGGTTTTCTTGAACAACCTCCAAAACGTATGAATGCCCAAAGCTAGTACGAGCTAAAAATGGTCCATACGGAGTCACATCCAAATGGAATGCGATAGTTCTCAATTTTCTACGAGTTGCCACATTGGATCCACTTACAGATTAACCACTTGTTGGATCCCATGCATATTTTCAAGAACGTGGGCAGCCTGCTATAGGTCCACATCATAGGAAGGAGAGACAGTATAGGGGCACGAATGGATTTGAAGGAGGTAGGCAAGATGGAGGCACTTTGGACGCAGTTGAGTGCTAATAGTCGCATGCAACTACCTCACACTCCTTGGGTTTTTTCCACTAAAGAAGAGCGCATTGTGAAGCAAATAGTCAAGTCTATCCGCACTCCGACGGGTATGATGCGTTCTCTCAGGTCTATGTTTTCTAAAGACGACCAATTATCTGAGCTAAAATCCCATGATTGGCATAAAATATGTCAGGTTTATACTACCAATGGATTGTAAGTGGCCTATGCATTTTACTATTTAGAGTGTAGTCATTGTTTATAATGCTTTCTCATTTATGGCAATTTGTACTACTGATCGTGATCACATGATGCCTTACTCCAAAAATATGCGAGGCCATTTACAGGTTGTCGACTTTAGTGCAATGGATCTCATAGAAGGAGATTAATACATCCTCTATTGAATCCACGAGATGGGGAGAAATGGAGACGGTTTGTCTCTTTGAGATATACATGCCTACCAGCATGCTCACGATACAAATCCACCTTCTTGTGCATCTTGTAGATGATGTGGAGATTGCTGGACCTGTCCATACGCGATGGATGTTCTTCTTGGAGCGCTTCATGAAAACCCTGAAGGATTTGTGCGACGAGGAGCTCAGGGAGAAGGTAGCATGACTAAAGGTTTGTTGGTGTCTAAGGTGCTAGTGCATATTTCACAATGGCTAGCAACGATGGATCCAAACAACAGTATGCTATGGTTGCTGAAGGATGATGATAGACTGAGCGGAGATGTGGTGATTGAAAATTAGATTAAAAAAAGAATGGATGCTACAATGGAGGAGAAAGTAAATCACTTTTCTACGTTGCACCATGCCTCTATGGGGACGTAGCTTGCCATGTACCAGCAAGATAGGCAAGATCAAGAGAAAGTACGATCTAAATTTCGACGTAGTACACGCCATCGACCGATTCGATATCCTGAGGGCATGGAGGAGATGCCGTGGTTTATGTCAACACGACGATTGCATAGAGCTTTGACTGCAGCGTCTCATGAAGGGGCGAAGGTCTCAACCGAGGAGTGAAAATTCTCGGGGGGATGTAGTCCAAAGGTGATGACCTATTTAGGATTTGTCGTATCTATATTTTATATGCGACAACTAATTGAGTGTTTCAATGTATAGTACAAAATATATAGTGCAGCGTGGTCACACGGACGGCATTTCTACGTGGAGCATATTGAAAAAATGCGCTCCACAACAGACTGTGGTATCATGGCAAGGTTCAAGCAAGAGAGTCGACGACAAGCAACGGATCAAAACATAATTATAGATGAGATGGAGTATTTTGGAATCTTGTGAAGTATTATTACGGTGGATTACCATAGCTTCTCTATGATACTATTCGATGTACAGTTGTTCAAAGTGGTACTTGAAGGAGCTGGAGTAACAGTTCGACAAGGTCCATTTGGATATTTCAAGATAGATTCCAAAAAAAAGGGACGGATTTGCGTGGCACCTTTATGTTGCCGGCCCATTGTGAACAGGTGCATGAACTCATTTGTTTATTAATTGTATTACGACATGGTACGTGTCACAATAGTTAAATCTCTTTTGTACGTGTTTGTGAATAGGTAATCTTCTATCCAAACCCTCGACAACCTCGATGGTGGTATGCTATACCTTCAGGTCCCCGAAGTGCGAGAGTATATGATCAAATTGATGTTTCGAGCATAGATGAGGATAATATGCAAATAGAGGGGTCGATATTGCAAGGGGTGGAGGCCACCAAAAGCTTAGAGCATGAAGAGAAGCTAGCATCGGATAACAATGATGGAAATATAGGAGTCTAAGAATTCTTTAAGAACGAGGTGGACTCATCCTTTTGTGGTGACATGTCTATCGACCTTCTAGTTTATATCGAGTTGTATCAAGAGATTGACATGGAACCATATGATACTTCATACTTGGAGCATCCACTTACTCAATTCATTGACTAATCCCTTATAATAGTACATAAGATATGCATTTTAAGTAAGATCTTTTTTTAAGATTTATATTATTGTGCTTTGTATGATTTAAATTGATATTACTGTGCTTTACTTCTTCTTATTAAGATTTCTTATAAATTCAAATCCTTCGTTGGTTCACTTTGATACCAACTGTAACATGTCCATCTATTTTGGTCAGGACACGTCTTAGCAGTCCATCGGAAAGGAGGTCTAGAAAGCTCTGCCTGGCACTCCAATGGAATGTTACGGGGTTTGCAATCTAGAACTTTCCGCATGTGCCACGTAGCGGAAGTATTCTAGCCCTTCCCACTTAGGACCGACCTGAATCAGGGTTTCCCCTAATGGTCATTTCATAAACGGCAACTAGCATTGAGTCCCAAATGAAGTACTTTATGTAGAAACGCCAGGGACGAAGTGGATTCACGCTGCACATGGTTCAAGGAGAATGGGAAACGAGAGGGATGCAAGGCTCAACCTCTCTGTCATCAAGTATAGTCCCATTCCGTTCCTCTAAAATAGCATAAACTGGGATTTTTGTAACCTAGACTCTAGATCAGTGCCCTTGCTATTCATTTCCTTTGAGAAGATCTCTTTGATGTCCATTATGATTGAGAAAAGTTTCTGGCCAACTGGGACCACCCATCCATAGGACGGACCCATGGTCACATCCACCGCACTTTCCTCAAGGTTGCTTTAGTTGTCTAGTTACCTACCACATTTAGTTGGACATGCATCAAGCAGCTTCCTTAATTAGGCCGTTAGACACTAGTTCCTTCACATAATCCTAGCACATGACATAGAAAAGCAGTGTCAAACAAGAGCCTTTTCAATAGGTTATCATATTTATCTTTGGAATACATTCATAAAGTCCAGCCCACAGGCTTATCCATAATCTGCCCGAAGGCTATCCATAATCCACCCCAAGGCTATCTAGCAATCCACAGGGATCACTAATCCAATATTCTGCCCGTAGACTGATATACGGGCCTCGAGATTCAATCCCGAGTCACATTGGCCTCTTGTGCACGGCTCGGAAGGCGAGGGATTTAGAGCCAGAGCCCCCCTGGCACCCAAGCGTCCTCCTGCTCCAAGTAGTACCCAAAGGAGAGACCCCACACGGCAGGTTCAGTCCACGTTCCCGACGCTGCTAACAACCCCCTTGGTTAGGGTCAGGCAGATAGCCGGGGGTAACCGAGGCTGCCTCTCCCTTCAGGCCTTCAACATGAAGCATTAGATATCTTTTCATCCTTCAGTTCCTTGAGAAAATAAAGCAAACAGTGCTCTTTAAACTGCTACAAGCACAATCATTTCGAGTGGTCGTTATTTGGCCAACTGCTAAGGTGTGAATCCTTCTCTCCGAATGCATCCACCATTCGATCCTGGATCAAACTGCGACTTGGGAAGATCCCAAAGGGTTTGTCTGTTCTCCCTTTTGTCCTTAGGTTAAGGCTGTACCCTATTAACCAAACTTAACCAATACCTTAGGTTTTATTAATAGTAAATCATGGCAACCATGTCACTCCAAATTATTGATTGGTCCTTTGCTTCCAAGCAAATATCCTAATTCCCTTATCTTGGCAACTTTTCCCAAGAAAGGTGATATAACAAGATGACTACTCATCCTCTTGCAAGATAAACTTGTGCAAGAATCTGCCAATCTTATTCCGAGGAATTGGCCGTTCTCTTGTGATCAAACCACAAGATCATGCGACGTTACAACTTGTTGCACAAGTGTCGCATCTATTCTATGGGATTATTTCACCCATCAAATGGCATCTTCTGGTCACGGAATCATGATCAGATAAGAAGCAAGGTTTAGGGTGTCTTCTTATCCAACCTATTCCCAATTTCGCTAGACAGACAACATTCGTCCTAGGGGTTCCAACTCAATCTGAGTTTCAACATTTGATTGAGTGATCCTTAGGGTAGAAACCCTAGATCGTTTCTTGCAAGTATGTCCAATTGTCCCTACATTCTGTGAATGTGGGCAGGACCTTTGGGTATGAGGGTTTCGACTTGGCAACAAGTGTGACTAGATGAAGTCCTTAACATGCTAAACCCTGGTTAGCACTTGGAGTATATCGTATCGATTTAACCATCCTATGCGAATCCTTTGCAGTTTAGGTGTTTTGGATAATCTAATTTACTTGTCTTACGATAGGACATGCATTCGCGATTCATGCCACTAAGCTTTTAAGATTTTATGCTTAAATGAACCATGCAGCCTTTCCCTAACTACATCTCTGAATGAAATTATTCATACGATGAATGTGCATTATGCAACCTTTCCCAACTGCTATGCAGTTAAATGCGATTTATGCCAATTGAAGCTAGAGTTAACCTACTTCATGTAGCCCTTAGAATCTTTTCCATGCCTTGCCATTTCCTATGGTTGATAACGACGTTTTTTTAAATGAATCATTACGAAGAATATTTGTCTAAAATTGTGACATGCAATTTAATCTTTCCATGCATAATCAAAGGTGTACTACAATAATTTCGACTTTGTAATGATAGTCATTAGTCGTTCTAGACTCGTCACTTTGCAATGCACCCAAAGGCAACTAAAATGAATAGACACCTTATGTTTTTTTCGTTCATTCCATTGAAAATAAAAACGACCAAGTTCGTATCGTGAATTAATTTAAGTAAATTTCAACTAGCCAATTTATGTCAATTGCATTTAGCTAGGTGGATTTGACACGCATAAGTGCATCCTAATTCCATGAAATAACCATGCATAACTGCAATACATCTACGTAAATCAAAAATAGGACAAAAAGGTGGACTTGTGGGCTCGGTGAAATATCCACATGAGTATTAGGAGATGATCCTCTTGCAGGTGTGCCTTGTGACTTTTTAGGGGCCATCGTGATTTCAGCTTCTGGTTTGCCTTCGTGGATTCAAACTACTTGCCTTAGTTCGCAGTCTTGTGATCTTTGGCCATCTCCCTCGTACGCACAATTCCCTTTGAGGTACGGCTCCTTGACAAAAGTACCGACTTGCGGAATTTGGCTTTGGAAGGCCTTATGGTTCGGAACTTGGGCCTTCTTTCTTTCGCGAAAAGAGGGGATTTGTGAGAGGGTTCTTGTGAAGCCCTTGCAGAAACGGAGACCTATGAACTTCTTCTTCCTCTCCTAAAAATCCCGAGGGAAAAAAGGGGTAGGAACGAACTTATGTGGAACATAGTGGGGAGGGGGTCTAAGGAAGCCCCTCTTCTTCTCCACAAAGACCCGCGGGTAAGGATGGGCTTATTGGGGGATCTAGTGAGAAGGGGGTTTATAGGCTTCCTCCTCTTCTTTTGAAATCCCACACTAGGGATGATTGGTGGGAAGGGGCTTTCTAGCTTCCTCTCCTTCAAAGCCCGGGATGGGCTAATTGAGGATCTGGATCCAATGGGAAGGAGGGCTTAGAGAAGTCCCCTTAGAAGCTTCTGGGGTGTGCAAGGTCACGTGTAAAGGGAAAGGCCAATAGTGGAGGAGGAAGGACGTCGTGAGAATGGCGGCTCATGGCCAATGGCGGCACGCATGGCAGCTGGTAGCTTGAAGCAGGCGGCGACCTCCTTGCCTGGCAACGTCAGCAAACCTCTCTCCACTCTCTCTCCACGACACCCTCCTGCAGTGATTACGATAGCACTCGGATCCTCACGCAACCTCTCCTTTCCTTTACTTCCTTCAACCTCCCCCTTACCCCCCCCCCCCCCCCAAAGGGGGGTTTTTATAGGGCAGGGGGGAGAGGGGACTTCCCCCACGTGGGCTGTGCATGCAGCCCACGACTCCCCCTTGTCACCACTTCCCCTACTTAGCCATCCCCTTCCCTCAACCATGCATCGGCTGAGGGAAAATTTTAAAAAAAAATTGCAATAAATTCACCTTTATCCACTTAACCTCCTCCTAAGAGGGATTTCTCCTACGGTTTTGAACCCCGGTCTCGGTTTGCCAGTGCGGAGGCCGTGATTCCTCGGGTACGCTTTACAAGTTACTCTGCCAGTAACTCCAATGCCAAAAATAACATCTGCATGGAAAGTCAGTCTAGTAATATTTTTCAAACGGGAATATTACATGGAGTCTTCTACCTTGGGAGAAAGGCATCAATAGAGAAGAGTTGCTAACTTTGCGTATATATGGCAGCTAGAAAGAAGGCCTGAAGATGTTCAAGCAGCTATTCAGAAGCTAAAGTGAGCAAGACTAAAGAACAAAAGAAGATTTGATAAGCGACATTGACTTCGGCCAAGAGCAATTCAAGAAAATGACTGGGTGGTTGTCTCTGACAGCAGCTTAGACAATCAATACAGTGCTTCTAGGAAGATGGTGAAGCGTTGGTTTGGCCCATATGTGGTCACATCCAAAGACATGCAAATTATCATAAGAGGGGAGACTTGCCTGCCCATACCTCCTCTGCAACCTGAAAGTCAATGCCACTGCTAGGCGACCTGTTAATGAGATGCACTGCAATAGTAACTGCCTCAGCCCAAAAGTATTGTGGTAAGCCTGCCTAGCTAAGCATGCTATGGACCTTTCTTAAATGGTCCTATTCATGCGTTCATCCATACCATTCTAGGGAGGGGTAAAAGGATCGGTCAACTGACACTTAATACCCCGCTCACCACAAAATTTCTCAAAAGCACGTGATGCATACTCACCCCCATTATCTGACCTTAGGCATTTTAGCCTTTTCCTAGACTTGTTCTCTACCAATGCAAGCCAACGCTGAAATGTGCCTAAGACATTGGATTTTCTCTTTATGGGATCAGCCCAAACCTTATGTGAGTAATCATCTATGAAAGTAACAATGTACTTTACTCCACCGAGTGACTAACAGGGCATCGGCCCACATACACCTGAGTGCACAAGAGCCAAGGACTCACCCATGCATTTCTTACCAGACTTTTTATGCATATTTCTAGTTTGGCTGCCATACAAACAATGATCACAAGAATCAAAATGCAAAGAGTCAAAAGGCGGAAGATACTGCAAAGCACGGAGCATTTTCATTCTTTTAAGGGACATATGCCCCAAAAGAGCATGCCAAAGGGATACATGGGGGATAGAACCCATAGACAAAGCATAATCCAAGGTAGCTCCAGATACAAGGGATAGAGGCTGCTAGACTTGACACCTCTTGCAAGCACAAGCCTGCCACGAGTAATCTTCCATGTAGAGTCTCCAAAAGACACAAAATACCCTGCATCATCAAGCTATCCAGTTGACATAAGGTTGCAAGTCAACACAGATACATGGCATACCTCCTGCAAAACAAAAGAACTGCTAGAAGGAAACTGCATTCTAACATCTCCAATGCACACAATGTCAAGAGGCATGTCATCACCAAGATGAACAGAACCAGAGATGGTACGATAGGTATGAAACCAATCTCTATAGGGTGTCACATGAAATGATGCACCCAACTCCAGAAGCTAGAACTGCACATACATAGAATGTATCTTAGAAGCCTATAAGGCTATAGCATTCTGATCTTTCACGCGTGAACTACTTTTATAAGTCGTAAGGATAATTTCTTTAATTAGATAATGGTAAATTTTTTAAATTATCCCCCTCTCCTCCAGCCGACTATCGTGCTGGAGAAAGAGGGAAATAGCATCTATAAGCAAGCTCCTTGCTGGGGCTTGCTAATGTTGAGTGTTGAAATGACTTGTTTTTTGGATGATTTTTGTTGTTTTTGAGAGCTGAATGGTTGATTTTATGGGATGATTGATTGATTTGGAAGTTGTTTGAGAGTTTTTTAGATGATATTGATTGTGTTTTGGAAGTTCGTGATGTTTGTTGGTGGTTATGTGATGTTCTGATAGGTTCTGAATGGTTCTGTATACATTCTGTTTTGTTCTGTTTTGGTCTATTTTGTTCTGATTGTCTTCTGTAAGGAGGGAGGAAGTATTGATTGATGAAGAATGAGATATTGAGAAAGTTTATTGAATGGTTTGTGAGAGTTTGAAATAGTTTGAGAGTGAGTTATGAGGTTTTGATAACCTTCTGTAACCTTCTGTAGGTCTTCTGTAGAGCTTCTGCTTCTGTTCTGTTTCTGTTTTGTTCTGTACTGTAGCTGTTCTGGTACTGTTCTGTACACTGTTCTGTATGCTTCTGTAAGTGTTCTGTGGAATGTATGTGTGACTTTGGGAAAGTTTTCTAGCCTTGGAAAGAGGTGAATACAAGTGCAAAAGAGCTGAAAGAAGTGGAAGAAGTAGCTGCTGAAGACTCAAGAGAAGACTAGAGTGAAGTGACAGTAGTGAGCTGTGAAGAGACACTGTAGTGGCTCTGGTGACCCTTCATATCAGACATACCTCTTGGGAGGGGTATCCACGACCTAAGAGTGATTATTGAGAGTGATTTTGGAGAGATTTTAGTGAGGACATAATGTATTATTGATAGCGAGAGAGAGAGAGAGTCAGAGATAGCCAATTTTACTGAAACAGAGTGATTGTATATGAGAGATTGAGAGAGAAGACTATGAAGATATTGAAGATGAATACTATGTGATGTATTTCCATTCAAAGATGGTGTATTCTTTTGCTTTCTTTGTTCTATTGATGGATTTTGTGAAGATGTTGAAGAATATGGTTGATTCTATTAAAAACCGTGGGAGATCTACATGATGCTGCATGAAGATTTGTTGTGCCTGGTGTTCTTTTCTTCATTGTGATCATATGAAACATGATAAACAAGCTTGTTGATGTTACAAGATAGATTTTCTTGCAAGAGAATTCCCTTTTCCTTGGTGTTCCTCTCGGGGTTCCATGTTTTGGTGCGCAGCCGGGGAAACTTGCCATCAACAAGCACCAGAAGAGGCTGAAAATGAAGGAAATGGCGTTGCCAAGAAGAGAAGAATTCAATGGATGTTTGTAAAATTCCTTCTTCCACTGAAGAGTTGGAATTTCTCATAATCAAAGCCACTTTCCACAAGAAGTTCATCCCACAATGGCGGAAACACATCACCATCATGATGCATGCTCTATGTGGTGGACAGTTTCCTCTTCCTGTTGAAGCGGCAGAAACTTGCATCTTGGTGGCAAACTGTTTGGGAACAAACTAAAGAGCAGAAACAGAGAGAATGACCATCCATGGAAGATTTGGCATTCATTGAAAAGTTTCCAGACAACATCAAGTGGGAGATTGTGAAGAAGCTTCAGGAGTCTTGGTCTGTAGAGGTTCACAAAGACAAGAAGGAAAAGAGTTGGAATTTGTTCGTGGACGCTCAACAGCAAGATACATGGGATGCTTGGTGTACTGATAATCTTCTGTTTGTTCAATTAGCAACCCATTGGAAGTTGGTAGACAGAGTGTTTTTCACAACATACACTGTTGAAACCATCAGAAGCTGGCATTACTATGATGATGGCACCACCACAATGCTCAGACGTATGCATTTTGACACCTTCAGAACCGAATACCTTCCTCTGTGCAGTGGCATGAAAGCAGAATTTAGGGACGTTGAAAAGAAAGAAGTAGAAGAAATGTTGGCAAGAGAGTCCTCCAGAGACTGAAGCCTTCTGTTAACCCTCTGTGGAGCACTAACAACATAGTGGAGCCAACCCCCTGATGAATGACGCAATAAAGAGGCAAGCGTTAGAACGAGTCCAGAGGTACGTGAGAAGAGAGAAAGCAAAAATCAAGGCTGAGAACGAGTTAGAAGCAGAAGCTGCCTTTGACGCCCTTGCGGAACTCTTTACAGAAGTCCCAATGGCACATCAAGCCCTTCCTCCTCCTGCTGGAGGTCCACTTTCAAGCCAGATCCGTCCTGGAAATATTGATGACAGGCCAGCGAATGTAGTCCCATTGCCAGTTTTTAAGGGAGAGTACAATGAAGACCCCGATCTTCATGTAGCAGAGTTTATGGTAGCGTGTGTGGCTAACAATGCCAGAACCCCTGAGCATTGGTTAGCAATATTCCCCGCCACTTTCAAGGGCGCGGCGTTTCAGTGGTATGAGAGACAAGCAGCAGGAACTTTTGGCACATGGGACGACCTGAAGTTGGCCTTCCTCACTAAATTCAGGCGTGAAGGTTTTGAAGAGCGGATGAGAGAGGAATTTATGAACCTAAGTCATTCCTCTGGAGAAAGAGTGGAAGCCTATGTCTCACGAATGGAATCCATCCTGAAGAGATGGACTAACCATAATCTAGATGATGGCATTCAGAAGGGGGTGTTTCTCAGAGGATTACAACCAGAAGTCCGTAAGTTTGTGGAGCTACAAAGACCAGCCACCCTGCAAGCTGCAACAGAAGGTGCAAGACTGTACGATGAAGTAGAAGCTCGATTAGCAATGAATACAGGAAGAGGAGTCCTACCTCCTCTGATGCCAGGAATGATGTACCCACCTAATGCAGTCCCTGGGACTGTTCCCTACCCCTACCAACAAATGCCCTCGGTATCACAGTACAGTGCACCAAATCCACAGTGGCCACAATCCATGACTCAAATGATGGTTCAACCACAACAACAATGGTCCCAACCAATTTCTTCATTATCAAATCAGCAGCAACAGTGGAACCCTACCAACTGGGGCCAACAGCCAACAGTTCAAACAGGAGCACTGAATCAGAACCAGAACAGAGACCCCTCTGTACCAGCCCAACTAGTTTATGCAGTGATTACAGAAACTCCTCAAAACCCTCCTGCCAGTGCCTCAGGAGGTGAAAGCTTGAAGGACTACTTATCTAACTCAGTTGCAAACATCAAAAAGGAGTTGATGGATGTGATTACAGAGCAACTACAGATGTTGAAAGTGAATACCGCGAGCATATCCAACGTTGCAGGAGCAGGAAGAGATGTGATGCGGTCAAATACTTGGTTCTGAATGGTTCTGTATACCTTCTGTTTTGTTCTGTTTTGGTCTGTTTTGTTCTGATTGTCTTCTGTAAGGAGGGATGAAGTATTGATTGATGAAGAATGAGATATTGAGAAAGTTTATTGAATGGTTTGTGAGAGTTTGAAATGGTTTGAGAGTGAGTTATGAGGTTTTGATAACCTTCTGTAACCTTCTGTAGGTCTTCTGTAGAGCTTCTGCTTCTGTTCTGTTTCTGTTCTGTTCTGTACTGTAGCTGTTCTGGTACTGTTCTGTAGACTGTTCTGTATGCTTCTATAAGTGTTCTGTGGAATGTATGTGTGACTTTGGGAAAGTTTTCTAGCCTTGGAAAGAGGTGAATACAAGTGCAAAAGAGCTGAAAGAAGTGGAAGAAGTAGCTGCTGAAGACTCAAGAGAAGACTAGAGTGAAGTGACAGTAGTGAGCTGTTAAGAGACACTGTAGTGGCTCTGGTGACCCTTCATATCAGACATACCTCTTGGGAGGGGTATCCACGACCTAAGAGTGATTATTGAGAGTGATTTTGGAGAGATTTTAGTGAGGACATAATGTATTATTGATAGAGAGAGAGAGAGAGAGTCAGAGATAGCCAATTTTACTGAAACAGAGTGATTGTATATGAGAGATTGAGAGAGAAGACTATGAAGATATTGAAGATGAATACTATGTGATGTATTTCCATTCAAAGATGGTGTATTCTTTTGCTTTCTTTGTTCTATTGATGGATTTTGTGAAGATGTTGAAGAATATGGTTGATTCTATTAAAAACCGTGGGAGATCTACATGATGCTGCATGAAGATTTGTTGTGCCTGGTGTTCTTTTCTTCATTGTGATCATATGAAACATGATAAACAAGCTTGTTGATGTTACAAGATAGATTTTCTTGCAAGAGAATTCCCTTTTCCTTGGTGTTCCTCTTGGGGTTCCAGCTAAGGGTATGGGAGCATGCGTGATACCACGCAGGGGAGGAAGGATCCCCTCCCCTCACCTATTTAAGGATGGTGGAAGGATTGGGGGATGGCAACTGCCAGAAAGCTCGAGGAGGGAGGAAGAGTAGATTGATGCTGCCATAGTGGTGAGAGAGGGAGGGAAAAGACTCTCACACTACGACGGAGAAACAATAGCTATGAGGGAGAGTCAGGGTGCGGAGAGAGGTGGATCGTTGCTACTAGGGAAGGATTCATGACTATTCGGCAGTCGTGAAGAAAGAAGAGACTGTCGACGCCACCGTGGGGACTCCGCGCTGCTGTCGCCGCCACAGGGAATCACGCTAGCTGCTCCCGCCCAAAAACCGTTTTCTTGTTCCTCTCCTCCACGTAAGGATTCCATGTGCAAAAGCTCTCTGAAGCTTCTGGAAGCTTCCAAGGGGGCTTCCTAAGCCCCCTTTCATACCCTTTCCGTTTTCCCACACAAAAGCTCCCTCCTAAGGGCTCTTTAAGCCCTTTTTCCCCCACACACAATCCCCTATATCCAAAGGGGTCTTCTACACCCTTTTTTCCCCCTTTGTTTTGTGGATCTCATAAGGCCCTTTCATATAAAAACCCCCCTCCCCACAAATTCTTCTTCGGCCTCCCCCCTAACCGGGGTTCATGTGCCTCTTTAAGCCTTTTTTCCCCCACACAAAATCTGCTGTTAAGGGTCTTTTGACACCTTTTCCCCCATACAAAAGCCCTCGTAAGGATCTTTTACACTTTTTTTATTTTTCCATTTCTTGTGGGTCCTTTAAAAAACCATTAAGCCTTTCCTGTGGCTTTAATGGGCCTTACTCATGGAGGTTTTTAAAACACCCCATTTCCGGGTTTTAAACCCTTTCCATGGTTTCTCCCCTCTTCCACTCAACTATCCCTTGAAAGAGCTTCTACGAAGGGAAGGAAAAGAAAACTCATAAAAGACGATGGAATTTCAAAAGCAAGTTTGCAAAGTCGCATCCAAGATGGAAAGCCTACATTCGCGATGGCTCTTAAGAAAGCCCAAGGCGCAACCACAGGAGGATCGTCCCCTAGCATCCACGTGGACATCTCACCACAAGTCCAGGGTCTTCTTCCTAGTTTTTATTTTTCATCGTTATAATTCAATCGTGCGTAGATAATTTTTGGAGATAGGATGCATTTTCCATCTTAAATACTTTGGTTAATTTAAAAGAATTAGCTTACGACGAATAAGTTCGGTCATTAGTATTTTCAATAAAACAAACAAAATAAAGTGAGCAGAAAATTGATATGCATTTCTAGTAAGTAGTTTTTGTGCATTTCAATGAACTGAACTTTGATTAATGTCCATATTTACGAAACGGAATTAAGATAGTGCACTCCGTTTAGGCATGGAAGTATAAATTGCATGTCGCATTATTAGGACATATCTTCTTCGCAATGAGTCATTATGGAAAGTGCTAATAATCCATAGGAAATTGCAAGGCATGAAATGATTCTTAAGTTGCATAACTCTAGTTAATTGGTATAAATATCGTTTTTTAGCGCATAATTATTGGTAAAAGGCTGCTTGTTTTAGCATGAATCTTGTTCTCAAGTTATAGGATGATTAATTGGAATTAGGCTATAACCTAACCTATGCTTGATCTTAAACCGAAAAGGTAGGGTTTGAAAATCAACTTATGAGTAGATAATAAGTCATGTGGTTATGGGAATGATAGCGTAATTATCTTCAAAAATAGATAGATTAAATTGGCATAAACCTAAACACCTAAAACCGCGGAGTACTCATTTTGACAAGGGTTAATTCAATGCAATGTATCCCAAGGAACTGACTAGGGTTAGTACGGTAAAGACATTTACCCGGTCGCACGTATTGCTAAAACTAAAACTCCTATACCCTAAAGACTTGCCCACATTCACGGAATGTAGGGACATTGGAACATAATTGAGAAGTGATCTAGGGTTTTTCCCTAGGAATCTCCCGCTAAAAAAAAGATGGAACTTGGAACTCTAGGATTGACAACATCAGCCTAATGTAATCATGAATAGAATGCTTCGTGACTCCATTCGAAGGATAAATAGTCCCAGAGCTTGATAGGACACTTGTGCAACAAGTAGTAGAGTCGCACGATCTTGTGAATTGATCACAAGGAAATGGCAAAATTCCTCGAAATGAGGTAAGCAGACTCTTACGCAAGTTATCTTGGAAGAGGATCAAAAATCATCCTAAATAGTATCTTTCTTGGGTAAAGATAATTGCTTGAAAGCAAGAGACCAACCAATAAATTGGAATAACATATAAACTTAAGGTATTGACCAAATCGGGTTAATAGGGTACGGCCCCTAACCCAGGACATAGGGGATCTTGCTAAGTCGCAAGTAATCGCGGATCAAGTGCTGTTTGCATTCAAAAAGAAGGATTCACTCCTTAGCAGTTGGTCAAAAATAACGACCAATGGAATTGTTTGTGCTTGTAGTAGCATTAAGAGCATTGTTTTTCTTTGTTTGCTCAAAGAATTAAAGGATAAATGGATATCTAATGCTTCAGGTTGAAGGCTTGAAGGAAGAGGCAGCTTCAGTTACCCCCGACTGTTTGCCTGACCCTAAGCAAGGGGGTTGTTAACCGCGCCGGGAAGGTGGACCGAACCCACCGCGAGAGGTCTCTCTGTTAAGCGCTACTTGGAGCAAGAGGAAGCTTGGGTGCCAGGGGGGCTTTGGCCGTCCATCCCTCGCCTTCCAAGCCTTACGCAAGAGGCTAACGTGACTCGGGATTGGATCTTAAGGCCCGCATACTAGTCTACGAACGGAATCTTGGATTAGTGATCCCTCTGGATTGCTAGATAGCCTCTGGGCAGACTTTGGATAAGCCTATAGGCTGGACTTTATGTATTTCGAAGATAAATATGATAATCTGTTAAAAAGGAACTTGTTTGACATTGCTTTTCTATGTCAAGTGATATGATTACGTGAAGGAACCAGTGCCTAATGTGCTAATTAAGGAAGCTGATTGATACATGTCCAACTAAATGTGTTAGGTAACTAAATAACTAAAACAACCTGAGGAAAGTGCGGTGGATGTGGCCATAGATCCGTCCTACGAGTGAGTGGTCCTGATTGGTCGAGAACTTTTCTCAAATCACAATGGATAGCCAGAAGATTGTCAAAGAACACGAACAACAGAGCATTGACCTAGAGTTATAATTGATTCAAATTTACGATGTTTTAGGAGAACAGAATGGGACTATGCTTTTTGGCAGAGAGGTTGAGCTTCGCATCCCTCTCATTTCCCATTCTCCTTGAACCAAGTGCAACGTGAATCTGCTTCTGACCTGGCATTTCTACGTAAAGTAGTTTGCTCGGGTTCGACGTTAGTTACTGTTAGGAAATCACCAATAGAGAAAACACTAATTCAGGTCGGTCCTAAGTGGGAATGGCCGGAATACTTCCGCTAGGTGGCAGACGCGGAAAGTCATAGATCGAAAACCCCAAACATTCCATGGGAGTGCCGGGCGGAGCTTTCTAGACATCCTTTCCGATGGATAGCTAAGACGTGTCCTGAACATAACACGGTGGACACGTTACAGTTGGTATCAGAGCCAACCAACAATAGAATTGTTTTTATGAAATCTTAATAAGATGAAGTAAAGAAAATGTTGTTGTTCCAAACATTTCCTTACTTTCAATGCTGTCTTGGAGAACTATGAAGCATGGAACAGGTTCTTGGTATTTCGAGTCATGTTTATGACTGCGATGCATTCCCCGCATTATCGACAAAGGGTTGAGATGATGAACATCCTAGAGAGAATTTATAATCCATCGCCTTTGTACATGGAACGAAGATGGACGGGTGCCTCAGGAATATACTATATAGCTGCCCACCGATTTTCATACCTACAGACCAACCTAAAGAGGACCAAGTGGTTGGAAGACCTAAAAGTCGTGAAGCTGTTCATTTTTGTGGAAGCTCACGTAAATTTAACTTTACATATTCGAGGTCAAAGGGTTGAACTAAACTTATATCTATATGAGGAAGTAACTCGTGTAATCCCCGCCGATAGGATTAAAGTATTGGGGTGCCATGAGAAGAATGGGTTCCAAAGGAAAGGATACCCTCATCTTCCAATGACTTACCGATTCCTGAAGATCCATGACCCGAAACCATACTATTATCTAGTTCCTGTAGATAAATGCAATACAACATTATTCTCCCCAAACTAAATGTAAACAGTTGGCTTAGGATCCCAAGACATGTTGTATTCTGAAAGGGCTATGCCCATATAAATACAATAAGACTTCTTTTTATCAAATGTCTATTTGTACATGAGAATTGATAAGAAGTTAAGCGGTTAGATTACTTGGTTTTGATAGCTGAAATGGAAATGAAATATAAATCATAGCGTTTAACGAGTAATAACATTAAGAAATCTTTATTCAGGCACAACCCTAGGTACAGAATCCCAATTCGCCTCCTACATCAAGTACTGTTGTAATCCAGGAGAAGAAGTCTCTTCTCAAGTAGATTAAGCCACCCGAATTTGACGGGAGAGGCAGGTCCGTCCAAGCAGATGCTGAAATTTGGATTGAATCCATGGAGGATTACTTTGAAGCAGCTAGTATTGCACCTGCCAATCAGGCTATGCTCGCTAAGCTAAAGCTCACTGGCAAAGCCAGGCTTTGGTGGAAGCAATGGTGCAGAGATCAAGGGATCGCGAAAGGATCCGTTACCTGGTAGAAGCTGAAGAAAGCCGTGCAAGGAAGATACTTACCACCTGCATATCGCACACAGAAAATGAATGAGTTCTACGAGCTAAAAAAGCTGGGACTCACTCTTGACGCATACTATTCTAAATTTGTCTCACTTCTTAAGTATGCGCCGCAGATGGACATGACACAGCCGGTGTCCAAATTTTGTGCTGCTTTAAACCCACCAGTGAATACTCGTCTCGAATCTATACGTCCATCAGATCTTCACGATGCTCTCATTCGAGCTGCACCTATAATTCAGGAGATGCATGCTAGACCAAGGGGTAACAAAACTTGGTCTTATAATGACCCGAACAGAGGAGCATTTAGGCCTCAGATGAAGAGAGTTCAAGGTCAAAATCAAGGACAAAGAAAGAAATCAAGAACTAATAATGTCAATAACTTTATTCCTACTCAAAGCAATGGCCGAAACCTCCGTTGTTTCCAGTGCAACGAGCCCAGTCACTTCAAGAGCCAATGACCCAAACTTGGAGGAGGACATCGCCAAGCACCTTTCCAAGGAACGGGCCGTGGTCAGGGAGCTGCTACCTGAGGAAGAGGAAGAACCGTCTGCATTGCCAATAGGCAAATGTGCGAAGAAGAAGAATATCCAACCATGGAAACAGAGTTTGAAAGGGCGACAGTCCATACTGCTCTTCATAAGAAAGGGCCGAATCGCTAGTTCTCGGTGATTCAGACATCGTCAGACTATCAAGGTAAAAGATTCAAGACCTTGATTGATTGTGACAGTACACATTCCTTTATCTCACTAGCTTGTGCAAAAAAATTAGGAATAGCCATAGTAGAAGCACCTATCTTACTTGTGGAATTGGCAAATGGTCGTGAGGTTACTTGTACCAGGCAAACTACTAAGGTGGAATTCTTTCTCGGAGGAAAGACGACTTTGGTCAAATTCAGAGTCATGAATTTAGGTATCCATGAGTGTCTACTCGGAATGGATTGGCTTAAGCCTAATGATGCCCACATTCACTATGAAAAGGGCCAAATTTCCTTTCGAAACTTGAAAGGGAAAATTGGTCACAACTCAAGGAGAAGCAGGGAAGCCAAAAATTCAATTGACCAAAGCATCTCAGATGATAAAGGGAGTCAGAAAAGGACTACCTGTCTACTTGATTAAGCTCAACAAGTTAGATCAGAAGTAGGATTCTAGTGAAGGACCTTCTTGGCTAAAGGAATATGCGGATGTATTTCTTGAAGAACTAAGAGAACTCCCGCCTCAAAGGAAGTGGATCATGAGATTAAGTTAGTACCAGGAGCCATGCCAATTGCAAAGAGACCTTATAAGATGTCTATACCGGAAGCAATTGAGCTGAAGGAACAACTCAAACAACTGCTAGATCAAGGCTACATCCGTCCTAGCAGTTTACCATGGGGAGCTCTAGTATTGTTCCAGAAAAAGAAAGATGGAACACTTCGACAATGTATTGATTACAGAGGGTTCAATCAATCAACTGTCAAGAACAAGTACCCTATTCCTAGAATAGATGAGCTTCTCGATCGACATCAGGGTGCGAAGAACTTCTCCAAGATTGATCTCAGGTCTGGTTACTATCAGATAAGGATCAAGGAAGAAGATATCCCAAAGACGGCCTTCAATACAAGATATGGGCACTTTGAGTTTCTCGTTATGTCATTTGGGCTTACGAATGTGCCTGCCACCTTCAACAGGTTAA
The DNA here is from genome assembly GCF_053477565.2 of Lygodium microphyllum. Classification (NCBI taxonomy): domain Eukaryota; kingdom Viridiplantae; phylum Streptophyta; class Polypodiopsida; order Schizaeales; family Lygodiaceae; genus Lygodium; species Lygodium microphyllum. The sequence goes on from NC_141162.1 coordinate 55,215,328, forward strand.
TGTAGGATATCTTTAGGCCATATCTTGATGATTTTGTGCTCGTCTTCTTCGACAACACTCTAGTCTATTCTAAACAAGAAGAATATCATGAACCCCAACTTCGAATTGTCCTTGAGACAATGAGGGCACATAAGCTGTATGTTAAGATGAAGAAGTGTGCATTCTTCAAACGTCAAATTTAATATCTGGGATTCATCGTATCAGCGGAAGGAATCTCAGTGGACCCAGCCAAGGTCAGAGATGTGCTAGAATGGCCAATACCAACAAGTGTCAAGGAAATACGCAGTTTTCTTGGATTGATAGGATGGTATAGGGTCTTCATCAAAAACTATGCTTTGATTGCAGCACCTCTGATGGACTTACTGAAGAAGCAAACATCCATTGCATGGTCAACTCCCGAACAAACCAGCTTTGATAGATTGAAGCAAAGTTTGGTATCAACACCTATCCTAAAACTTCCAGACGTCAATAAGGAGTTCAAGGTAGTAACCGATGCTAGCACGCTTTCCTTGGGTTGTGTACTCATGCAGGAAGGCCATCTTGTAGCTTACTCTTCAAGGAAATTGAAGAGTCATGAGAAGAATTATGCTACGCATGATCTGGAATTGCTAGCTATCATCCATGCTCTAAAGCTTTGGAGACACTACCTGTTGGGTAACAAGTTTACTCTAGTGGCTGATCATAAGAGTCTCAGGTGGATCTTTACCCAGAACGAGCTCAACATGAGGCAACGTCGGTGGATTGAAGTGCTGGAGGAGTATGACTTTGAGATCAAGTACCGACCAGGAAAAGAGAATGTAGTTGCTGATGCACTCAGTCGCAAGGCATTCCTAAATTCTCTAATCTTGCAAAATCCATCAACAGCTAGATCTCTAGCCACAAAGGTATCTATACCAAACAATCCAATACTTGAGTTAGTTGGAGAGGAAGCATGCCATGATCTAGCCTACCAAAGGATGCTAAGGGAAATATCTATCAAGGATCAAGACTAAAATCTGTGGACTAAGTATCATGAATTATCTGTCAATAGTGGACTTGTCTACTATAGAACGAGGCTATGTATACCGGCAAGCCAGTCACTTAAGCACAAGATATTGTGGGAAGCTCATGATTCCCCTTTCTCAAGACATCCTGGCTATGCCAAGACTCTCAATGCAGTTAGGAAGAGCTACCATTGGGAAAGGCTTAAGGGTGACATTCTCAAATATGTCACCGAGTGTTTGTCTTGTCAACATATCAAAGCCGAACATGTCAAGATGCCAGGGAAGCTACAACCTCTTGACATTCCCCAAATGAAATGGGAATTCATCAGTATGGACTTTGTTGTTGGCCTACCCCAAGTTCAGGGAGGATACAGCTCCATCATGGTTGTGGTTGACATGCTAACTAAGGTTGCACACCTTATCCCAGTAAAGACAAACTATAAAGCCTCAGACATTGCAAGATTGTTTATCAAGGAGATATTCAAGCTACGTGGGTTACCCAGAAGAATCATTAATAATCGTGATTCTCTCTTCACATCACACTTCTGGAGAGCTATCTTTCAAGCCATTGGGACTCAACTCTATTTTAGCACAGCTTACCATTCCCAAAGCGATGGTCAAACAGAGCGAGTCAATCAAGTCATCGAGGATATGTTTAGGGCACGCTGCTGTCGTGAGCCAAAAATGTGGATTCAATACTTGCCTTTGGTAGAATTTTCCTACAATGCTTCTTACCAACAAAGCATTCAGATGACCCCTTTCCAAGCATTGTATGGCCATGACTGTCGAAGTCCCCTAAACTTCTCAGATCCAACCTTAATGGTTGAAGCTTCAAAGTAGATGTTGGAGGAGATGGATGACCAAATAAAGTCAATAAGACAGGACATCCAAGCCACCAAGGATAGATAGAAGGCATAGGCGGATTTGAAGTGTCAAGATAGAATCTTCGAGGAAGGAGATATGATCTTCATTCGCGTATGTCCAAAGAAGAGTTCCCTATCCTTAGAAGATTGCAAGAAGCTAAGTCCAAGGTATTGTGGACCATACAATATCCTCAAGTGCCTAGGACCTAATGCTTATAGATTGCAACTCCCTGAGAACCTAAGGGTTCATAATGTATTCCATATCAGCCTATTGAAGAATTATGTACCTAATCCTAACCATGTACTTGATGACCAATAAGTTGTAATGCCTAGTTAAGGAGTCCTTGAACTAAGGCCTGAGAGGATCTTAGATGTTACGGGGGGACAACTGAGATCCACAACCTTGAGAGAATGCCTCGTCCAATGGAAAGATTATCCCGAAGAGGATGCCACTTGGATAGATGAAAGCACTCTCAACCACCAATATCCCGAGTTTATCTCGAGATGAGGACATCTCGATTCCTCCAAAGGGGAGAGAATGTAACTTTCTTATCTTTCACGGGTGAACTACTTTTACAAGTCGTAAGGATAATTTCTTTAATTAGATAATGGCAAATGTTTTTAATTATCCCCCTCTCCTCCAGCCGACTGTCCTGCTGGAGGAAGAGGGGAATAGCATCTATAAGCAAGCTCCTTGCTGGAGCTTGCTAAGGGTATGGGAGCATGTGTGATGCCACATAGGGGAGGGAGATCCCCTCCCCTCACCTATTTAAGGATGGTGGAAGGATTGGGGGATGCTGGTTGCCAGAAAGCTCGAGGAGGGAGGAAGAGTAGATTGATGCTGCCATAGTGGTGAGAGAGGGAGGGAAAAGACTGTCACACTACGACGGAGAAACAATAGCTGTGAGGGAAAGTGAGGGTGTGGAGAGAGGTGGATCGTTGCCACTGGGCAAGGAGTCGTGACTGCTGGGCAGTCGTGAAGAAAGAAGAGACTGTCAACGCCACCGTGGGGACTCCGTGCTGCTGCCGCCGCCACAGGGAATCACGCCAGCTACCGCCTAGAAACCGTTTTCTTGTTCCTCTCCTCCATGTAAGGATTCCACGTGCAAAAGCTCTCTGAAGCTTCTAGAAGCTTCCAAGGGGGCTTCCTAAGCCCCCTTTCATACCCTTTTCTTTTCCCCACACAAAAGCTCCCTCCTAAGGACTCTTTAAGCCCTTTTTCCCCCACACACAATCCCCTATATCTAAAGGGGTCTTCTACACCCTTTTTTCCCCCTTTGTTTTGTGGATCTCATAAGGCCCTTTCATATAAAAGCCCCCCTCCCCACAAATTCTTCTTCGGCCTCCACCCTAACCGGGGTTCATGTGCCTCTTTGAGCCTTTTTTCGCCCACACAAAATCTGCTGTTAAGGGTCTCTTGGCACCTTTTTCCCCCATACAAAAGCCCTCGTAAGGGTCTTTTACACTTTTTTTATTTTCCCCTTTCTTGTGGATCCTTAAAAAGACCATTAAGCCTTTCCCGTGGCTTTCATGGGCCTTACTCATGGAGGTTTTTAAAACACCCCATTCCCGGGTTTCAAACCCTTTCCTTGGTTTCTCCCCTCCTCCACTCAACTATCCCTTCAAAGAGCTTCTACAAAGGGAAGGAAAAGAAAACTCATAAAGGATGGTGGAATTTCAAAAGGAAGTTTTCAAAGCCGCATCCAAGATGGAAAGGCTGCATTTGCAATGGCTCCTGAGAAAGCCCAAGGCGCAACCGCAGGAGGCTCATCTCCTAGCATCCACGTGGACATCTCACCACAAGTCCAGGTTCTTCCTAATTTTTATTTTTCGTTGTTATAATTCAATCATGCGTAGATAATTTTTGGAGATAGGATGCATTTTCCATCTTAAATACTTTGGTTAATTTAAAAGAATTAGCTTACGACGGACAAGTTCGATCATTAGTATTTTCAATAAAACGAACAAAATAAAGTGAGCAAAAAATTGATATGCATTTCTAGCAAGTAGTTTTTGTGCATTTCAATGAACTGAACTTTGATTAAAGTCCATATTTACGAAACGGAATTAAGATAGTGCATTCCATTTAAGCATGGAAGTATAAATTGCATGTCGCATTATTAGGACATATCTTCTTCGTAATGAGTCATTATGGAAAGTGCTAAAAATGCATGGGAAATTGAAAGGCACGAAATGATTCTTAAGTTGCATAACTCTAGTCAATTGGTATAAATATCTTTTTTCAACTGCATAATTATTGGTAAAAGGCTGCTTGTTTTAGCATGAATCTTGTTCGCAAGTTATAGGATGGTTAATTGGAGTTAGGCTATAACCTAACCTATGCTTGATCTTAAACCCAAAAGGTAGGGTTTGAAAATCAACTTATGAGTAGATAATAAGTCATGTGGTTATGGGAATGATAGCGTAATTATCTTCAAAAATAGATAGATTAAATTGGCATAAACCTAAACACCTAAAACCGCGGAGTACTCATTTTGACAAGGGTTAATTCAATGCAACGTATCCCAAGGAACTGACTAGGGTTAGCACGGTAAAGACATTTACCCGGTCACACGTATTGCTAAAACTGAAACTCCTATGCCCTAAAGACTTGCCCACATTCACGGAATGTAGGGACATTGGAACATACTTGAGAAGTGATCTAGGGTTTTTCCCTAGGAATCTCCCGCTAAAAAAAAGATGGAACTTGGAACCCGAGGACTAACAACATCAGCCTAATGTAATCATGAACAGAATGTTTCGTGACTCCATTCGAAGGGTAAATAGTCCTAGAGCTTGATGCGAAACTTGTGCGACAAGTAGTAGAGTCACACGATCTTGTGAATTGATCAAAAGGAAATGGCAAAATTCCTCGGAATGAGGTTGGCAAACTCTTACGCAAATTATCTTGCAAGAGGATGAAAAACTGTCCTAAATAGTATCTTTCTTGGGTAAATATAATTGCTTGAAAGCAAGAGACCAATCAATAAATTGGAATAACATATGAAGTCAAGGTATTGACCAAGTCGGGTTAATAGGGCACGGCCCTAACCCAGGATATAGGGGATCTTGCCAAGTCGCAAGTAATCCCGGATCGAGTGCTGGATGCATTCGGAAAGAAGGATTCACTCCTTAGCAGTTGGCCAAAAATAATGACCAATGGAATTGTTTGTGCTTGTAGTAGCATTAAGAGCACTGTTTTGCTTTGTTTGCACAAAGAATTCAAGGATAAATGGATATTTAATGCTTCAGGTTGAAGGCCTGAAGGGAGAGCAGCTTTAGTTACTCCCGACTGCCTACTTGACCCTAACCAAGGGGGTTGTTTATTCGCACCGGGAAGGTGGACCGAACCCACTGCGAGAGGTCTCTTCATTAAGCGCTACTTGGAGCAGGAGGACGCTTGGGTGCCAGGGGGGCTTTGGCCGTCAATCCCTTGCCTTCCGAGCCTTGCAGAAGAGGCTAACGTGACTCAGGATTGGATCTTGAGGCCCACATACTAGTCTACGGGCAGAATCTTGGATTAGTGATCCCTATGGATTGTTGGATAGCCTTTGGGCAAATTGTGGATAAGCCTACGGGCTAGACTTTATGTATTTGAAAGATAAATATGATAACCTGTTAAAAAGGAACTTGTTTGACATTGCTTTTCTATGTCAAGTGATATGATTACGTGAAGGAACCAGTGCCTAACGTGCTAATTAAGGAAGCTGATTGATACATGTCCAACTAAATGTGTTAGGTAACTAAATAACTAAAACAACCTGAGGAAAGTGCGGTGGATGTGGCCATAGATCCGTCCTACGGGTGAGTGGTCCTGATTGGCCGAGAACTTTTCTCAAATCACCATGGACAGCCAGAAGATTGTCAAAGAACACGAACAACAGAGCGTTGACCTAGAGTTATAACTGATTCCAATTTACGATGTTTTAGGGGAACGGAATGGGACTATGCTTTTTGGCAGAGAGGTTGAGCTTTGCATCCCTCTCGTTTTCCATTCTCCTTGAACCAAGTGCAGCGTGAATCCGATTCTGACCTGGCGTTTCTGCGTAAAGTAGTTCGCTCGGGTTCGACGCTAGTTGCCGTTAGGAAATGACCAATATGGAAAACCCTAATTCAGGTTGGTCCTAAGTGGGAATGGCCGGAATACTTCTGCTACATAGCAGACGCTGAAAGTCCTAGATCGCAAACCCCGAACATTCAATGGGAGTGCCAGGCAGAGCTTTCTAAACATCCTTTCCGATGGACTGCCAAGATGTGTCCTGAAGATAACAGGTGGACACGTTATAGTTGGTATCAGAGCCAACCGACAATGGAATTGTTTTTATGAAATCTTAATAAGATGAAGTAAAGAAAATGTTGTTGTTCCAAACATTTCCTTACTTTCAATGCTGTCTGGCAAAACTATGAAGCATGGAATAGGTTCTTGGTATTTCGAGTCATGTTCATGACTACGATGCATTCCCCCCATTATCGACAAAGGGTTGAGATGATGAACATCCTAGATCGAATCTCTAATCCATCGCCTTTGTACATGGATCGAAGATGGACGGGTGCCTCAGGAATCTACTATATAGCTGCCCACGGATTTGCATACCTACAGACAAACCTAAAGAGGATCAAGTGGTTCGAAGACCTAAAAGTCGTGAAGCTGTTCATTTTTGTGGAAGCTCACGTAAATTCAACTTTACATATTTGAGGTCGGAGGGTTGAACTTAACTCATATGTATATGAGGAAGTAACTCGTGTAATCCTCGCCGACAGGATTAAAGTATTGGGGCGCCATGAGAAGAATGGGTTCCAAAGGAAAGGATACCCTGATCTTCCAATGACTTACCGATTCCTGAAGATCCACGACCCGAAACCATACTATTATGGAGTTCCTGTAGATAAATGTAATACAACATTATTCTCCCCAAACTAAATGCAAACAGTTGGCTTATCATCCCAAGACATGTTGTATTCTGAAAGGGCTATGCCCATATAAATACAATAAGACTTCTTTTTATCAAAAGTCTGTTTGTGCATGAGAATTGATAAGAACTTAAGTGGTTAGATTACTTGGTTTTGATAGAAGCTGAAATGAAAACGAAATATAAATCACTGTGTTTAACGAGTAATAACGTTAAGAAACCTTTATTCAGGCACAACCCCAGATACAAAATCCAAGTTCACCTCCTACATCAAGTACTTCTGTAATCTAGGAGAAGAAGTTTCTTCTCAAGCAGATTAAGCCACCCAAATTTGACGAGAGAGGCAGGTCCGTCCAAGCAAATGCTGAAATTTGGATTGAATCCATGGAGGATTACTTTGAAGCAGTCTGTACTGCACTCACCAATCAGGCTATGCTTGCCAAGCTAAAGCTCACTCGCCAATCTATGTGGCAAACGTGGAAAGTCCTAGATCGCAAACCCCGAACATTCCACGGGAGTGCCAGGCGGAGCTTTCTAGACATCCTTTCTGATGGACTGCTAAGACGTGTCCTGAAGATAATAGGTGGACACGTTACAATGGCATCACATGAAAAAGCTGCAAGTATGTAATCATCATTTGAATCAGTGGCCTGCATGACACTGAGCTCTTCTATCTTCACACTAAACTTTCCAGGTACAATGCTGCACTCAGAAGACTTTTCCTGCACTTTCTGTTTTCCCTTTTCCTTGCGCTTATCATCAATAATGACAATAATGATAGGTAAGATCAGACTTCCGCCCACGGGACTTACTGTGATCACGTGACTTGGACCTCGACTTCTGAGAGTCCCAACCCTTATAATCATTATCATGCCTACCATGTCTTCCACCTCTAACGGTCAATGCATGTGAAGAGCGGGAAGCATCATTGTTTCTCCTCTTGATTTCCTTAGTCAATAAAGCACTCTCAACATCTTTGATTTTCAGCCCATCAAGCTTGTTCGTGCATATGGAAATACGGAAGACATTCCATGATTCAAGCAAGGTGCCAAGCCAAAACAACTGTTGCAAGTTGTCTTTGAACTCAATACCCTGTGACAACAGACTCTTCATGATAGCATGAAACTGACTGAAATGAGATCATAGGGAGGTCCCCTCCATGTGAAGGTCCATTAACTACTTCAGCCAATACATTTGTGACACAAGACTCATAGAGCTTATGAGTCTTCTCCCATAAATCTCATGCACTCTGATTCTCATCTTCAACAACATTATGATGGACCTCTTCTAAGAGGGACAAGATAATGGTAGACTTGCATAGCTCATCAATTTCCATCCAAATATCATCATCCATATCCTCAGGTTTAATACCCTTGAATCACAAGGGTTTAATCTATAATTTCTGCACCAAAACTTGCCATATCTAGGACTTCCAATACCCATAGTTGGTACCATCCAACTTGGCAATGTTAAAGAGAGTTGTGTCTTTTAGATGACTAGCCATACTGTCCCAAATCAAAGCAAAAAAAGAAAAATTGCAGGTTGTTGTAATTAGCAAAAAATCCACTGAAACCACTATTAAAACTAGCTGAAAGAGTGGATATCACCAAGAGAAGCACTTGTCCACCAAATATGACCAAGATAACACCAAATAGTAAGCATTACGCCCATAGAAGTACTTGAAATTTGCAGATTTTAGCTTGCTGTAATAAATGATAGTAGTATGTAAAACTGTCCCAAAATGAAGCAATCATTGATACACGTCACTGCAATTGCTAGGTAGCAAGATACATCTAACAATGAGTGTCAAGGGGCAAGAAGGTAGCACAAACTGTCAAACCAATAATGTGTCATGCAAGAGACATCTCATAGGTCTAGAAGTCATGCATGTAATGGGTCTCGGGGTAAGAGAAGAGACCAAGCACAAGCACAACTGATAGAGTAAGAAGCTCAATGTATAACCATCCAATATGCATAAAAAACTGACAAACCTATGACAGAGATAGATGCTTGCCTCAATAGGTGTATCAAATCAGCCCACTACAGACTAATTGCAGACATAAAGCTCTCAAGAGAGAAAATGCATGTAACTGTCCCACAAGCTCAAGCTCAAGTATAAATAAGACTCTGTGTACATGTTAATATACCAAGAGGCTCCCACTGGAAGTAAATTCAGATGCAAAGAGAGCAAGCAACGCTCTAATACATCGAATACATAGCATTAGACATGCCAAATCCTAATAGGGTACATCTGAAGTCAAAGCTCCAAGTAACTATCAAGCATGGGCAAACCAAGTGGCATCCATATTTGACCAAAGCATAAATGCATGAAGCCTAAATGTCAAGCACTGCCAATAGGCATAAACCGCTCCAAAGCATATCAACTGGAGCCGAATTCCAGTGTGAATGACGACCAAGGCGGAGCCTAATCAAGCTCAAAAGAGTTCCGAAACCAAAAATAAGTATTTGACAATCTCCAAATACATCAGTATGATCATTCAAATCTCTAGTAAGCACCCCATATCTAAGAACCAATGCATACACCAAGTAAATGAGCTTCAGCCCACTGTATTACAGCAGCATATTTACTGTTAAATGAAGCTCAAACAATGCCCAAATGTTCTCCAAATCAATCCCAAAGCATGGACATAGCATTCCATAACATCTGGGCATCATCGGGCATCAATAGACATCAAATGGGCAATACCAAGAAGCATCAAACAGTAAATGTCAAGTGCTACCCTGTTTTGATAGTCCTGGGACTGTGTATACAATAAGGGATGAAGGGGAAAGCACTCGAATTGATCACCGAGAGCCAAGCACTAGTGCCATGGAGCCCAACAATGATCAAGAAGGTTGCCAAGAGTGTAGGGAAGCTCGGAAAGAGATGGGAAATGCCAGGAGCAAGTTAGCCTAGCCCCCTAAAAATGCACCGCATTTTGCGATGGTTGTTCTTGGGGCTGGGGGGTCTTCAACAGTGTTGAGGAGCACTTGGTAGTGTCGAGGGGGCTTTGATGCAGCCTTGGAAGATGCCAATGAAGGTCCGGAAGCTCGGGGAGGAGGTGGGAGATCAAAACATACCTACAAATGAAGGTGCCATGGCTGCCATTGAAGCTCAAGTTGAAGCTCTTCAAATCCGAGCTAAAGAGAATGTCGGACAAGCTCCAATACCTTCGCTTTGATACCAGATGAAAGGGAAGTGGAACCCAGGAGAAAGAAGCTTGGTGGTGAGAGCTATGGCAGATGGAGAGCAAGAGCAAGAGAGAGAGTGAAACTCAAAGTGGGAACTCCAACAACCACAAGGTGTGGTCGGGCCTTCCTTTATTCAAATTGTCACTAAAAGAATAAAGAATAAGTGATTGTGATAGGCGCTTGCCACCTACAATTTGCAACAGCGGGTACTGTTAGTGTAGTAATACACGAGCAGCTTGGTGGAGGCACCTTTACCCCCAACAAAGCTCACTATATTGGGCATGCTCTTTCCCTTCCAGGTATGATCTTTTGCTACCATTGGAAATATATTATCAATCTTTCATTTTCACACATAGGATTAGTGAAAGTAAAACAAATCTTGGGGCATTGCTCTGTGACTTTGAAAGAACCTTTTTTGTGTCTCATGGAATAAAGATATTCATTCCTTGTCTCCAAGAAGACTTTTTAATTGTGCTTCCAAGTGAATCCCTATGTTTTTCCAATTCAAGTGTTTTAATTGTGTATAATAGAAGGAGACATCATGAGCGTACCATTCTTTGTAGTGATTAATTTTGAGCACGTCATGGCGATTGACTTGTATATAGCATGAGACATGTTTTTTTGCAAGGAAAGAGAGTGTTGCAAGTCTTGAGAAGACTCCATAGATTTTGGCAGCCCTTGATAGCTATTATACTTAGTGGGTAGCCATTACAATGACTAGTTTTAATTGTCTACTCGAATTCAATAGGAACACTTACACCATGACATCATCATCATCATGAGCTTCTCTACCTATTACAAGCATGGGGGGGGGGGGGGGGGGGGGGGCACATGTGGGAATGTGATACATGTAGTTGTTTGTTATGCTTGAGAACTCCAATCTACAATCGCTAAGTCAGGCTGCTAGGCTAGGCTAGGCCTTATTAATCAAACTTAATCATGGTTTATAAATATCCTTATCACATTCTCGTGTTTATACATCTTTGTGTATTGTAGAGGGACATGCATGCCATAACCATCGATACCTATGTGGAAGTTCCTCACAACGATGAGCAAGCCCTCGTTCAAGAAATTACCAAGTAACTTGTTACTAGCATTTGCATCAATGCAAGTGATAGAAAATTTTCAATTTTACATTGGGGTAATGTACAATTCGATGTCTCTATTTACCATTTCATTGGCCATTAGAGGGATCAACTTGAGTAAAAATATAGTATCACCATATCATGGCATCATATAGATTATTTGAAAATTCTTTTTAAATAAAATTATCTATATAGAAGCTTTTTCTTGACATAGGAAAAAAAGCCTATACAAGAAAATATTATCTATTTAGGAAGTTTTTCTTAACATAGGAAAAAAAGCCTATATATTGAATTTTTTCCTAGTTGAAAATTTGCTATATAATTTTCTACTTAGAAACTCACATAAGTAGGATTTTTTAAACTAAGGAAAATGCAAAATTTCAAGTTAGAGAAAAATTAGAATCACATAAGAAATGTTTATATGTAGGGAAACATAGTGGAAAATGTTTTCTATGTAGGGAAACATTGTAAAGAGCTGAACTAGGGGTATATAAAAGGGAAAATGACACATGTATAGATAATAAATGTTTACACAATTTTAAAAAAATTTCATTCTCTCTCTAGCTCCTCCTGTCCTTTCATGGCTTCTAGCCATCTCTCTTATTCTTTTCAATTTTTCTCTCTCATGTTCTAGTCTTTCTCTCTCCTTGTCGCTCTCTTTCTCTCTTTTGCACTTCTCTCTCTCATACAATATTCTCTCTCCTATGTCTCTCTCTCCAATTCACTTCTCAACAAGTGGTATCAAAGCATTGGTCTTTGATCCATTTTTCTTCTATTTCAATTCAATTTTTCAATTATAGAAACCAATTTCATACAAGTACTATAGTACTAGATATAGACAATGACTAGTAGTGGCTTGCAGGACATCTACAGTTAGATGAAGACTATATCTAGAGATCTTTGGAGATAGATATGGTGGCCGAAGGCTAAAATAGCATATTTTCATCAAAATTTCATGCAATTTTGAGGTAATTTGGTCAAATGGGAGTTAACCAAGTTTACAAGTGAAATTAACTATGGTTACTTTTCAAGAGAGGCTTCTCTTTCCTCTTTGAATCAAGCTTTGGTCAAGCTTTCATGGAGTTTTCAACAGAGATCTTCTTCTAGCCCCTAGATCATGAAATTTCATAGACATTTTATGCTTGAATCTTTGTCTACTCTTCATCCTCAACAAGTGGAGCACCATTAGCTTTAGGGAGCAAATTTTTCTTTACTTTTTTTCTTCTTCAAGGCCTCTTTCCAGCATCCATGTGTTATTAGCAGCCCTTCCTCACAAATTTCAGCAAGAAATGGTCAATGGTTCTTCTTCCACATAAGACAAACTCATTTTCCATTACAAGGCATTCCAACATGCTTGCAAAGGGAAGAGATTAATCTTTAGCAGGCCATTTATGCAATGAGAACAAGCTTCCATTGTTATAAACTGAAGGTTTGGAGACTATTGCAACAGTCTTGGTGGAGACTAGATCCATAGCTTCAAGTTTGAGCTCCATCTTCTAGGGTTTGCACTTCACAAATTTCCTCTTAAGATCTAACGTAGTGCTACATTGCTACTTGCCAAGCAAGCTTTCCAAGGTCAAGCAGTGCAGTGCTCCATTTCTTCTTCTCGACAAGTTTTTCAAGGGTTGTGGAAGTTCTATCTTTGATGAAGGAAGAAGATGACTAAGATTTCATAGGATGGAATCATGAATCCTTCACACTAGGCATTTTGTTGAACTTCTGCTCTCGACCACACTCCTGGATGGCTACTAGAGGTAGAGCATAATTTTTTGAACTAACATTCTGCATCATACTATGCAACAATAGCAGGAAGATCTTTCATAAAAAAGATCATTGATTTAGAGGGTACAGGTAGCTGCTCGATGAAGGCAAATTGTGCTTCTTCTAATGCATTTATGACATCTTCAATCTCATGAAAAACCCTTGTCAATACACTTGTTTTGCTATGTTACCCTATGAAAAAACTTGAGACACTGGCATAAGGCCTTCATTTTTTCCCTCCGAGTCAATGCAATCGGAATGTGACCTTTCATCACCTTCTACATATAATCCTTGTTGGTCATACAATAAGGAGAGAAAATCCCAAACCTTTTCTTTAGATTTAGCAACTTTTGCAACACAGTTCACTGGCGTCTCATCAAGTTGTTGCTCAATTTGTGATTTGTCAGATGACTATGAACTTGCCTTCTAGGGTGAAGGAGTTTCTTATAAGATACTATTTTGTTCTTCCATGCTAGCCTTCTCCTTTAGCTATTCCATATTGAGATGTGCAAATCAACGGTAGTTGAAGGCCTATTACTTTGAGCTACAGATGCTATGGGTATTGAAACAAACTTGTCACTTAAAGTTCACTCCAAGCTCCATAAGGTTCTGATAGAGGATCCAGATATATACCTATCTATTGTGCTAGGTCTATCCATGGTGGCCTTTCAGATGGAGTAACATGTCTTTTTGACATCATGGCTTTGTGTGAAATCTCCTCTCTTGATCCATCAGCTGCCGCTGGACCATAGGCTCTGACATATAATGTCCCTTAGCAAGGGATACAAAGAGCCCTCCAATTCCATAGCTACACCTTCAAGCGCAGTTCTTGATCGATCATAACCAAGAAGACTAAGAGCTACTGGTTGGTCTGTTCCAATAAAAAAACCTCACCAGAAGCAATCTTGAACAACGATTCAAAATTTAACACCAGATATTGCAATTTGCAAAAGAAGGTGAGCATGCTATTTTTATTATCCCCCCAAGCTTTCCTATGGTGAAGTTGGTGAATCCCCAACCATTCCACTAAATGCCACTCTTACCTTTGATGTGGAATTGATATTGTGAGCTAGTGTGAAAGATATCTGCAAGGATGGTTACATTTTTAAGAAGATTTTGACAGAGGGAGAGAAGTGGCAAAACCCCAAAGATGCAAATGAGCTCACTGTCAAATTCATTGCCAAACCAGAAAATGGGACCTTTGTCTGCACTACCCTTGAGGAGAGAGTGGAATTTTATATGAAAGATGGGTACTTTTGTCCTACCATCAACAAGGCAGTCCAGACAATGAGGAAAGAGGACTTCTATGTAGCATGGGGAGATTTGAGAAGGTAGTGTCAGAGAGGTGTATGTTGTTTCAGGCCTACTTGCAACAAGCAGCATTGAGATCATGGAAAGACTGGACGGTGATAACGCATTTTTGAATACCAAATTCTTTGTGGTGATCATCGCCTCAAAAATTATAAATCAATTGTGAGTAAAGTGTCCAATTAGTTGATCCAGACCATGGTTAGTGTGGTGTATATATTTGTTTTTATTGTGGATTTGTGGACATTGGTTTAGAGAGCATTAAGGACATCACTAAGGGAGATAACAATGCTTCCAATGATGCTTGGAAAGAAGTGGATTCATTAGGAAGAAGCTTGCAGTTTTTGGTATTTGGCAATGGTTCAAATTTCCAAACACTTCATAGGGCCAAATTGGAGAACACAATCTATGGAGACATCCTTGTCATAGTCTCTGAAAAGCTAGCTTCTAAAACCTAGGATTATGCAAGAAGCAATAACATTCCAATGTGCCAGCATAATACACACTGTTGTAAGCTTGAAAAGTCTCGTGGTTGAGGGTCCAATGCATGAATGTTCTTCTATTTTGGTAAAACCTTTGAGTTTCTGGATGGGGTCTCCATGAAGCCCAAGTTCCACATCAGATGTAGGTGAAGGCCTTCAAAGTGATACCCTTTTTTTTTGGATCATGCACCTGACACTGCAATCTGCAGATTCATCAAAATAAGGGAAGATGTATTGAAAAACACTGCTCTAATGTTGCTACCACATTATACTGAACATTTTTGGCAACAACCAATGTTAGTTTGTTAGACATGAATCAGGCAACCAATGTTGAAGCTTTGGAATTTTGGATACTAAAATGATGAGGACTTAGAATTGGAAGCACAGATGCTTGGGAATGTCTTTGTGTTGCTAATCTCTACCAATGGGAGTTGAGTGTCCATTCAATGGAGCAATGGTCACTGTGGATATGCTAATTGTAATGGTATTCCAACTTTGGGAATTTACATAACTGAACTTCCACAGGAAAATGTTCATGTGAAAAAAATTCTCAATTTCATCAGATACTATAATTTTAGAAGCATATAGAGGCATCTATGATTGCTTATCACATTGCTAATATTCTTCATCCATAGGATGGATTTTAGGACAAAGACAAGAGAAGATTAGTTTAGGAGTTGTTGAGAAGAGTATCCACAACACCAAAGGCCTTGGCTCATTTGACTACCATATGTCTAAGGCTCCAAGTCCTAAATCTCCAATAATTTTTCCAAGCTTGTTAAGTGCATAAGGATGTAGACAAAGGCCAACACAAGCACCAAGAATTGGACATTTGGATCAAAGTGATAGAGTTTTGGAGATTGATTGAGAAGCAACTAGAAAACTATCAAAGTGATAGATTTGTGGACTAACTAAGGTACAACTGGCTTATATCTACTAGGACAGCAAGGTACAACTTTTCTCAGGACATCACTCAAGATATTTACCACGAGAACATTGGCAAAATTTACTATTGGTTAGAATTGCAAGTAACAATGGTAGGAAAACCTTATCAACAACCATGGTTTATGATGCAAGAGATGCCTTGGCAAGGGTATTACTCACATGGTTTTGATCCTTATCGTGTACCACAAGGAAATATTGACTTTTAAGTGTCTTATAAGAGGCAAGTGGCATCCAGTAGCAATATTATGAGCATCATAAGAGTATTGGAACTCAATAAGTCAGTTGCTCACATGTTTACATGATTGATGTATTGGCATATGCACATATGGATTTTGATGCAACCATGATGGTAGCTGAAGTGATAGATGCCATCCAGACACTACAAGATATAGGCCTCATACTAATGTTTAAAGCGATGAAAATGTTCATTAAAAAAATTGCCCCCGTTGTCGCTAAATACGTTCGTATTAGTAACTCCATGCAACCATCGCTATTGGTGTCGGTATTAGCGTCTCCATGAAACTATTGATATTTGCGTCAATATTTGCATCACAATACCAAAGGTTTGTGACATGTATTGTGATGCCAATAGCGATGCGTGTAGTAAATTTACAATGCTAATAGCAACGGTTATAGAGAAAAAAAATGTGACATGGCAGCTTGTAGCACTATATGCTATATTTATATTCTACAAATGGATTGCACATTAAGTGTGCAATGGTCATCAAAATGAGCGCAAAATATACTTGAACCCACAAGATTGATACATAGAATAAATACAAGATCGCTAATGAAAACTCATGGAATCATGGCAAGATACAAAAGGATGATAATAACATCGTACATAGAAGATGCATGCATAAATCATAGGACCAAAAAGAAAGAGGATGTACGCTCCACGAATCCAAGCACAAGCTATAGACCCTCGCCATCCAAAAGCTCGTCCCAATGCAAAGGGGCATCGAACTAAGTCTATTAAAAAAAACAACCACACATCATTCCACCATACATGATGCATTTTTTAAAAAATAGTAACTATGGATAAGAAAGAAAAGTGACTTACTAGGCCGCCGCATACATACAGTCTATCAATCAATGCAGTGAGACCATATCTCTCTATATATCAAGTCTCTAGGCCGATGGGATCACAATTTGTAATGGAGTGATGTAAATAAAATAAAATACAATTGTTAGAAACACGATTGTCAATACAAGTGATATTACAAAAAAGCAAGCAATAAGAACAAAAGAAAAACTTGTAAAGTCCTCCAAATAAGTCTTGTGGCTGCCACTCCCAAGATGATGGGCCATCGTTGCCTCCAGTCGTGTCCCGCTACCTCGTGCTGCCATCTCCAACGTCTTGACAAATCTTAAAAATCTTCCTTGAGGCTCCACTAGTTATCTGCATCCAACCACTTGAGCTTTGAGACTCCACCCTTCAATGCCTTCCATGCGTCCGATCGTCTGTGTGACATGTATGCATGTATGCACTCAATCATCCAGTGTGTGGAAAACCACTCTACCGCGGTGGATACTAAAAACTCCTCATGAAAGGATGCTACTATGTAGTCCTTGCTCTCCTTGGGTATGTTCTTCCAATGGTCCAAGATGTTGTGTCGAAAAACTTGTTGACACAACTCTCTCATACGAGACATCACCCTCCTCCCCTCATCATTCATGATCACGACTCCTGTCCTAATCAACTATAAGGTATCCATACCCCTCTAGTTTATGTCTAAGATGTGTCATCTCCCACCTACGAGTGCGCTCTTCGCCATAATTAGGAGACCCCTGTACATCTGGTATACCCATGAGGGTGGTATCTCTTAGAGTAGCACCCATAGGGGTGCCACCTACGGGGTCAGCAAAAAAGCTGGAGCCACTGGAGTAGACATGCCCATAGGTGTGACAAAGCCTACAAGTGACGCAACTCCACTAGAACAATGAGGTGGAGAGATTGCATCGGTACCTCCACAATAACCACTTGAGCCACTATTTCTCGAACTTGCATGAGAGCAAGAAGTAGCACATGTATCTCGAGCCCCGATCGTGGGCTCACTGCATCCACGTCTCCGCAATATCCCCAAAATCACTCCCTTTGTATGGCCCAAGTCTGGAGCGTCGACCCTGTCTACTTAAAACCGAAGCATCAGAGCATACCAAAGTAAATCTAATGGAACGCCTTAATGGTGACCGAGACAGCTCCTAGTCTGAGACAACTCCTTGTCCACCATATCTCTAAATCGAGCCATCTGATGTGGAGACATATGTATACATATCTCATATAACTCCTCATCACTCATCCCTCGACTCATCGTACTCTCCAAATATCACCAAACGTCACCTGCACAATCAAAAAGTGATGTTAGCATAATCAATATAAAGATTCAAGCAAAGCACGATAATATAACTCTGAAAAAATTGATGTTACTTAAAATGCACATTCTAGAGAACCCTTATAAGCGATTCATCAATGAATTGAGTAGGCGGATAGTGCAAGTATGAGGTAGCTTATGGTCCCATGTCAATCTCCTAGAACAACTTCGCATACATTCGAAGATCCATAAAGAGGTCACCACAAAATAATGAGTCCACCTCATTCTCAAAGAATTCTTGGCCTCATGTATTTCTGTCATCATTACCCAATTTTGCATCCTCTATATTCTCCAAGCCATATTTGACCTCCACCCCTTGTAATATCGACCCCTCCATTTGCATATTGTCCTCATATACACTAGGAACATTACTTTCATCATACACTCTCACACTTCAAGGAGTTGAAGGCATAACATACCACCATTGAGGTTGTTAGGGGTTTGGATAGAAAATTACCTATTCAAAATTACATATAAGAGAGATTCAACATTTGTGGCATATTTGTGTCATAATAAATTTTAAAAAACCGTTGATGCACATATTCATAATGGGTCGGCGAGACAAATTTGTTGCATAGATCCGTCTATCTTTTTTCAGAATCTATTTTGAGAAATCCAGATGGCCCTCGTCGAACAATTCCCTCAACTTATTCTAGTACCACTTTGAACCACTGCACATCGAATAAGATAATGGAGAAGCTACGGTAATCCATTGAGAGAACACTTTGCAAGTTTCCAAAATACTCCATCTCATCTATAACAGTGTTTGGATCCATGGCTCACCGTCAGCTCTCTTGCTCAAACTTTGACATAACACCACAATCCATTGTGGAGCACATTTTGTCGATGGGCTCAACATGGAATTGTCACCTGCGTGGCCACATCGCACTGTATATTTTGTGATGTACATTGAAACGGTCAGATTAGTTGACACATATAAAATCTAGATACAATAGCTTATAAAATATGTGGTCACCTTTGGACTACATTCCCTCAAGAATTCCCACTCCTGAGACTTCCACCCCTTCGCAAGAGGCTGTGATCAAAGCTCCATGTAACCATCGCATAGACATAAAATGCAGCATCTCCTCCATGCCCTCCAAATATGGAATCGATCGATGGAAGGTGTCAAAATTTCGATCGCTCTTCTTCCCGATCTTTCATGACTTGCTCGTAACTAGTGAGCCTCGTCTCCTTGGATGCACGGTGCAACATACAAAAGCGATTCACTTTCTCCTCCATTGCAACATCCATCCTTTTTTCTATCCCATTTCCAACCACCACATCTCTGGTCAATCTATCATTGTCCTTCAACGACCATAGTATATTGTTGTATGCATCTAATGTTGGTAGCCACTATGAAATATGCTCAAGGGTTGTGTTATAGATGTTCTGAACCAATGTATTTTAATCACAAAGCCATCTACAGAGCAAAGAATGTAAGGATATTTGTGGTACTTGCATATTCAGATGAAGAGGAAAAATATAGACATGTTGAACATAATTTTGATGATGATCAAGAGAAAAATAAACGGTTCACAATTGCAACCTATAAAGTCTTTTATGAGGACCATAAGCATGGGCTTCTATTTGATTCAATTGCTTATGCTTTCGTGGATTCATTCGTACATGCATATTATTTCATGAGTGATGATATCTCTAATTTGGTGGTCATGATGCATGGATGGGACGTTAAGGATTTCATTTTGACCTAGGAGGTTAAGGGCTGGACTTAACTCTCTGCATAGACCAACATTACTTTGGGAATGATGTCCTTACCGTTAAGAATTTTGAGACAGTATCATGCTAACTAGTGGGCTTTGTTTCACCATTGGGAGAAATATGGACTCTCTTTTTTGCCCCTTAAGGGGTTTCTCTCACCTCTCTCTCTCTAAAAAGAGATTCCAAAATAATATTATAAAAAGAGATCTTCTACAATCAAGCAAATCTCGTTTTTGTGTTTTCAATAGATTTCACCTATTATTTTATTCCCAAACTGCAGGATAAGGTCACTTTTTCTCAAAATCCTCATAACTAAAAAAATACAATTCTATTTTTTCTAAAAACGCAGCCAATCATTCTTTAATGCCCTCATGACTCTTTAATGCCCTCTTTAGTGCCCTCATGACTTTTCAATCATTCTCATTCTCGCTTCTTAAAAGGGCGGAAGTTAAAAAAAATATAAAATGACCTACACATCATATTTTAAGATTATTTTTTACCCAGAGACACCTTTTTGACTCGAGAGTTTCCTTGTAAATTTTCATCTTTTTTGGACAAGTATATACCTATTTCTGGGCATTTTTTCATTCCCTCAGAAAGCTCTAGTTTTGTCCCAAATTTTGTGCATTCTTCTCTTTCCCTCCAGAATATGGTTTCTTGCATACGAGTTCTTCTGAAGCAGCATTGAGGAGTAGTTTTGATACCATTTGTTGAAATCAAAAAAATCTATATTTACAACACACTCTACCCTGCTATAAGCCATCTTCCTCTTTAGAAATATGCAGTAAGAAATCTCCGTCTTCAACAGTCTATACTACAAGCAATCCAGTGATAATGGAGGTATCTTTATTTTTTTAATCTTTGTGATGTTATTATTCTTCACAGTTGTTGTTCAGTCCTTAAGCATCAATTCATAGAGAGAGACAGAGGGGGGGAGAGAGAGAGAGAGGAGGGGAGAAGGGGGGGACAGAGAGGACTGTGTGAGATGAACAAAGAAAATAAGTGATAGAGTGACAGATAGTAAATTAGGGCAGAAGATAAGATGATGTTATTGTTTTCCACTAGCCAAGCTTTAGTATGAATGTGTTTAGGGTTTCCTTGATGAATTTTTGTTGAGAGAGAGAGAGAGAGAGAGAGAGAGAGAGAGAATATTTTGGATAGAACAGAAGATA
The DNA here is from genome assembly GCF_053477565.2 of Lygodium microphyllum. NCBI lineage: Eukaryota > Viridiplantae > Streptophyta > Polypodiopsida > Schizaeales > Lygodiaceae > Lygodium > Lygodium microphyllum. Next base: position 55,236,126 of record NC_141162.1, read on the forward strand.
AGATTTGATGCTAGTTAGAGGTAGATTAAAAGCCAAGATTACAGGCTGATTAGGGGTTGATTAGGGTCTATCAAGACTGAAAGCAAGAGAAAGAGACAAGAACCAACTGGGTTTTAAAAAAAACACAGATATAGTGAATCAAAGGGGTATAGTTTTGCGATTTGAATGTTAATCCAAGTTAACATTTGCATACTTTTTTTTTTTGCAGAATGCAGGTGTAAGATGTACCAAGAGAAAGAGAGATATTCACTTTCAATTGGAGGATGAATATGCACCAATGTTCAAAAGAACTGTGGAAAGAGATGATGCAATAAGATGCAGGATGAATCAAGAAAGAAATGCAGGGAAAAAAAATGTGGACCTTTGGGTTGATGGGTGCATTTATCCACCCGATCCACTCACTCGAAGGCCACCACAATTTGAAGGGCTTACATCATTTGTAAAGTTTGCTTATGAAGGCAATGAAGGATTGTATGGATACACATGCAGACTTGTCACACAAGGATTAGCAGGGGCTCATCAAACCTTGACAAATATGCAGACAAGATTACAAGGGAATATGCAGTCTTTGATGGAAAAGGATAGATTATTGGCTGAGAAGGATAGAGAGAACCAGAACCGACAACAAGCAATGTCTGTCATTGAAGATGCTATGCATGCTACACATGTGCAGAATATGGAGTTACAGTCTAAAGTCAATGACTTGGAGAAGGAGAATCGAAACATAGAGAGGAATCTCACAAAAACTTTGGAGATTGGGCCCACTTTAAAAACCAAAGAGGCACGTCGGCGCAACCGATCTGTTAAACCAATTGGCCAATTAGCCAAAGGAAGTGGACAATATCATAGACGGATATATGCTCAATCTACTACAATGAGAAATATGTTTCCTCATGCAGAGAATGATACTATTGCCAAAGTCCTTAGCAAGGATATGGTCAAAAATGCATTGGAAAATCATAAATTCAAGGACATTGTGGATGGTGTTGCTAGTGAACGTCTTAGGGATGTGAGGAACTTGTTTACTGCTACAGATGCTCAGGGATTATGTGACAAGGTGGGAATGAGTTCTGAGTCATATAGTATGCTCTATCAACAATTGGATACAAGTTTTAAGCAAGTCTTCAATACTAAGCGAGTAATGCCTCTGCCAAAACCATTTCACGTGAAGAAGGCTCGAAAACAACTAAATGAGAAATTTTTAGAACTAATTGGTGAGCCTACGCATCTAGAACACACACACATATTGAAGTATGGTTCCAAAGAAGTTGCCTTTGTATTGAATGCATCCAAAAACTTTGTATTGGATATATGTAGGGTTCAGATTGCTATGGTCAAGTTCTACAATATGTCTATGGAAGAATGTAGAGGCAAGCTTAAGTTTGTCCTCAAACTTGATGAGAGTGAGATTATCAAGGGGCAAAAACTTGAGCGTGTGAGTATAACACTTATGAATCGAGCACTGGATCCCAACATCGATGAAAAACATCCTTTATACTTCAGTGTACAATCGGAGAATGAAATATGGTGGCTTGCAGCATTTGAAGTACCAAAGGAGGACCATGAAGTACTTAAAGTTTTTTTAACCTCACTAATATACCCAGTGTTATTCAACAGCAAAATAATGGAGCAGATTTACACGTTGAGGGGTTTGGGGACTATCAAGTTGAATGGCATCTTGCAGGTGATTTAAAAACATTGAAGTGTATGTTTGGTTTATCAAACGCAACAAATGCAAAATTTCCGTGCATATACTGCATGCAAACTAGGAAGAAAGGGAAAGATGGAAAGAAAGAATGGCTTGCCAAGGCAAGACAACAGGGTGCTTCGACACGTGATCAGAAAGTCATGAGAAATGGAATGCTAATTCCAGTGGATCCAAACTGGCGCCCTATTTTGGAAATACCACTAACAAGGGTTCACTTTTGCACATTGCATTGTTTGGTTAGAATAATTGAGAAGCTAGTATATGAATATATATGCTTTGCATACAAGATGCAGCCCGTGTCAGAATCTGATGCTACATGCAAGAAGGTAGAACAAGTCCTCTCTGAAGTTGGATTGCACGGAGGCCAAGTAGAAATAAAAAAGGACGAGAAAAAATCGGGGAAGAGTGGATATGTTCCTTGTAAACCATGCTTTGGTGGACCCAAGGCTAGGAAGTTTTTATATCCACCTCGAGATGAGGAAGGCAATATACTAGTAAAACAACCAGAGAAGTACGAAGCATGGAAAAAATTGCACCTTGCTGTTTCAGATTGGAGCAATGGAAAACGAACGAGGATTGCGAAGGCAGAAGTGTGGATACACCTAGATAGATTAGCAGCTCTCTTACAGAAGTTGAGGTTTATGGATGGTGATGCCAATGCATTTAAAGAGACAGCTGCTAAATTTCATAAGTCCATGGTGGAGGCATGGACTACAAATAGCATAACACACTACATGGTCAGTATTATCACCATTGCAAAAAAAAATCATCATTTCGAATTACTTTGTGTTTCTAATCTCTTTTCTTGTGCAGCATATACTTGAAGCACATGGTCCATACTTTGCAGATCAAGGAAGTTTGGCAATATGGTCAACTCAAGGCATGGAAAGATCTCACTGGCAAGCTCGCTGTGCTTTTCAAAAGGCAACTGATCATGGAGGTGGCATCAATGATTCCAATTCTATGAGGCAATTATTCCAATGGTAGTATAGGAGACTAGAGTTACGATACGAGGAAAAAGAAAAGAAGTCCAAAACATCTCAAGCAGAATCTATAAGTAGGGCAATATATGAAGTGAGAAAAGCAAGATATGAAAACAACACAGCTAGACAACGGCACGCAGAATGGTTGGCAACCCAAGAGAGAGATGGCAAAAAATGGAGACCTAGATAAAGATAATAATTTTGATGCATTTAGAGTCCACAAGAGAGCACAAGTCCCAAGGATATGACACATCAATACTCATATCTCTAACATGAGATGTCTTATAAATTTTCTTTAAAATTTTAAAGGTTTGTCACTATGTTTTTCAAAGTCGATTTCGAACTTTGTTTTTTAATTATGAAAAGTCGATTTTGAAATCCTAAGACAAAGATATGAAAATTCCAAACATTGGAACATTCACTGGCCTAGAGAGAGAGGGGGGCATGAGGGGGGTGTCAGGAGATAGAGAGAGGTAGGGATGGGGTGGAGAAATGAAATGAAATGATAAATTTAAAATTCATTTACACCACACTAAGTTTGAATGTTTCGTATTTAAGTCGTCTCTCCTTTCATTTTTTCCCATTGCTCTCCACTCTACCCTCCACCTTTCTATCCTTCATCATCACAGCCATGGCACGTTCCAAGCTTCCTATCAAAAAGGTGCCTGCGAGAGCAAGAGCTCAACACTCTTCCGAATCTAGTGAGCGTACTGTGAGTGACAAAGATCCCCTAGTGACCGATAACGGTGGCCCTACTGCAGCCAATAATGGTGGCGCTACTGTGGCCAACAATGGTGGCCCTAGTGTGGTCGATAATGATGGTTCGCCATTGTCAAGAATCGCGTGGTGGAGGGGGTTGCTCAAGATGCTGCGCCGAACACACATAGAATGCACAAGGAGAAGCTCACTCAAGAGACAAGAATAGAGATGGAGGCCAAAACGTTTTCTTGCTGATTTCTTCTTCTTCTTCCACACTCTTTTCAATGTACACAAAGTATAGATAAGATACAACATAAAAGGAAAGTGGCCTACTAAGTCAAACAATGCATAACCGACTACACTAGTCGACTGGCGCTATAACTATGCCAGCTGTAAATAGGTGTAACAACCTGAATATAATAAGTAATGAGTCAGTGGCCATGTGAGAGTCATAATGACCACCAACGTCCTAAGTGTAGACGTGTGGACCCATCTAACCAGGCGGTCCATCATCCATGTCCACATGTGTTGAGCTTGCCATCTCAACACTCCCCCTCAAGCTCAACTGCATCTCTGCAACTCCAAGTAAGCTTCAAAACTTTTGAAGCTTTTCTGTACCCAATGCCTTCGTGAAGATATCAGCTATCTGATCCTGTGTGCTGACATACACCAAGTCAATCTCACCTGCTAGTACCTTCTCTCTCACAAAGTGGTAGTGTACCTCAATATGTTTTGTCCTGGCATGGAACACAGGGTTCCTAGCCAACTGTATACTGCTCATGTTGTCACAATAAATGACAACTGGACCTTCCACCTGCACATCCAAATCAGCCAGTAACTTTTGCAGCCATACTACCTTACATGCTGCAACAGCAGCACCTCTATACTCAGCCTCTGTACTCGACAAAGCAACTGTAGATTGCTTTTTGCTGCTCCAAGCAACTGCTGCACTACCAAGAGAGAACATGTATCCGCTGGTAGATCGTCTATCAGACATACTACCAGCCCAATCTGCATCTATGTATCCAAACACCTGTACGTCTGTACCTGCCTCATAGAAAAGCCCATAATGTAATGTGGACTTCACATATCTCAATATGCGTCTCACTGCATCCAAATGTGGCTTTCTAGGTACTTGCATAAACTGACTCACAAGACCAACAACATAGCTCAAGTCTGGCCTTGTAATGGTCATGTAGATCAAACTCCCCACTATCCTCCTGAACATAGTAGGGTCTTCTATCTCATCCCCAACATCAGCACTCAGCTTTACATTCTGCTCCAACGGGACTGAAAGTGGTTTGCATGCAGTCATACCATACTTGGACAACATATCCAAGCCATACTGTCTTTGGAACAGCCATATACCATCATCACATCTGATCACCTCAATGCCAAGGAAGTACCTTAGCTCACCTAAATCCTTCATCTCAAACTTCATCTTCAAATAGCCCTTGACTTCAGCAATCCCACTATCACTATCACCTGTAATAATCAAGTCATCCACATAGATGACTATGATGACCAAACCTGCATCTCCCTTTCTCACATAAAGTGAGTGATCAGCATCAGAAACATAAAAGCCAATATTGACAAGATACTCTCTGATCTTGTCAGACCATGCTCTTGGTGCTTGCTTGAGCCCATAGAGTGCCTTCTTCAACCTGCACACATACGTGGGATGCTCTAAATCTTCATAACCTGCTGGCTGATCCATATACACTTCTTCCTGCAAATCACCATGCAAGAAGGCATTCTTTACATCCATTTGCTGCAACCTCCAACCTTTGGCTGCTGCCAAAGCAATCACACATCTGACCGTTGCCATCCTAGCAACTGGACTGAAGGTTTCATCATAATCTATGCCATATGTTTGGGCATAGCCTTTTGCAACCAGCCTAGCTTTGTACCTGCTAATAGAACCATCTGCATTGTGCTTAATCTTATAAACCCACTTACATCCAATAGCTTTCTTTCCCTTTGGCAATGATACTAGATTCCAAGTCTTATTGGCCTCTAATGCAGCCATCTCCTCATCCATTGCTGCATCCCAATGAGCATGACCAACAGCCTCCTCAAAACATGTGGGCTCAACATCCTCAACTAGTTTCACCATATAAGCATAATGGTGAGCTGCATAACCCTCAAAACCAAATCTTTTAACAGGGTATCTCACCCTGCTAGACTTGCGTACCACTGGATCACTCAATGGAGTCTTTGCATTAACACGTGATCTCTGCACACCTGGAGTCCTCACTGAAGGAATGCCAAGCTCATCATCCAAGCTCTCTGAGCCACTGGAGTCTCCATCAAGAACTGCATCAATGCCTTCTGACACTTTATTCTTTCCTTTGTCTTTACCTGTAGTGCTACTAGATGCACTCGAAGATGTAGAGGTACTCCTTAGTCTCCCAGACCAAGGACTACCAGATGATGTCTCTGGTCCACTAAGAGTCCGTGATTCTTGCCTTTCAGCCTGCACATGAGTGTCATGATCATCATCAACATCCAATGCATCACCACTAGATGCATACCAACTGCTCATTTCATCAAAGATGACATCCCTGCTCACTCTGAACTTACATGTGACAGGGTTGTAACAGCGATACCCTTTTTGCTCTAAAGAGTATCCAATAAAGATACACTTTTCAGCCTTTGGATCCAGTTTCTTCCGCAACTCATCTGGTACATGAACATACGCAATGCAGCCAAACACTTTCAAGTGTGAAACATCAGGCTTCTTACCTGTAAAACATTATTCGGGGGTCATACCATGAACTGCAGCTGTGGAAGTTCTGTTCATAATATAAACAGCAGTATGAACAGCCTCAGACCAAAAATGCTTAGGCATATTCTTTTCAGCCATCAAGGCGCGTGCAACTTCTGCAATATGCCTGTTTTTCCTTTCTGCAACCCCATTTTGCTGTGGGGTATACCTGCATGTGAACTGTCTCTTTATCCCATGAGACCTCAAAAAATCACTGAACTCATTTGAGAGGTACTCTCCCCCTCCATCTGACCTCAGGCACTTTACTTTCAAGCCTGTTTCTCTTTCAACTGCAGCCTTGAAAGTTCTAAAGTGCTCAAAAGCTTCACTCTTTTCCTTCATAAAATATACCCACAGCTTTCTAGAACAATCATCAATGAATGTGACAAAGTATGAACTGCCTCCAAGAGATACATTTTGTGTAGGCCCCCAAATGTCTGTATGCACAACATCAAGGATATTTCTGCTTACATCTCTGTCATGTGAAAAGGGTTGTCTTGCTTGCTTACCAAACTGACATGCTTCACATACCTTTTGAAATTCTGCAACTTTAAATGTAGGCAAACCTGTAACCAACCCTTTGGACTGCATTAATTTCAGCCTTTGTACATTTGCATGTCCAATGCGTTTGTGCCAAATTTCAATGTCTGCAACAACACCTTTTCCTTTGGCATACATAGCCGCATTCATAGTAGGAATTCCAGCATCTAGAGTGAACATACGTCCAACTCTACTTCCCTTTGCTACCAACCTGCACTTGTCATTGAAGTCTTCTACAAAGCAGCCCTTTGCATTAAATCTGACTTGCAGCCCTTGCTCTACCATTTGACCGACTGACACCAAGTTCTTTGTAATAGATGGTACATGTAATACATCTGAAAGACTCTTTGTCTTACCATCATGCAAGGACAAGGGAACTTTTCCAATGTGTGAAATTGGGAGGCATGAGTCATCACCCGTCTGCACATAACCTGCATTCTGCAAATCCTGCATCTCTCCAAACCATTCTGCATGGCTGGTCATATGATTGGATGCACCTGAATCAACATACCAAACATCTTCATGTGTTCCCTTTCCTGTAACAGCATTCAGCATATGCTGCATAACGAACAAACGTTCATTTTTGTCTTCATTCTGTCGTGAAGACGATGCATAGTTTCCTTGCTGCAACTTACCACTGCGGATATCATCTCTCTTAGCATAACATTGGGCTGCAATATGACCTGTTTTGCCACAGTAGTGGCACACAATACCAGAGTTGTTAGAACCTCTGTTCTGCCATCCACCTCTTCCTCTAAAGCTCCCCCTGCCTCTAAAGTTACCACGACCTCCTGAAACCTGCATATCGCCAAATTGCTGATTCAATCTGTTTTGCTGGTTGTCACTACCACGTCCTGTACCACGTCCTCTTGAAGAGAACCTGCCACGTCCCCTTCCTGAACTGGAGTAGAAAGCTTGGACCTGTTCACCACTTCTTTCAGGTGTCTCACTCTGCATGTTGATCTCTTCAGTGATCATAAGGGAGACCAACTCATCGAAATCTGGAAATGGCTTTCTGACATATACAGAAGTTACAAAAGACTTCCAAGCCTTTTCATTGTTAAGTTCACCCAAGGTAGACGACACCAAATCATCATCATCGGGCATTGCATCAATCGCTGCCAATGCATCTGCAATGCTTCTTACCTTCAGTGCATACTCATTGATAGACATCTTCCCTTTCTTCAATGTATTCAACTCTTGCTTGAGTTGAATCTTTCGTGCCTTTGTATTTACAGAAAACATACTTTCAAGTATGGTCCAAGCTGCATATGAATTCTCTGCATTTCTAATGTGTCCCAGCATATTATTGTCAATTACTGCAGACAACCAATACATGACCTTTTTATCCTTTGCATTCCATTCCTTCCGTGCCTTTGTCTCTTCTGCAGTTGGAGGATCACTCATCTCCGGTTCCTTTTCTTCACCTCAAACAAACTCGTAGAGGCCTTTTCCAATAAGGAAGTTCGTGACACGGAACTTCCATGAAGGGTAGTTGTTCTTGTCGAGCTTCTCAATGATAGGGCTTCCACTGTTCTCTGCCATTATCACAAAATTAATACCAACAGCAAGTAAATCTTCTGCAACCCTTGACCTGTAGTGCACAGCAATACACCAGACAACCTTTTTTACTGTCTGCTCAACAATACATGCAATCTGCAACCAGTTTGCAGATAAACCTTGTGTTTACTCACTGATAAACACCTTTGAACTTACAGATCTGAAATCTGTAACCTGCGCACCCACGTTCGGTCAATACAGTCAAAGTCACAGTGTACCCCGAAACTGCTGTCCGCAACCTTGCGGCTCTAAAACGGGCCCTGAAATGGCCTCAAATGCCCAAAATCTCTACGGGAAAGCCCTAAAGGGCCTATCTGTAGAATATACAGCGCTCTTCGCGCACACCAAATCTCACTGCAATCTGAGATTTTTGCTCTGCCTTGCTTCTGGTGCCTCCACAGGCACTATCCAAGAGAAGGAGTGGAAGAATGGGAGAGATTCTTACCCGTAGCTTGCTTGCTCGAACCTTGCTTCTTCTCCTTCACTTCAACCTTCGAAATCAGCCTCTCTCAATGGCGCGGCTCTGATACCATGTCAAGAATCGCGTGGTGGAGGGGGTTGCTCAAGATGCTGCGCCGAACACACATAGAATGCACAAGGAGAAGCTCACTCAAGAGACAAGAATAGAGATGGAGGCCAAAACGTTTTCTTGCTGATTTCTTCTTCTTCTTCCACACTCTTTTCAATGTACACAAAGTATAGATAAGATACAACATAAAAGGAAAGTGGCCTACTAAGTCAAACAATGCATAACCGACTACACTAGTCGACTGGCGCTATAACTATGCCAGCTGTAAATAGGTGTAACAACCTGAATATAATAAGTAATGAGTCAGTGGCCATGTGAGAGTCATAATGACCACCGACGTGCTAAGTGTAGACGTGTGGACCCATCTAACCAGGCGGTCCATCATCCATGTCCACATGTGTTGAGCTTGCCATCTCAACAGCCATTGTCCAGAAATGGTGGTCCACATGCTCCAGCTGCTCCACCTCCCACTACTGCTCCAGCTCGTAATACACGCCCTCCAACACATAAAAAGCGAAGATGGAGACCATGCACAGCTGCACTACGCGAGATAAGGAAATTCCAGAAGAGTGCCGACTTGATTATTCCTAAGGCACCATTCTCCAGGTTGGTGCGAGAAATACTGCAAGATCTACAGTCAGGGCATCATCACAAGTTCTTTTCGAGGAACCAGGCAAGGAATGTGGGGCGATGGTCAAGCCAAGGCTTGCTTGCTCTCCAAGAAGCAGCTGAAAGCTACTTGATTGATCTAATGAGTGATGGTCAACTTTTAGCCATTCATGCCCGATGTATCACTATTAAGCCCATAGATCTGGTACTTGTTCGCAGGATCCGCAATAACAAGGATGCATTTAATCTTAATGTCAACAATATGCTTTGAGAAGCTACCTTGTAATTGGATCTATGTTTTTAGCTCAGGTTTGGTTGTAGATTGTAAGGAGCTTAGTTTTGGGTTATCTTTCCAGTAGACCTTCAAGTATTTGATAGTAGTGGCCTGCAAAATGGAGCTAAATTTTCCCTAGCTCTAGTTGTACTTGGTGCGATGCACTATCTACCGTGTATTTCATAGTTTCGCAATGCTAAATCCAATATGTGATATTCTATTTTGACCATGTTTCTCATTGTGTGAATTTTCAAGTTTCCAATTTTGTAAGTAGTTTTGTTGAGGATAAATTCAATGTGCAACCACGTACACGTCGGTGATCGGTTGTACATGGGCCGATGCACTATATTCTTACTATATTTAGTGGTTTGGCAACAGTATATCCGATATGAGATATTCCATTTTACCCATGATTTTTTTTTTTCAATTTTTAAGTTTCCAATGTTTCGCATTGCGAGGTTGACAATACATTTAATCTGCAGTTGCGCACACTCATTATCAGTACATTTAATCTACAGTTGCGAGGTTGACAATACATTATCAGCGCAGTATAATGTAGTTAACGCATTTTCAAAGATTGAACCGTCAAATTATAAATCAAAATCTGGTGAAACTTCACCCTCATGCTGGACATTAGAAAAACTCATTTATATTAAAAATTTGGCCCCATCAGAAGCCTCTGGGTCACCTGTCCGGAGGCTCGCGTCTGGGGCCCTGAATCTGGGGATTCAGGGCCCCAGATGTGAGCCTCCGGACAGGTGATCCAGAGGCTTCTGTTGGGGCCAAAAAAAATTTGGGTGGTTGATGTGTCCTTGAGGAACCTACAGGTAAAATTTCATGTGAATCGGAGCACTGGTGATATTTTTCCAAAGCGTGGATTCATTAATTAAAATTTTAGGGTTTTTGAAAAGTTTGGCTATAAGTTTAAAGTTTCACCTCATTTTACACATTTCACTTTTGAGTTCTGAGTTCTCTCTCCTAGAAGACATGGTACGCACCAAGCAAGCGGCCCAGAGATACCCCCCTAGAAATTCCATACGGCAGCCACGTCCTCCAGCTCCACCACCACCACCACGACGCCAACATCGCAAGCGTCGATGGAAGCTAGGCACAGTGGCTCTTCGCGAGATCCGCCACTACTAGAAGACCACTCACCTCCTGATACCGAAGGCTCCATTCCAGAAGTTGGTGCGGGAGATCATGGAGGGCATACTGATCAGGAACAACAGGACCCAGTTTCCAGATACATCACGCGCGAAACAACCAGATCGCTGGACTGCCCAGGCCCTCCTCACACTACAAGAAGCTGCTGAAGCCTACCTCATCGACTTATTTGGAGACTCAGTCTATGCAGCGGTGCATGCAAGGAGAGTCACCGTCACCGACAGGGATCTGCGGATAGTCAGGTTCTTTCGGCGATGGAAAGATAGTCCTCGCGGAGGTCAGTAAGGATAGAGGTGTACAACTCAAAAGCACATGGAATGTAGTTTCTGAAGACATTTTGTAAAGCCTTGGTTGTAATGGACCCCATGTAAAATTGTTATTAATACAAATACAAAGTTTTTGGCATGTCTTATTTTTGTTTAGTCACTTGATATTTATTTTATTTACGTTGTTGAGTTATCGTTACATGCGTTCAAACAAATACATGTTGCGCACGAATTCGACAAAGCACTGTGTATTAAATTTAGGGTATGAATCGTGTTACGTATAAATTCGACAAATAAACGTAACATTCAAGTAAAAAACAACAGTAAATGACACGTATCACAAACTACATTGCACGCGAATCCAACAAACATCGGTTTTCATTACTTGAAGAGAAGATTACAAAGTGCAGTACATCAGTGATGCGATATCAATAGGAAATAAGTACATCTATTCTCTCCTAGGCTTCTTCGAGCTAGGCTCCCCATGGTCAGAGTTATTCTTGATCATAGGCAACAATACATTTTGCCCCAATAGTTCCTGTCTAATGACAGTGGGGTCTTCAACACCGGCAACCATGCCACAGGCCACCATGGAGAAAAGTGGGCCAGACCTAGTACTCGTGAATAAGTAGAGTAGCTTCGAACGTCGAAGCAACACTAGTTTCTCCAGGCTGGAGTTGGTCGGGATGGTCTTGAAGGGCCCAGCCTTTGTTAGTGCCCTCAACTTCAAGAAGTTCTCGGCAAAAGCAGGGGTGCATGTCTTATGAAATACAATAATGTCGTTGACAAGCTGCCCAACATACTCCTTCAATGCCGAGTCTTGCACCCTTCCTTGGCTACCAGATCGGCCACCCTGCCTAGATGAACACTCATCTATATAGACAATCTCCTGCAACACACAAGTTCAGTATCAGACTCACTATGCATGGAGTGTGCTGAAGATATATAAATCATATTCATATGAAACTTAACCAGTAGGGCCTCTAGGGCATCGGGAGCGCACACATGCGTTTTTGTCGGGATCGGGCCCCCAGATGTGCCCTGGCCAGAGGCTCGCGTCTGGGGGCCTGAATCTGCAAATTCAGGCCCCCAGACGCGAGCCTCCGGGTAGATTCAGGCCCCCAGACGCGAGCCTCCGGCCAAGGCACATCTGGGGGCCCGATCCCGACAAAAAACGCATGTGTGCCGGAGGCTCGCGTCTGGGGGCCTGAATCTGCAGATTAAGCCTGACGCGAGCCTCCGGCCAGGGCACATCTGGGGGCCCGATCCCGACAAAAACGCATGTGTGCAGATTCAGGCCCCCAGACGCGAGCCTCCAGCCAGGGCACATCTGGGGGCCCGATCCCGACAAAAATGCATGTGTGCGCTCCCGATGCCCTAGAGGCCCTACTGGTTAAGTTTCATATGAAACCGAGAACATTACCTTCTCTGCATCATCTATCTTCCGCTATAATGGAGCATCCAGGTCTGCTCCTGCCACTGGGTTGCCCTCGTCTCTCTCCTGGGTAGACACTGCATAGTCGGGTCGAGGACGAAAAAGGCTTTCCTGCAACCGCTCGAACTCCTCATCAGAGATCTGATACTGTGGCCCCGCATTCTCAATCTGCTCCTGGATGCTCACAATGGCAGAGATGTCATCGATGCTCGTGCCATCATAACGAGCCACCTCATCAACATGTGGTGGGGCATCCTGTAAATCAAAATCTATGAAATCACTAGGTGCATCACGCACCATGATACAGTATAGTTCTTCTTCCCTAAGCTCCAACAACTCTAGCACATCCTGCATGAGTAGATATTCCACCCCCTCGATGGTGATAGCATGGAGAGAAGAGAGGGGTGGCTCTTCGCTCGTGGGCATCTCATCAGGGTAGGGAGGTGGGTACACAATGGCCAAGCTATGTGCTGCCTCAACACTCAGATCGAGAGTGATCTCCTCAGGCTCCCTCTCAAAGTACTCTAGTAGTGACCGAGAGGGTGCGTCGATGTCCTCGTCACTGTCCTCTTGCACCTCAGTGTACATAACATATATGGCAAAGGCGGCATCCCTCTCAATGAGATCCATCGTGACATGGTCCTGTGACAAGGTGGACACTGCTCTAGCGCGGAGATGTTGCCCCACATGCACCAAGGCTCGACTTATCACCTTTGCATGGCTGGATCCGACACACAAACTATACAAAAAATCCATGGGAACCCACCTGAGAGTGGAGTCGGGAATAGAGCAAGTGAGAGGGTTCACTGCATCACAAAACGATGCTAGTATACTAGAGTCAAGGTCTACAGCGGAAAGCGAGCTCTCTAGACTAAAGGTCACGCAAAACCTAGGGTATATCTGGTCCCCTATGTGCGCGTAGCATGTGGAGCTGATCCATGCGGCGAAGGCGGGAGTGGTAGCCATGGCACACAAAGAGAGAAGGAAGGAGAGCACAAGTGTAGGGAAGTGGAGAATGAAAGTGAATATGAGTTTGGAGTTATAGCTTTTATGTGTTTAGGGTTTTAAATAAAGGTTCTTTATAAAGTTATTAACTCTAAAGCTTCAAATTAAAACTCTTACCTTAGTTTCTTTATTTCAGTACTTTAAAGTCACTATTAAAATTACTCATACAGACAAATGCTTCATTCTACATTATTATATCCTCGAATATGTTTGGGTCGCTAAGTATATTCAAGTCTAACGAGAGAAAATATATAATTTTTTAAAGAAAATAAATCTAAAAGGCCTTGAAATTCCCTTTGGATCCAATTTAATATTAAAATTTAAGAAACGAGTAGCAGAGATGCGCTACAATATATCATTGTGCAAAGACAATATTATCTAGATTATAGACCTCTAACCTGCAATTTAATTATGATTTTTAACTACATGATTGAGTAATTACAGTATGTATTATCGCACGCTTGGATCACAGTAAACTAAAATTTAAAGTACTCAGAAGTTCAAAAAAGGTATGTATTCGTTCTTTATAAAGTTTTTTTACAAGGATTCTACTATCTCAAGGATATGTGGAGAAGCACATTGTTTACATGTCATGGACTGCTCACTACGAGTCCTGACTTTTCTATTATCTAACTTGAAATAGAAGTTGTAGAGGGGCTCACTGGACATTAATTGGATTTCTTGTCTCAGAAAATAAATGGGCCAATGACTCTCTGTGCTGACTACGAAAGGATTATGACCACTCCACAAGATTACCACATCTACGAGCGATGTATGTGTGTCATCTCTGATATCTTGATCCAATATGATCCACTCCCCTCGCAAAAGTCGCCATCTTCTATATCGAAAGCGAACACACAGAGTTTGTCTAGCAATGAAATACCTGTAATAAAAACAAAAATAATGGTAAGTGATCAATGCGACTAACATAACAATTCATCTAAGCGAGACCTATGTCAATTAAATCAAGGTATGCAAAGTAGTAAAAAAGTTTTACCTGAATGTAATATCAGATTGGTTGACCCTGCACTCAATCGTCTCATCAAAATGTGTTCTTTTGACTTGCCAAGACTCACCCAATAGCTGACTCATCCATTCCTCAGATGGACATTTGCATTGATAAGTAATCTTTGTTTTCTTCAAAACATCACATGAACCAAACAAATGTGCAAACAATGAGAATGGAATAAACCAACTAAGATGCACATCTTTGGAGCCTGTGGTGGGTTTCATAGCATTATTGATGTCAGATTTTATCTTCGACTTGCAAGCTCCTGACAACTCCCATGCTTGACCGCCATGGCGCAAGCGTCAGTATCAACGCGAACTTATAAAAATTTCGACAATCTCAGCAGCGATCGGAACTATCACCCTTGGCGCCGCATGACGATGGAGATTATCCTTCAAAAATAGGAAATCCTCGATATTGTCGATGGAAGTACACCTTGTCCTGCTTGAACGGATCACACATTAGTTGATGATGTTAAATTGTAGGAAGACCGTGACTTAACCGCTCCTCTTGAGCTTCTTCTTCATACGAATAATACCGAAAAGCAATATGTTCTTATGCAATCAGCTGCACATTCTATTTGGACACAGCTACGCAATACCTATGAGCCAAAATCCGTTGGCAATCACGTATATAACCTTCAAACATTGCTTAATTTAATTATCCAAGAAGATCAAGCATTTCAAAAGTTTTACAATCTTGGCGCTTGAAAATGGATGATGTTCTCCTCTCGGGGTTGGAGCTTCTACCCAATGTCCAAGCTACACTTCTTCTTGTTGCACTTCCACCATCTTGGCAATCCTTCACATCCACACAATCTAATCAAGTCACATTATCGGTACCAATACTAATTTCATTAATTCTACAAGAAAATTCAATGTGCCAAGCAAATCAACATACCCAATCTTCATCATCCACATTAGCAATGTATGTCCAATCCAAAGGAAATTTCCATAGAAAATCTAGATGTGCTTCATCCCGCAATAATTATCCTTCATGAAAAACCTTTTAAACCACGCTTTTCCAAACCTAACTTTAGTATTACCACACCCTATTGTTGCATTTGCAATAAGTACGGTCATGCGTCTAAAGACTGTTGGTGTCATTCCAAAGGCCGTCCTAACAGGCCTAAGGCTCAAGCAAATTGTGCTACTGCATCTGAATCTTCTTGCGGTGAATCGGATGAACACGATTTTGTATAGCACATCTCACTTCGATTACTTGAATGTTGATGATGCCTTGCTTGCCTTTATGGCTTTCTGTGATACTTCCATCATCCCACCTCATATGTGGATCCCTGATACGTGGGCCACATGCCATTTAACTACAGATAAATGTTATTTAAGTGAATACTAGGAAATTACACCAAGAGATGTGCGCTTTGGAAACAATGATACACTTACCGCTCTTGACATGAGAAATGCAAACATCGAATTACTTGATGGTAAAATTGTTTTCATTAGGGATGTCTATTATGTGCCTAATCTAGTAAAAAATCTGATTTCCATGTGTAAAATCACTAGTGAAGATACTTAATAGAATTCCATCATACACATTGTTTAATCAATCACAAACTCTCTTATGGAAGCCTTTACTCCGTTTCTTGTTGGCTACTATACTATTTAGGAAGAAGATAACCTTTTATCGAATCCTATAGTGCTATAGACTTTAATTACAATCATTACTCTACCCTCTTGTGGCATTACCATCTTGGGCACTTAAACCTTGCCATATGAAACACATTCAAGCCCATAAATTAGCAGGAAGTAATACCCTACCTCATAATTGCAACCTAATATGTGTGAAGGTTGTCTCCTTGGCAAGATGGCCAATAAGAAATATCCATTTTCCAACAATCATACAACTCACCCCTTACAAATTGTCCATTCTGATTTGTGTGATCTAATGCTGTTGCTTGACACGAAATAAGTACTTCTTAACCTTTATAGATGATTATACTAGGTTTCCTATTGTTACTTTTATTAATAATAGAAGTAGCTCCACCATTTTACAATAATTCAAATACTACCAAGCTTATGTTCAGAAAAAAAAGGTCACAAAATAGAATTCCTTCAGTTCGACAATGGAGAAGAATACATTTCCAATCTTTTTAGAAATTATTGTAAAGAGCAAATAAACAACAACGTCTCAGTATTCTAGAAAATCTGCAACAAAATGCTACTGTGGAATGTTAAAATAGAACACTTATGAATTCTGCACGTAGGGTGCTCAAAATTGCTGGGCTACCTCCTTCCTTTTGGGAGGAGGCTGTTATAACAATATGCTACATACAAAATCATGTTTATACGCAAAGTGTTAAAGCTATACCCTACACTTAAGGTTTAACAAACCGCCCAACTATGCTCCTTTACGGATTTTTGGGTTACCTGGTTATGCTTATGTAATTGGCACACAACGCAATAAACTGCAAGACCATGCTATCCGTGCTCGCTTCATTGGTTATGGAGAACCCTTTGGTATCAAAGGATACCGGTTATACAATGAAAGAAAGTGAAATTTTTTACACCCGTACATTGGTCTTCGACGAGGACTCCCTCTTTACGTGTGTTTGGAAGAAGACTCGTTCTCTGGCGGACCTCTACTCTGATCGTTCTCTGGCGGATCTCTACTCTGATGTATCTCATTTCAGCGCTCTCTACCCCTCTCTTGAGCACGACCCCATCACGCTACCTTCATGGCTGACTACCATCATGATTCTATTTCTAGTCTCCCGCCTGCCAAACCTCCCGATGAGGTCGTTCCCATTGATATTGGCACTGCCTTACACGGCCCTGAAGCCTGTCACTGGCAAACCGCCATGGATGCTGAAATTTAGTCCCTCATCAGAACGGGACTTGGACATCAGTTCCCTGTTTATTACAATGCAAATTATAAATAACTAAACAATTGAAATGTAATATTATAAATAACTAAACAATTGACGAAAATTCAACCGGCAGCCAAAACGGCACCGCTTCGTCAATCAATGAAATTGCCTCTGAAATGGAGGTCACTAACTGTTGATCTAAAGGAGGCGACAGTAGGGGTTGGGGGGGTGGTTCGGATCTCTGAGGAGGGGTGCTCGAATAAAGAGGGGGACCTGGCCTTGTAGAAAAAGAACCGGCAGAGAATAGGAGTGGTACTCAGGCTGAGGAACATGGCATAACTATGCTCGACTGACGTTGTATTGTAGATCAGAGGGTGGCCTTTTCCTTCATCATGCGACTTTTGGCCACTCCTATGTTCTATATCTTGGTGGAAGACTTTGAAGCTCTAAAGTAGCAGGTGAGAGATCTACGAGATTACAACAAAAAGGCTTCATAGACGCGCTTGTAGACGCAATATTTGAACTATGTTAAAAAATGTCGGGCATGTTTATTATCACATCTACTGTCGCGTCTAAAATTTCACATCTAAAAGCGCATTTATAGTGAAACTTACATGCGCATATAGACGCGCATATTGACACGCTCCGTAAATATATAATCATATTTATAAAAAAGTATATATATTCATATTCTGTGTCTATACACGCGTGTAACTACGCATCTAAAAAGACGTGTACTCTGCAAATTTTTGATGATAATAGATGCGCATTTTTCTTGCAATTTAGACGTGCAAAACAGAGAGCAAGCCACATGGTCTCTGGTTTTTTTCCCTCCATCAACATCATTAAATTGTATGCTTAGGGAAAACAGAGAAAGATTATTTCGAAGTTTTTTATATTGAAAACAAAACAATGTATGTAGAACACGAAATTTCATATATATATAGATGAAACGTTTTTACATGATGAGTTCTGGTGCTTGTGACCTCAAGCATGGTCATGGTTGCAAGCACTAGCTGAAAGTAATACATATCAAAAATGAAAACTACAAGCCAAGGGGAGGCATGCATGCATGGGGTTCCTCTACATCTCCTTAGAAGAGGCATCATCGTCGCTACCACCACCACTGCCAATGCCGCTGCCGCTACCGTTGCTGCTAGTCCCCCTTTTGCTATCCTCAACTGCATCAAGGTTCGCCTACACAAAGGATTAAGGTATATAAATACCATTACAAACAATAAATTAGAGTTACCTATACTTTTCATGTAAAAAATAAAACATACCTCTTCTAGTTGTAGAACCCTCATGACACGATTATATTGCTCCTCCGTGATATGTTCCACCTCATAGAAATGCTGCCAAGTGGACGCCCGATTATGACCTCCATGGTAGCCTACCTCTCTAGGAGTGGGAATCCTACCAATGATATGATACTACAAAACAATTTGAACATATAACATATTAGAACACACTACATAATGAATTGAAACAAATTATAAAATTTAATTTAAAAAAAGAAATCAAATAATACTTACAAACTTAGCCTCCCATGACTCCCTACCACCCGATCCATAATGCGACGATCCCATGGTTGCCATCTGGATACGTCGCGCCTCTATATGTTGGTGACTTGTCCTTTTCTCTACTGGTCTCTTCTTGACCTCTTTCCACTTCCTCCGGTGGCAATTAGGTGGTTGGCCATATCCAGGGCACCCCTGCTCTTGTCTCCGTAGTGACTCCTTGACGCGCGTCATAAGATGAGACCTCTTGTTATGAAGTGTGTCTCTCACCTTTTACCGTCCCCAATCATCTGAGAATCGTGAATTCTCGGGATTAGGGTACCTTCTATGTACTGCTTGCAACGCTTCTTGTCACAAACCATTTTTTTGTGCTTAAAGGAAATCATACAATCTTTGTATATGGCATGCACGATACTCCTCAAGTAGGCTATCACTTACCTCCCCTCAGGGTTATGCAAGATACCACCAACATCAATGACACAGTAGTACATTTGTGGAGGCTCACCTCTTTCATTTCGCGGTGAGGGTGATCGAGAGCCACCTCCTAGGGACCCCCACAAAGCCCTCAACCTCCTCGTCCTCCCGCACGACTCTACCTCCTCCCTTGACGGGCACTACCCTCTACCTCACTCGATACACGTGTTTCTACAGATGCACGTGCTTCGGCTGATCCATGTACTTCAGCTGATCCCTGTGCATCAGCCGATCTATGTGTATGTATAGTGCGTGGAGTACCTGTTAGTAGAGGTGTATCAAGGTTTGATGTGCCAAGGTTTGGTGTTTGTGCAGCAGTGCTAGACAAAGATGTGATAGGTGTCCCAGACATGACACTGAAAACCTCCTCTGCACTGGGAGGGTGACCAAGATAATTGGTCATCTCTCCCATGAATTGCTCCTTGTTCGAAAAACCTCCAAAAAAGCTACTAACATCTCTAGAAAACTCGGCTAAGGTGTTATTCATGCGGTCCAACTCAGGATCAGTGCTGGAAGATCCAGGATTCTACATCTACACAAGCAAAAATCCATTGCTACCTAGTGCAAATAAAACATATTACATGGTGCATCTATATATGCATTGTCAAGTGTTTTTCTAAAAACTGAAAAGCCCTAATCAAACTATAGTTAGGTTTGATTTTTGCTAGCTTAGTTATTTACGTGACAGTTTGTTTTGTTATTTCGTAGTTGGATTTCTTGTGTTTGTGTAGCTTAGGATTTGCTTCTATCATTTTGTTTGATTTGTTGAGTGCGAAACTTGATAGCCTTGGTCGAGCTTGGTATTTTTTTGGACAGGATGAAGCTTGTGTTTTTCAATAGCTACTGAACATTGAGGAGCTAGGTATGTATTCTTGTCGAGACTCATGCACATCACAGGGATTATGAATTCACGAGCACTTTACGTTACACTTATTGATGCACTGCACTCGGGAGTCGTCTCCTGTTCCTATCAAAGACATCCATGCCATGGGTTAAGATTATGCACATTTTGTACCATCATTGAGCACTAGTACGGCATGAGGTCCACTGCAACTATATGCAGTAAATCTTAGATGTACGCACACATGAGAGAGCACCTATCATTGAGTACGCACATTTCTTGCACGCACCATTTGGGATGTTCATCACAAAGTTAGGAACCTCTGGTTGAGAGTGTAAGGTGGTTGGGAGAGTTCGAGGGTCGTGAAGGACGTCGTCAATTGTGAGATGGGTTGTTCTTATCTGGTCAACATCTTAAGGACCATCATTTTCTAGAGTAATTGTGAGATTTTGGATGGGTGGAGTGGAGTATATCATTTTGATGAGATTTGAGAGATGAGGATAAGTAATTTTTAACTAATTAAGAAATTTTGTTTACATTTTGCATGACGCATGATCACATGTAGATAGACTAGGCACAATTTCTTCAATGCATACATTATTTTTGTGTATAGCATCGATTGATTGGTTGCATATCATGGATCCAACATTGCATATTTTTTCAAATCATGAATGATTGGGCACGGAGTTCATTTCAAAAAACCATATTCCTACTAGGACACACTGCATAAAAAACAAGTTCATATCCAGAGAATATTCATTTTGAAGACTCAAGGATCAAAGAAAAAAGATCATATATTTTACATCGTCAATGAGTATTTCTTGAAGAAAAAGAGGACATGTGTGGTGACAGTGTGTACAATTACATGAACAATAGGCCAAGTAAGGGAATAAGTCGTCCAAGATAAAAGATGGAGAAGAATGATGCGATTTACGAATATCAGTATTTTTATACATTTTTTATGGATTTTCATAATTCTCCCTGCATAGACTTGTTGACCAAATGCGTTCCAATCGTTTTAAGTATCCGAACAACTATATTTGGAGTTCAAATGACGAATTTATGATCCAAACAAGTTGCAAACAGACATAAAGCAGAAAAAACGAAAATATTGAAAAACAATAGAAAAGCAAAAGCCAAAAGCTGAATGCAAAAAGCCTAATGTGTGTGAGTGTGGATAGAAAACTATATAAGGAAAGGAGATTGGAGAGTTAAGGGCCTTCTTCCTTGATTACAATTGTATTTTGTGAGAGAGGAGAGTGGAGGGTCGCATGCTAGAGTGAGCTCTTGTCATGCCAATTTGGAAGTTGGAGCTTTTGGGTGTCAAAGCGCCGAGCATTGGCTCAAGGTTGTTAAGGTACGAAAATATATCTCACTTGGTTTATTCGAATTGTTGGTATTTTCGTTGTGTTGTGGTTGTGTGATGCTCTACCCACATTCAGGTTTTTTGTTATTTTGAGCTTCAAGAGGCATTGTGTTTTGTCTTGTTTTTATATGTGGCTTGTGGTGTATTATCGAACATTCGAATTTTTCAAGTTGTATTGTGCATTCAACAAAGTCAATTACCCCAACCGGCACTCCTTAACGTCTCGTTATCGGATTGTCAATGAGGCTTTCTCTCGATCACCACTCACGTAATAGCGTCTCTGTGCGCGTCTGTCAATGCGTCTATTCCTGCATCTATACTTGCGTCTACACTGTCATCTAGACGTGCTGACAAACGCGCATAGTCGAACCATATTTTGCAAACTGTTATAAAAAACACAAAAAAAAACCTCCATAGATGACAATCTACAGCATGTAAAGAGAGAGAGAGAGAGAGAGAGAGACAAACAGACAGAGAAAGCAAACAAGATTGAGAGAGAGAAGAAGAACTCACCTTCTTTGCTTGTTCCGCCGACGGCGGGTGGCGGCTAGGTTGCAAGCTCCTTGTCCTCCTTCTCCCTTTCCTTGGTAAGTTGCTTGAATCTTCTTCTCTTCCTTGCTATTTGGCTCTTGTTCTTTACTCTTTGGCTCTTCCTTCCTCCTGTCCTCTTTTTACTATTATTTCCTTCCCTCATTGTCTTCATGAAGTGATAGATAGACATGATTAGTGATGTCGAGCTTGAACTGTAGAAAACGCGCAAAAAACGTAGGAAAGTACTGGTTTGAAAAGAAAGCCATAACTTTTTTAAATTTTTTTTTATATTTGCGTGGCGCGTCTATAAGCGCATGTAATTGTGTGCGTATATGCGCATATATATGCGTAGATAAGACATATTATACGCACTGATAGATGCACAGTTACACTTAAACTGATTAGATGCTAGCTTTTGGTTGTTTTTGGATCAACATGACTTTCCTAGTCTTTCAATATCAAAATGTTTGCCTCCATGTTGTAAGTATCAATGCATTTAGGGAATATGACATATATACCAAATGAAATCATATATGTCCTTATGATTCATGTGTAATTATGTCATCATCTTTTACTAGTATGGGACATGTTGAGTCAACAAACAGTACATCCTCCACTAAGGATGAGACATTGAGTCTTCACAATCGAGACGCTTGGCTACGACGGAAAATCAAATGTATGTGTGATCGTTGTCTAGGATGTTTTTTTCGAGCACGTCGAATCACAATGTCACACCTTAGCATGTACGGAGAGTGGAACCAAGAAAAAGACCCTATAATTTTTATTGCTTTATTTGCACAAATATTATTGGTCTATGTTGCGTCTTCACCATTAAGCAAAACCTCCTTTTTTTAATTGAGTAGGATGCGGTACCACA
This sequence comes from Lygodium microphyllum, assembly GCF_053477565.2. Taxonomy (NCBI): domain Eukaryota; kingdom Viridiplantae; phylum Streptophyta; class Polypodiopsida; order Schizaeales; family Lygodiaceae; genus Lygodium; species Lygodium microphyllum. Next base: position 55,259,110 of record NC_141162.1, read on the forward strand.
TCCTCAAATGGTCCCTCCAGGGCATCAAGAGGCTAAAAGCGTCGACGCAAGGAGGTAGAGTCCTCAAGAAGAGTAGAGACTGATGACAACGATAACAGCCCTCTTCAAATGCCCCATCAAGTTTTGGAGGAAGAGATTTTGGACAACATGGTGCACGATTTATTTTTCCATGAGATTCGGGGGGAGGGCGCCACTGGAGAGACAGATGACCCGCTACACATAGCGTCGAAAACTCCATTATACGAAGATTACACCTACTTCGTTCTACGTATATCTCTCGAGATACTGAACTTACAAATCATTTATGGATGGAGTAATGCTAGCTTGAATGCATTATTGAAGTATGTATCATTTGATATTAATTCATAAATGCTTCTAGACAATATTCGCGGTTTGTTAACTCGATTTGCACAATATATGCAGGTTATTGTCACAAATGCTTCCAAATGGAAATAAATTACCAACTAGAAGGGAACAAGCAAGGTGTTTCTTGACATCTCTTGGAGATCTTGATTACGTTAAAATCCATGCACGTGTCAATGATTGCATCTTGTTTCGTGGGGATCATGCATATGCACAACAGTGTCCTATTTATGGTGAACCAAGATACAAGCAAGAGATGAAATCAATGGATGTGCCTCCTAAGGTTTTGCGATATTTTCCTATTATTCCATGTATTCAACTTATGTTTAAGTGTGAATCTATTCCAAGACTCATGTCATGGCATGCTAGTCACCATTCAAGTGATGGAAAGTGAAGAATTCCTTTAGACACACCAGCTTGGCAACACATAGATAATTTGTGGCCTACTTTCAAAGAAGAGCCCAGAAATTTGTGATTTGGTCTAGGATTAGATGGAATAAATCCATTTGGCATCAAAAGCACCTCATATAGTGTATGGCTAGTGGTATTGGTGAACTATAATATCCCTCTGTCCATGGCAATAAAAAAAGGTCATGTAATGTTGTCACTTTTGATTTATGAAAAACACAAAGTAAAAAACATGGACGTTTACTTAGAGCCTTTGATCGAGGAGCTAGAAATGCTTTGGAGAGGTATTGAGGTGCAAGATGTGAGTGCATCATTGTCCTCTAGAGATTTCACTTTAAAGGGCATGTTGTTGTGGACCATGCATGACTTTCCAAGCTATGGAGAGTGTTCATATAGTTGCATACTCTATTTTATTCATTATTACCCTTAATCAAATATATGTCATCATTAATCCATTTGTTTTTATAGGTTTAACTACATCAGGATATCATGCATGTCCAATTTGCGATTGCTCTCTAGTTTCTTCTAGATCGACACGCTTGAAGAAGGTTATCTATGACAATCATCATTGTTTTCTTCCTATTGACCACTCTAAATATGCACCCCCCACTAATGAAAGAACTCCACAATCTCTGACCATTCAAGATTAGAAGGACACTTGGACACATGCCAATGATCATCATCCTCTAGTTAGCATGAGTCGGTAACTAGTTTACTTCTTTTGTTTGTCTTTAAAGTACACTCCATTATGAGAACAAGAAATAATATATTGTTTGTGCCTTAGGTTCTCTATATTTTTTCGTCTCCCATATTGGACTAACCCCATGCATATATTCAAGAATGTTGCCTCTACATTATGGGATCACTTAATTGGGGCTCGTGATTCTGTCAATGTAATGGAAGATTTATGTAGCATTGGACATATGAGACGAGCTTGGCCACACATCGGACCCAGAGGAAAGATCGAGTTACCGCGTGCACGTTGGATGTTGTCGAAGACCGAAGAAAAGATGGTGAAGCAGCACATATGTAGCTTTCGAACTCCCACAGGATATATGAGATGCCTCAAGGGAGCCTTCATAAAGAAAAAGAAAAGAGGTGTGGAGCAACTATCCGGTTTAAATTCTCACGATTGGCACAAAATGATTCAAGTAAGGATTTTCATAGCCATAAATATATTAGTTAGTGGAGTAACTATGTAGACTAATTAACAATGTATGAATATTTACATAGAGTTCATCCTTCCTACTAGCATATCCCATTGTGTTTTGAAAGATGTGCGTGATATCATTTACAAGATGGGTGAGCTCGCGAGGTATGTATACTTTATAATTATTTTTTAGTTTACATATTACGTACATCACATAGTAAACCCGCTTGAATTTATGGACAAAACTAGTCATCGTTCTCAATTGCATGTTGGTAGATTTGTGAGTTTGAAGGAAATTGATCCAAATACGTTGCAAGAGGCTCGAGTATTGTCCATTGAGATGGTTTGTTTCGTGGAGGAAAATTTTTCTCGCTCCATTTTGACTACTCAAGTACACTTACTCGTACATCTAATTGATGAGATCGTAATTTGTGGGGTAGTTCATGCAAGATGGATGTTTTTTCTAGAGCGCTTTATGAAAATCCTAAAAGATTTTGTAAGGCAAAATGCACGACCCGAGGAAAGCATGGCTGAGGATTGGTTAGTGCAATCATCCCTTGTACAAATCTCTGAATATCTTACTAAAGTGGACCCCTCTTTACCACGACTATGGAAAGATGATGAAGATTTGAGGATGACCTCTATAATACCTCAAGGAAAAAAAAAGGAGCAAAGTGCTAATGAAAGAGGAACTTCGTAAGTTAAATGTATTTTGTGTGCTTAACGGCGAAGTAATGAGAAAATGGGTGACACTATATAAAGAAGCAAGGGAAAGAAGAGTAACGAAAGGCAAGCATTTCGTGCTAGACATGGACGTAATGTCCCATATCCAGAACATTTAAGTGCGCTTCCACGTCATATTGATATAGATTGGATACATGAAGAAATGGAGAAGATGGAAAAAGAGGAGATGATGGATATATCGCAAGAGGAGTGGGAATACGCACAAGCTTGCTTATCAAAGGTAAGACATACTTATAATTAAATTATCTTTAGTTATATATGATATAATAATTTCACATGTTTCATCTTTAACTAAATCATTAATATGATCTCAACAATGTACTACTAGTACACATTGTTCAATGCTATTTAGTGTGAAGGCAAACATTTTCGAACTCAATGTATAGATGATAAGAGAAATACCCAGGATTGTGGTATCCTTGCAAACTTCCAAGATACCAATGGCACCATGGAAGGTTATTGTGGCTTGATCCAATATATTTTGAAGCTTGAATTTAGGCGAGTTTTTATATATGTACTAGATGTGAAGTGGTTTAAAGAAGTAGTAACAACGGGTGAGCATTGCACAATTAGACGTCATTCAAGTGGTTTTGTAGTGATTGACTCTATAAAATTTCACCAAGGCAAGAATGACACATTCCTAGTACCTCAACAATGCGAGTAGGTATATTGGAAGCTATTTATTTTTATATATATGTCTTGATACATTCTCAAAATACAATAAATATCTAAGTTGCTTACTTTTTATTTTTTAAATGCAGGTTGTGTATCACCCAATGGTAAACAATAACCGATGGTGACACGTCATCCCCATATCTAATCGTTCAAAACCAATATATGGCAATGCTACCAACATAGAGATAGTTGATGACAATCCAATAATCAATGATGATACAATCAATGATGATGCACATGATGATGCCATGATCGATGATATACATGATGCAATACAAGATGATCCCCGCGAGGATGTTCAAGGAAGCGCAGAAGAGGATAACAATATGGTTGCAGATGATGATGAAGAAATTGAGCATAGCAATACATTTGACAATGGGATAGACTTATTTGTTTCATTGCTTATTGGTAACATAGACCTAGAGGTAAATAGTCTAGCGATCTCATTGAAGATGAGATTGATCATTCATTGTAGCATACATAATTAGCTTTGAATGATTGGATGTATATTTGTAATACTCAGAAAGAAGTAAAGTTGGTAATGTATTTAAAAAAAAAAGATGTTAAGATGTTTGGTCATATTTAGGGACTTTATGAGAAATGAAAAATATGTGTGTTTATTTTCGCATCTATAGGCACGTTTTAAAACGTGGGTATATAGACATGTTCTATATACTAGCGCGAATAGAGGTGTTGATAAACGTGCCTACTATTTCGCGTGTACAGTGTGCAGCTATAGGGCCTTTCTTTTGTGGTGCGAGTCAAAAGAATGGCGTATTGTTTTGGAGTTGGGCTGTTGTAGTGAGCAACTACAAAAGGACACTGCTTGCTACTATAATCACGTGTGAAGCTTTGACTAGAGCAGAAGGGAGAGACTACTTGGGGATAAACAAAGAAGAAGTGAGCCATGCTCATAGAGGATCATCGAGTAGGCAAGCAACAGAGAAACCTTCTTAATCGTCCAAAAGTTTAGTCTCCCTATCCATAGTGCATTTCTTTTTTTGTTCCTTCCATGATTTAGCTTGAGCTTAAGAGGATGTAGGACCTCTTGCATGAATTTATACTTGGATAACAATGATGATTAGTGATGATGAGATTTCTTATGGTTTCATTGTATTTTGTTTTCTCGGAACAAATGGAGCTGGAGCTCAAGTTTGGGTGAGGGACAACCTAGCCCAAATATGTTGAAAGCAATCTACTTTGTGGAAAGGTTGAGACTCTAGTGGAGAGTGAAACTGGAGCTAAAGGATCCTCAAATGTTCAAGGAAGCTATGAAGGTTGCTAAGTATCAAGAGAGGAAGGCTGAGAAGAAAAGAGAGTTTAAACTAGCTAATGAGCATGTAAAAAGGTAAGAGAGGATATGTTAATTAAGACATGAAAGCCGACCTTTGTATGGAAGTAAGACTTTGGCAAACCATCTATAGTGGGAGAAATAACACTTTTCTTTTACTTAATTACATGAGTGTGTTTGAAGAGCCAAGTAAGAACAATCGAAGAGAAAAATATACGGAAACTAAGGAGAAGTCTTTGGGTTCTTATGGAAGTATCTAGAGTATCAATGCCTCTACAACACAAGAGATAATTATGAAGAGAGCAACACAAGGGTTAATGAGGATGAGTATAGTGATGAGGCTTTCAGTGTGAGATCTTATGCTATGAGCACAAATGATTCAAGATGTTCTGAGAATAGTGTGACGAGTGATCTTCAAGACTTGAGTGACAAGAATGAGTACATTGACATTAGAAAGGATCATGTGGGTGGAAAAGAGGAGCTATCAATGTCCAAGGATAAGAAAGACAATAAGTTACTATATGTATATTCTCTACATCATGTGCATTCGAGGCTTATTTATAAATATCCTTATCTCTAAAATTTTCATGAATAAAACATAATCTTAAATTTTCTATTCAATCTGTAAATAACACATTTATATTACACCCTTCTATATGTAAAAAATTGTATAAAAATGGTATTTTAAAAATACATTTTGTTTAAATCCACATGATGCACATATATATTCATGAGTAACTTACTCAAGATCAACATTAGGATTTTAGAGAGTAACCCAAGTTTGGATGCCACTTTTGAAGTGACAAAGGAAGACTATGCAATGAAGAACCCAAGAGGGGAGGACACCCATAAGGACATAGGAATAAAAGGGCAAAAGGGAAGAGGTTTTGAGCTCAAAGTTATTGTCTAGTGAGAGTATATCAAATGGAAGAGAGTGTGAGGAGCTTCTAGGAGCAAAAGCTAGTCTTGAAAGTGCTAGGGCAAGTGATGGTCAATCTTCAAGTATGTTTTTTTATGATGGAGAGTCATTAGAATCATAAGGAGTGAGGTGTGTGAAGTGGGATTGAGTAGTGATGGGAGTCTTACAAAGACTCTATTTGATGCTATGAGTGATTGTGAGAACAAGGATGAGTTGAGATTGAGTGTAGCTTGCCTGCATGTCCCAATGAGAATGTGGATGAAGAAGAGGGTAAATATGGCCTATAACAATGGATTAAAAAATCTTTGAATCATTTTGAGAGTTCCCTTAATATTCATGGACTTGAGTGTCTTGAGGTACATTCTCCACAAATTTTAAAGAGTGAAGGAAAAGGAAAGAGAGTTGTGAGTGTAAGAGTACCATGGATTAGCCCTCAAATTTGAAGGGCACTACATCTTTTCTTTTTGAAGGGAAAAAACAAGCTTGTCCTTCTTAAAAGATGGATAAAAATGAAGATTGGCCTTCATAAGATAAGTATATTTGTAAGCACATTTCTTAAATAAAGGATTGTTTTTTTAAGCATACTTCACTCAGAATTCTTTCTACTATTTACATAATTATGAATTCATGCCAACTAAAAGAATTTCACAAAATATAAAGCATGTAGACAACCATATTGAAAGCAAACATCTTTTTTAAAAAGTAGTTTGAAAGTAGAGCACACTATAAGAATATGGAGGTATAGCGACGACAGTTTCTGACGCAAAATAGCAGCGTCACTATTGCAACGCAAATAGCGACGGTGCTCAGATGAAAAAAATGCGGGCCCAAACCTGAGTGTGTTATTTTGCGCACATACACGAAAGAGAAAGTGAAAGGAAGAGTGAAAGGGAGAGCGAACATCTTGCATTTGAGAGGGAGAGGGAGAGAAATAGAGAAAGAGGGAGAAGAAAAGCTTCTCACTGCCACCGTCGTCATCGCAAAGAGGAGCCGCCGAATCCAGCTTCTCGAGCCTTCTTGCTTTGTTTTTGTGTTTTCTCTTTCTCTTTTACTTGTTTTTGTTAATATTCATGTGTATTGAGAGAGGGAGAGGAAATGAGAGAGAGAGAGAGAGAGAGAGAGAGAGAGAGAGAGAGAGAGGGAGAGGGAGAGGGAGGGAGAGGAAATGAGAGAGAAAGAGAGGGAGAGGGAGAGGAAGGGAGGGAAACATTAAACATAATAGGGAAAGAGAGAAAGAGAGGGAGAGCAAGAGATAAAAAACATTAAACATAATAGGGAAAGAGAGAAAGAGAGGGAGAAGGAAAGGGAGGGAGAGGAAATGAGATAAAAGGAAATAAGAGAGGGACAAGAGAGAGAAAAAACATTAAACCAATTTAGGAAAAGAGAGAAAGAGAGGGAGAGGGAGAGGAAGGGAGAGGAAATGAGAGAGGGAGAGGGAGAGGGAGGAAGAGGAAAGAGAGGGAAACATTAAACATAATAGGGAAAGAGAGAGGGAGAAGAAGAGAGAAAAAACATTAAACATAATAGGGAAAGAGAGAAAGAGAGGGTGAGGGTGAGGAAGAGCGAAAAGGAAAGAAGGAACGAGAGAGAGAGGGAAAAAATGTTAAACATAACAGGGAAAGAGAGAAAGAGAGGGAGAGGGAGAGGGAGGGAGGAAGAGAGAAAAGAAAATGAGAGAGGGAGAGGAGAGAGAAAAAAGATTGAACATAATAAGGAAAGAGAGAAAGAGAGGGTGAGGATGAGGGTGAGGGAGGGAGAGGAAATGAAAGAAAGAGAGGGTGAGGGTGAGGGAGGAAAGAGAGGAAGAGGAGAGAGAAAAAACATTAAACATAATAGGAAAAGAAAGAAAGAGAGGAAGAGGGAGAGGGAGGGAGAGGAAATGAGAGAGGGAGAGGGAGAGGAAGAGAGAAAAATAAATGAGAGAAGGAGAGGAGAGAGAAAAAACATTAAACATAGTAGGGAAAGAGAAAAAGAGAGGGAGAGGGTGAGGAAGGGAAAGGAAATGAGAGAGGGAGAGAAAGAGAGAAAAGGAAAGAAAGAATGAGAGAGAGAGAGAGGGAGAAAACATTAAACATAATAGGGAAATAGAAAAAGAGAGGGAGAGGGAGAGGGAGAGGTTGTTATTTTCTTGTTTGTTGTTGTTATAGTAGTAGTAGTTTTTTTCTTTTCTTATTTATTGTTGTTTAGTTTTCTTTTTTTTGTTGTTGTTATAGTAGTAGTTGTTGTTGTTTTTTCTTCTTTTCTTGTTTATTATTGTAGTAGTAGTAGTAGTAGTAGTTGTTGTTGTTGTTGTTGTTGTCGTCTTTTCTTGTTGATTATAGTGGTAGTGGTAGTGGTAGTGGTAGTGGTAGTCGTAGTTGTTGTCATAGTCATAGTCGTGGTCGTGGTCATAGTTGTAGTCATAGTCATAGTCGCGTCGTAGTTATCGTAATCGTGGTTGTAGTACTAGTAGTGGTTTTCTTGTTTGTTGTTGTTGTTGTTGTTATAGTAATAGTTTTTTTTGTTTTCTTATTTATTGTTATCTAGTTTTCTTATTTGTTGTTGTTGTAGTAGTGGTAGTAGTAGTAGTTTTTTCTTCTTTTCTTGTTTATTATAGTGGTAGTGATAGTGGTAGTGATAGTAGTAGTGGTAGTTGTGGTCGTGGTCATGGTCGTAGTCCTAGTTCTGGTCGTGGTCATGGTTATGATCATGGTCATAGTCGTAGTCGTGGTCTTGGTCGTGGTTATAGTCGTGGTCGTAGTCGTGGTCGTGATTGTTGTTGTAGTCGTAATCGTAGTCATCGTAGTCGTGGTTGTAGTAGTAGTAGTGGTTTTCTTGTTTGTTTGTTGTTGTTGTTGTTGTTGTTGTTGTAGATAGAGATATCAGTGTTTTGTTAAAGAAAATGAGAGAGGGGGAGGAAGAGAAAAATAAAGAAGGAACGAGAGAGAGTGAATAAACATACAACATAATAAAGAAAGAGAAAAAGAAAGAGAGATGGAAGGAGAGGAGATAATGAATGGATAAAAAACAAAGAGAGAGTGGTGGCAAGGTCTGATGAGGTCCGGTGCAACACCACGAGACGAAAACACTCCGACATACATTAATTTGTGAGTGGGTGGATGGAGACTTTACATATCTTAATTTTTGCTGAGTTACAAGAAAAAAAATCCCTTCTCAAATAATTTAAGAAAGAAAAAAAGAATGATAACAAAAACAAATTGTTTTTTGTAATATAGACAAAATGGAAAACGATGAAGGTCTTGATTTTCAAGATCACGATGTCGAAGGGTTTTCGAAAACAAAGTCGCGTCCACAGAGGACCTTGACGAATTTCAAGATAGAAGATCAATCAAGCGAATAAGCAAAGACGAGAAAATGATGCCAAGACTCTGTTTTATTTCTGCCAATAACAAATACAAGGTACAATAAGAAGAAATCCGAGCGGCCTCTGGGCTTAGGCCACCCATATATAGTTGTCTTCAGATTTTTCTTCGTCAGCGTGATGCAGTCCACTCCGATTCTGCGTCTCCATTCAGAGCACCTTTAACAATCCACTTGTCTTCTACTTCTCAAATAATTTCATTCAATATATTCTTGTAAGAGAAGGAATCTGACAAAAAATCATCGCCTAGACATCAAACAGCGATGCAAAATAGTGCATAATAAGTGAGCAAAACCGGTTGTGACCGCATATTAAGGCTCCGATCAAACGAAAATAAGGCTTAAACATAAATTGTTCCTTGAGAGCAGATCCTGGTAAACCAACATGTTGATGCTAATGACTGAGGCACAGAAGTCGGCCGGTGCTTGTATAAGAGTCCCTGAGTGTCTCTCCCTCTACATATAATCTATGTGTCTGTCTCTCTCTGAAGAACTATATTCATCAAATGAGTCATTGTTACTTGTACCATAGAAGCCTATGGCTGTGGCATTAACCAAAACAGATGGTCTCAACTCCTTTATCCAATTAATTGCTTCAACCACCCTCTTAGTAGCTTGTACCCTGCTATTAAGAATGTCCTCTTTGACTTCAGGTGTCCATCGGATGCTAATAGGAGTTCCAGCTAGATTAACAACTGTAGTGAAGCCCTGAATAAAATTGCCCCAATCAGGTTCTTCAACTATCTCCAACCTTGGATACCTTTTAACTGCTTACCAGGAAAAGTATTGCGTTCATTTAAAACTGATCGTGTTAGAATCCGAATTTTATAACCATCTGACAGAAGCCTTGCCACTAATTTTCTTCCAATAAATCCAGTTGCTCCTATGACGGACACAATCATCTTTTCTGACTTATTGGTGCTAGACTGATCTACTTCAAGTACAATGTCAAAACGATTATAACATCTATGCAGTCATCATTTCTGTCCACCAATCGACAATGTAGCTGTCGACTCCCTCCTCTGATTACCTCTGACACCGCATCATTCTTTGATCAAGATGAAATAGCGTCCACTCTTCGACACTACGTTTTCGTTGATGCCGTCGAATTGAACTTGATGTGCCAAACAGTCTTCAGCTTCGTTCTCGGCTTTGTCTTGTTGCAGTTTACTACAACATCTTTGGCTTCATCGGCTTTTCTTCAACTTCAATCGCCTCTTCATCTTCGATTCTATCGTCCACTCCATCTGTCGTCGCTTCCCTGCTTACAGCAACTTCATCCGCTTTGACATCGACTTCTGCTCCATCCTCATCTTTGTCACCTTCAACTTCAGATTCATCACATCCTTCTAGTCTTCTCCTCTGTCATCGTCATTGCTTCATTTTTCTTTGACTTCATTATCAGCAGAGCTCGCAGTCCGCCGTTTTCTCGTTCTCCCTACATACCTCCTATGGAGCTTTTCCGATGACCTCCTTGTTGCCCTCTAACGGCCTTCTCTGATGCTTTTTTCCCAATAGCTTCACATAGCTAAGCTTTGTGTAGCCTCAACAAGCATCTCCACAATTTCTCTTTTACGCGTACTGGCAAGGAGACAGTCATATTCACTTGGTACGATAATAGCAAATAAGTTGTCACTGAGTTCACTCAGATAAATCCGATCAATAGTTAGCAAAAAGAGAAATCCGTCGTTTAAGGTTACACCATCTGTTGTCTAGAGTATAGAAAGCACAATCTATTATCACAAGTATCCGCCGCTTTATCTCACCATCTCTGTTCACCTTCAGGATACTATCCACAAAATGTACACGTTAGTCTTCTTAAGAGTTCTCCAAGCACGGTTTTTTTTAATCTCGGCCATACGTAATGTGTCTCCTCTTTGGAATTCGAGTTCTCCTGTGGATTTCTTTATCCTTCGCGGCTTATTTAACACTCCTTGGTAGTTTTATTCAAGCTTACTGGCATCGGGTTTTTCAATATTTTTGACACGCACACATGCACAAGCATTCATTCATACACACGCAGAGATAAATGCACACAGATAATATTATTTACAATGAAACAAAGTCCCAGAGCACACACAGTTTTGAGACGATAACTAGAAACACACTTACGGAAAAGCTAGGGTTCATACACACACAAACACGCAAGCCACATGCAGAACAAAATGCAAACACAACGACTAGGTATACACAAAACACGAATGTCACACACATAAAAAAATTTGTGGATTCTACACCTCGGATGCGTAGCAGCATGACAGCAAGGGGTATCTTAATCAGCGTATCACATATCCTTGCTCTCAATGTAAGCTGACAATCAGATGAAAACATTGATTGTCTATAGAACACATACGACGCTTGGGTAAGTTTCAATCTGAGATCATTGATCAGGCGATCTTGCATTTTCAACAAACGGTAAAAAAATTTAATATCAATCATGCACTGTACTCGCAAGCTAATTGAATACCATATACAAAAAGATTGGGTGTGGCTGGCAAATTTTCTATCCAAGGAGGTGAGGTCTCGTCCCAAGGAGGAGTGCACCCTTTGCGGCCAATTAGAAGAGTTCCTGGGCGTGTGATGGATGGAGTGCTTGAGCCAATCCACCACTTGGAAGGTACTACCCAATCTATGCCATCAATACTAGAGGAGATAGACAGCCTTCGAGACTTATCTACAATCTTGGAGCTTAAGATGGAGGTAATGATCAATGCATTGATTCCCATGGATGTCGAGACTTTTGATCCGCTTAGAGAGGAAGCATCCATACCATTATATGATGGGTGTTGAGTATCTCCCTTGAAGACATTGGTTACACTCTTAAGTGTGCAAGCAAAATACGGGTGGAGCAATGCGAGTGTGACCGAGTTAATGAGGTACCTTGTACTTACGCTTCGTTGATTTCTTTTCAGCACTATCATTAAAAATATTTGTGCTTTCTCAAGGTGTTTTATGATTTTTCTCAGGTTACTGAAATATCATATATTACCACTTGCAAATACCATGCTTGAGTCTCGTGATGATGCACGATATGTTTTACGAAAGCTTGGCATGGACTACAACAGCATCCATGCATGTATCAACGATTACATACTGTTTCGAGGAGAATAAGAGACTATGGAGACATGTCCAAAGTGTGGTTCTCACAGGTATTGACAGGACTTGCAAAGGCAAACCATCCCTCAAAAAGTTCTGAAATACTTTTCACTTATCCCCCGCATAAACCACATGTTTCGTACATCCGGCATGGCGAGCTTGACAATGTGGCATGTGCAGAATAGGTCCACAGATGAAGTTCAACAAATATCAGCGAATTCACGCACATGGAGCCACATTGACTCTACCTTCCCAGGCTTTGCCTGAGAGCCAAGGAATCTTTGGCTCGGTCTTGCAATGGATGGCATGAACCATTTCGGTCTGTGCTCAACTTCTTACAGTGTATGGCCTATAGTCCTTATCAACTACAATATCCCTCCATAGCTTTTTACGAAAAAATGACATCTTATCCTTAGCTTACTCATCCCCGGCCGCTACAAAGTCAAAAATATGAACGTGTGTCTTTATCCATTAGTCGATGAGCTTAAGATTTTTTAGGAGGAGGGGGTCACCGTACAAGATATGAGCAAGCACGATGGTCAACGATCCGCCAATATTCAAGCCATTCTCACGTGGACGATGCATGACTGTTCAAGATTCAGAGAGTGCTCATGTAAATAGTCTTTCGTTCTCGTTGGTAATATCTATCATAGCTCCTTCAAGTTTATATTCACTGGATAGAGGTATTGTGACAGGTTTGGTTACCTCAGGTTATCGTATATGTCCATTGTGCGGGCCAGAGCTAGACTCTCGAATGTCACAAACCATGAAGAAGATGGTATATCAAGGATATGCCGCTTTCTTGCCAGAGGGTCATGAACTCAATGAAGGTTTTCTTGAACGACCTCCAAAACGTATGAATGCCCAAAGCTGATACGAGCTAAAAATGGTCCATACGGAGTCACATCCAAATGGAATGCGATAGTTCTCAATTTTCTACGAGTTGCCACATTGGATCCACTTAGATCAACCACTTGTTTGATCCCATGCATATTTTCAAGAACGTGGAAAGCCTGCTATAGGTCCACATCATAGGAAGGAGAGACACTATAGGGGCACGAATGGATTTGAAGGAGGTAGGCAAGATGGAGGCACTTTGGGCGCAGTCGAGTGCTGATGGTCGCATGCAACTATCTCGCACTCCTTGGGTTTTGTCCACTAAAGAAGAGCCCATTGTGAAGCAAATAGTCAAGTCTATCCGCACTCCGACGGGTATGAAGCGTTCTCTCAGGTCTACGTTTTTTAAAGACGACCAATTATCTGAGCTAAAATCCCATGATTGGCATAAAATATGTCAGGTTTATACTACCAATGGATTGTAAGTGGCCTGCGCATTTTGCTATTTAGAGTGTAGTCATTGTTCATAATGCTTTCTCATTTGTGGCAATTTGTACTACTAATCGTGATCGTATGATGCCTTACTCCAGAAATATGCGAGGCCATTTACAGGTTGTCGACTTTAGTGCAATGGATCTCATAGAAGGAGATTAATACATCCTCTATTGAATCCACGAGACGGGGAGAAATGGAGACAGTTTGTCTCTTTGAGATATACATGCCTACCAGCATGCTCACGATACAAATCCACCTTCTTGTGCATCTTGTAGATAAAGTGGAGATTACTGGACCTGTCCATACGCGATGGATGTTCTTCTTGGAGTGCTTCATGAAAACCCTGAAGGCTTTGTGCGACGAGGAGCTCAAGGAGAAGGTAGCATGACTGAAGGTTTGTTGGTGTCTAAGATGCTAGTGCATATTTCACAATGGCTAGCAATGATGGATCCAAACAACAGTATGCTATGGTTGCTGAAGGATGATGATAGACTGAGCGGAGATGTGGTGATTGAAAATTAGATTTAAAAAAGAATGGATGTTACAATGGAGGAGAAAGTAAATCGCTTTTCTATGTTGCACCATGCCTCTATGGGGACGTGGCTTGCCATGTACCAGCAAGATAGGCAAGATCAAGAGAAAGTATGATCTGAATTTGGACGTAGTACACGCCATCGACCGATTCGATATCCTGAGGGCATGGAGGAGATGCCGTGGTTTATGTCAACACGATGATTGCATAGAGCTTTGACTGTAGCGTCTCATGAAGGGGAGAAGGTCTCAACCGAGGAGTGAAAATTCTCGAGGGGATGTAGTCCAAAGGTGATAACCTGTTTAGGATTTGTCGTATCTATATTTTATATGCGACAACTAATTGAGTGTTTCAATGTATAGTACAAAATATATAGTGCAGTGTGGTCGCACGGACCGCATTTCTACGTGGAGCATATTGAAAAAATGCACTCCACAACAGACTGTGGTATCATGGCAAGGTTCTCTATGATACTATTTGATGTACAGTGGTTCAAAGTGGTACTTGAAGGAGCTGGAGCAACAGTTCGACAAGGTCCATTCGGATATTTCGAGATAGATTCCAAAAAAAAAGGACGGATTTACGTGGCACCTTTATGTTGCCGATCCATTGTGAACACGTGCATAAACTCATTTGTTTATTAATTGTATTACGACATGGTACATGTCACAATAGTTAAATCTCTTTTGTACGTGTTTGTGAATATATAATCTTCTATCCAAACCCTCGACAACCTCGATGGTGGTATGCTATACCTTCAGGTCCCCGAAGTGCGAGAGTATATGATCAAATTGATGTTTCGAGCATAGATGAGGATAATATGCAAATAGAGGGGTCGATATTGCAAGGGGTGGAGGCCACCGAAAGCTTAGAGCATGTAGAGAAGCCAACATCGGATAACAATGATGGAAATATAGGAGTCTAAGAATTCTTTGAGAACGAGGTGGACTCATCCTTTTGTGGTGACATGTCTATCGACCTTCTAGTTTATACCGAGTTGTGTCAAGAGATTGACATGGAACCATATGATACTTCATACTTGGAGCATCCACTTACTCAATTCATTGACTAATCCCTTATAATAGTACATAAGATATATATTTTAAGTAAGATCTTTTTTTAAGATTTATATTACTGTGCTTTGTATGATTTAAATTGATTATACTAACATCATTTTTTATCTGTGTAAGTGACATTTGTGGATACTTAGATCATCAAGATGAGTCAAAGGATAAGCGATGAGGAGTTGCAAGATATCTTAATGCACATGTCTCCAGATCAGATAGCAAGATTGAGAGACATGGCGGACCAGGAGCTGTCTCGAATATTGTCAAGCCGCTCTATTAGATCTACTTCGACGCGATCAAATGCTTCAGTTTCGAGCAAACAAGGTCGACGCTCCAGACTTGGACCAAACGGAGGGAGTGCTTCAAGGTCAGGGAAATGTTGTAGAGATCCGAATGTAGTGAGCCTGTGGTCGACTCGAGATACAGGTGCTACTCCTCGCTCTTGTGGTAGTTCTAAAGAGTGTGGCTCAGGTGGTTGATATAGAGGCACGGACGCGGTGTCTCCATCTCGTTGTTTCGCTGGAGTTGTGTCACCTCTGGGATTTGTCACACCTATGGGGACGTCTATTCCAGTCACTTTCAATTGTTTGCAAGTGGCACATCTATGGGTGCTACTTCAATAGATACTACCCCGATCAATACACCAAATGTATAGGGATCTCTTGGATATGCCCAGGAGCATGGTCGCAAGTGGAAGAGGATCCATCTTAGGCATACCTCCCAGAGGGATATGCCTACCTTGTAGATGATAGGTTAGGAGCCACCATCATGAATGATGAGGAAAGGAGGGTGATGGCTCGCATGAGAGAGTTGTGCCAACAAGTTTTTCGGCACATCTTGGATCATTGAAAAAATATACCGCAGGGGAGAAAGGACTACATAGTAGTATCCTTGCATAAGAAATTTTTGGTACCACCCGCAACAGATAGGTTTTCTACAGACTGAATGATGGAGTGCATGCGTACATATATGTCACACAGACGGTCGGATGCATGCAAGGCACTTAAGAGTGGGGCCGCAAGCTCGAGTGGCTAGACGCGAATAATTGACACCAACTGAGGGAGGAGGCTACAGATTCTCCAAGATGTTGGAGACAGTAGTGTGAGGCGACGAGGGCACGATTAGAGGCCGGAATGGTCCATCATCTTGGGAGTGACAGCCACATGACATATCTGAAGGACTTTGTAAGTTTTTTTTTGTTTTGCTTGTTTTTTTTTTTGCAATATTCTTTGTACTGGCAATCGTGTTTCTAATAGTTATTTATTTTTCCTTTGTAGCACTCCATTACAAATCACGATCTGACCGACCTTGAGACTCAATATTCACAAATGCACAATCTCACTGCATTGATCAACCGATTGTATGGACGTGAAAGACCTGTAAGTCACTCATCTTTCTTGTCCATAGTTACCATGTTTAAGTAGAATGCATTATTATATAGTGGACCGATGTATAGTTTTTTTTTTTACAAAGTCCGTTCGATGCTCCTTTGCGACAGGACAAGCTTTCGGATGGCGATGATGTATAGCTTGCCCTTGGATCCCTGGAGCTCACACACCCTTGTTTTTTGGTCACGTGGTTTGTGTATACATTTTCTATATAGTAGTAATATCTTGCCATGATTGTACCAATCGCTTTCATTATGCGATCATGTATTTATTTCATGTATCAATGTTATGATGTAAGTACACTGTCTTTATTTATGTGAGCATTGTACACAGTGCAAAAACCATTTTGTATGGCCAAAATAAAGCATATAGTGCAATACTATCCTACCACAAAAAGTTTTTTTCCCTATTACCGTTGCTTTTAGCGTCACAAATTTACTACACGCATCGTTATTGGCATCGTTATTAGGCTGCAAAGCGTCGTTAAATGCGATGCTAATACCAACGCAAATAACCACACTAATACCGATTGTTCTATGGCATCGCCAATAACGACACTTTTTGCAACGACGGGCAAATTTCTTTATTTACATTTTCGTTGCTTTTAACGTTGATATAAGACCTATATCTTGTAGTGGTATATAAGTCATATGAAGTTAGTATGCAAAGGAAAATAAGATATTTTAATTAAAAATAAAAATATTTATATAACATATTTTAAAAAAAGTTAGAGCAAACATCCATATTTAAGAAGTATGAAAGAAAACAACCAATCTAACATAATAAAGATGAAGTACACTAGGTTTACAATTGGATTATATATACAATTAAACATTGTAAAAAGTGAATTAACTATCAAAGATTACATTGAAGTAAAAATCATTTTTAATGTCTTATACAATGAAAACTAAATGCCAATACAAACATCACATACTACGCAATCAAAAGCTGAAGCATGTAAAAAAAAAGAGCAAGTATTATCTTTAGCATTATGACACAAATGAGAATGCCATATCAGCTTACAAAAAGAGAGTAAGTATTGAGACCAAAATCTTCTTGAAGTTTCTCACAAGTAGGACCAAAAAGAGAAGATAGATACATTGAATATGATATAGTAATGTTGGTATGCTTCCCATGAATTCTCCAAAGCTTGGATGTGTCTTATCTTCATATTTTTCCAAACCTCAAAAATTAAATCCCAATCTACTTTTTCCATATTCTTTGAAGCAGAAAGAGACATGAACATGAGCATATCTAAAGTATTGAGAGGCAAGCATGATTTATCATCACTTTTAACTCGATTTTATTTTGAAAAATCTCTTTCACAAGTTGCTAAACTTGCAGGGAGTACAATCACAATCTGTCACAACTTATATAAAGCTGAAAACATCTACATCCATTCTACTTCAACACCACATTGTCCCCAAGCTTCAAGGAGTTCTATTGAAGGATAAGACTCAAAGAGATAAAAAATAAATCTTTGCAACCCACCTTCACATTGTTTAAGGTGAATCAAAGGTCTGTCTCATTTGCCAAAGTTTTAACAAAGATGAGAGAAATATTGTCAAACTACTTGACCTCAAACTTGTGAACCCTAGAGTAGGTTTTAGGGGAAATAATTTTGTTGCATTAAAAAAGTGATGATCTTGAAACCTCTCACCAAACTTAGAGATCAATCTCTGAGAGAATAGACCAAACTCACACAAGTGAGAGCCATACACAAAGTTTATATATACATGTGAAACTTGCATTCATCTTCAAATGCTTATAGAGACATCTTTTAAAGAAACCCTATACATGATTTGAATAACACTAATAATTCTACATTTCTCATTATCAACCATAAGCTCCATATGTTTTTCCATATGCTTCTTCTATTCACCAACCATAAATCTCTTACGATGAATCACTAGCTTATGTGACTCTGATGTATTATATATAACCAAAGCCTATTTTTGAATAGTTATACTCCCTTTTCCTCGAAAAGAATTCCACATGCTCCATACAGCACAAATGGAGCATTTAACTCTTTCCTTGCCTACTTCATCTAAGATGAAGGAAGACCAAGGATATATAACTTCCTTAAAGACACATAGCTACAAACATAGATATATATTTTTTCCATTCAATACAAGCATCTACATTTTCATTTTCTACAAATTGTGCAATTGAAAGTGTAATGCTTAATTGCTTTGTTGGCGCTTGTCCTTCTTTGGCCTTCCCATCTCTGAATGACATTTTAATCAAACCTTAAATTAATGTGGATTTATTCATAAGTCTACTAACTAGATATATGCAAGTTATACAGACAACACTTGTACACATCAACTCATTTCTTACATATAAAGAAAGCTTATAACCATACAATTCAAAGCTATTGATACAAGGTTTCTATTTCAAATTATACAAAGGAGGAACTATTACAATACTTAAAAATTTTAACTTAGAGCAAAATAACATATATTTGTAAGAAAAAAATATATAAAGTGACATTTAAGCTATAAGACTTCACTTTGAACAAGCATACTAGTATATGAAAAAGAACCGTTGTGCATTTATGTCACCGACTTGTCAGTTGCAGATGGGGTTGGTACACCGCCCATGAATAATAGCTACATGATAGCTATCCTTATCTACTCTAGTTCGTGGCTCAGTTAGTATGCCACCTTAATTAGTTGAGTTTGGTTTGAGACCCATATATAGGGTTCTTCTATTTCCTTATACGAGAGTTCTTTTGACTTACACAACTAAGAAGAGGAAAACTATTTTCAGCCTCCACCCTTGTGTGTATTCCCCCATTGTGCAAGTAAGAAAGCTACAAGTGAGACTCCTTGCTTCTCTCCCACAATCTTGACAATACATACGTTTCAAGGGTAGCAAGCAACTAGGTTTATGTTTCATGTGTTGTTTCAAATGCAAATAGATCCATCGAGATTCAAGATGATTCCAACTTCCTCTCTTTTAATAAGTGCTATGTAGTGTCCATGTTAAAACATTCATGAATCATGGTATTTGAAGGTTATAAGCATGTCGCAGGAGCAATAGTACTCAAAACACAAAGAACAATCTATTGCTTGAAGAGAATCAATAAGTTATGAACAGGTTATAGCATACATAAGTAATAGGTATCATTGATATCTTTCTGAATGGAAACAACAAAATAAATCTATAAATTTTCAAAACCTGCATTCATCTTTACAAGTCAATCTGGAAAATTTGCATTTGATGGTAGGTACCCACTTCACATTGATGATCGCAGACTGCAATGTAAGCGCACAAGGACTCCAGATAGAGAGCAGACACACCCACAAACTCCCAGAGAACAAGGCATTTGGCAACCCCCTGATGCACACCACAAAGCATAGATTAGAGTTGCAGGCCCACAGGGAGAGGGTTGAGGCATCCACCAGCGACCGTAGGGCCAGAGCATCCACTAGAGGGGCGTAGGGTGGTAGCACAGGGCACAGGGCGTAGGACAAAGGCACAGGGCACAGGGCGCAGGGCGGAGGCATAGGGCACTAGGCAGCATCACAGGGCGTAGGGCATAGGGCAGTGGCTTCAATTAATCAATGTGAAGTGGCCAAGAGCATCCACTATAGAGGGGGCAATGGCGGCCAGGGCAGCAGTGGCCAGGGTGTACGATGGAGTAGGGCAGCCCAGAGCATCCACCAAAGGGGGCAGCGGTGGCGAGGGCATACAGTGGTGCCACAGGGCGTAGGGCGGAAGCACAGGGCAAAGGCATAGGGAACAGGGCACAGGGGGCGTAGGGCACCAGCAAAGGCCATAAGGAACTTTCAATCGTTCCCCACATAGGCAATTTGGTGAAATATAGGAAATTCTCCAATATTTCCTATGTAGACAAGTACGTATTCCCCATCTATAACTAGGAAATTGCATTCCCTACATCTTATAATAGGGAATATAGAGCATTCCCTACATTCCTTTGAAAGTCCCTACGTTCCCTACATCTTATAATAGGGAATATAGAGCATTCCCCACATTCCTTTGAAAATCCCTACATAAGGAATTATAAGGATGTGATTCCCTACTTTTATGTAATAGGGAATTAAAGGTACAATGAGGATAAGATAAAGATGATGTTTATCACAATTCTCTATTTCTCAATTCAAGTTGATAATGATGGTTTCAAGAAGGTAAGGACAAAGGTCACAAGAAACTCTAAACCACTTGCTATATACAAAGTTCACATTATAACTAGGAAGATTACTAACCAAACTAGGAAGAATGTAGAATTTTCTAGTTATAACTAGATAATTTTGCCATCACTAGTCTCTTCTAACTAGTAACATCATTTTCCTAGATAGTATCTAGAAAATTGAAGCCCTATCTAGCAACATTATCTAGCAAGTTATTGTATAACTAGTAATAATATCAACCTAATTAGAAAATTTTACTTTTTACTAGTCATAACTAGCAAGTACTATCCTCTAACTAGGGAATTATAGATATTCTATCAAGTTAACTTGGAACCCATGATTTTTCTAGGTATAATTAGTAAATAAATATTCATTGATTAGACATTTACATTTGTATAATACTTACTCATAGCTAAGCTTTTCACATTGACACAAAAGCAAGACCACAATTGTTGAAAGGTAATCACAATAACAAAAAATAAAATTAAAAGAAAGATGTTTAGTACACATGAATAACACAAACCGTGTGGCCCCAACAACAGAGTCATTGCATTTAGCAACAATCACACTTACAATGTTGAGCAAAGTACATGGCCACATTGACCAAGCATATATCATGGCCATGACATCCATCTTATTGCAAATTTCATGATTATATTAGTGAGAAAAAAGCATATTGCACCAATGGATTAAATAGAAACTCCACACACTAACATCATATTCCCTACTGTCCAAATGAGCAACAAGAGCAAACATTCAAAGTGCATGGCAAGAAAACCACACAATCATATATACCCCATCATGAAAATTAGATAACCATATTAAAAAGGAAAGCACATTACCAAGTGCATGACCACATTGGTCATGGAAGTGCACATGGAAAAAAAGAACCACCAAGGCAAAGCGCGTAGCCATATTGAGAAAAAGCTGAATTGCATTGCCCAAAACATGTGGCTATAGAAAATAAAGCAAACTACATTGCTCGTTGTATGATGAAATATTATCACCTTTCAAACTAGCACTAAACTTATAAACTTCATGTCTTAACACAAAAATATAAGTACCAAGGATTCTAGTGATTGCCAACTATTGTAGCTAGCTCTATGTGGAAGCTTGCAACATGATAGATGGGAAGCTACTTTAAGGTTCACTATGAGGTGACTTGAATAACAAGAAGGCTACACCTATTGTATTTTATAAGACATGCTCTCTGGATTTTGCTAAGAACTTCCTGAAGTTGAGGGCACTAACTAGGCCCTTTAAGTCCATCCCAATGAACTCTAGCTTGAAGAAAGTAGCGTTGCTTTGACATTCGAAACTCCTCTACTTATTCTCTAATACTAGGTTTGGGCCACTTTTTTCCATGGTGGCCCATGGCATGGTTGCAGGTGTTCAAGACCCCAATGTCATTAAGCAGGAACTACTAAGGCAAAATGTGTTGTTGCCTATGATAAAGAATAGCTTTGACCATGGGGAGTGTAGCTTAAAGAAGCCTAGGAGAGAGAAGATGTACTTAGTGCCAAATGATATCTCATCACCAATGTAATGTAATTTGTAATCTTC
The DNA here is from genome assembly GCF_053477565.2 of Lygodium microphyllum. Taxonomy (NCBI): domain Eukaryota; kingdom Viridiplantae; phylum Streptophyta; class Polypodiopsida; order Schizaeales; family Lygodiaceae; genus Lygodium; species Lygodium microphyllum. The sequence goes on from NC_141162.1 coordinate 55,281,155, forward strand.
TCTTGAAGTAATGAAAACTGATATTTGTTGGATTTGCGTATAATGTAGTTTGTCATATGCGTCGTTTATTATTGTTTTTTACTTGAATGTTATGTTTATTTATTGGATTTATACGCAATACGATTTGTACCCTAAATTTAATGCATAGTGCTTTATCAAGTTCGTATGCAATATGTATTCGTTCGAATGCATGTAACGATAACTCAAAGACATTTTTTAAAAAAGTAAATAAAAAAATAAGATGCGTCAAAAAATTTGTATTCATATTCATAACATTTTACATGGAATCCATTACAACCAGGGTTTTACAAAATCTATTTGGAAGCTACATTTAGTATATGTATTGGTAGTACACCCCTATCATTGTTGATCTCCGCGAGGACTATCTTTCCATCGCTCAAAGAACCTCACTATCTGCAAATCCCTATTGGTGATGGTGGCTTTCCTTGCATGTACTGCTGTATAGATCAAGTCTTTGAACAAGTTGATGAGGTAAGCTTCGGCAGCTTCCTGTAGTGCAATGAGGGCTTGGGCAGTCCAGCAATCAAGTTGTTGCAAGTGTGATCCATTTGGGAAGTGCCTCATTGTGTTCTTAATCAGTATGCCATCCATAATCTCATGCACTAGCTTCTGGAATGGAGCCTTTGGTATCAAGAGGTGCGTGGTCTTTTGGTAATGGTGGACTCACGAAGAGCCACTGTGCTTAGCTTTCATCGACGCTTGCAATGCTAGCATGGTGGGAATGGTGGTGGTGGAGCTGGGGGAGATGGCCTGTGAATAGGATTTCTAGGGGGTCTCCCGGCCACTTGCTTGGTGTGTGCCATGTCTTCTAGGAGAGAAAACTCAAAAGTGAAATGTGTAAAATGACGTGAAACTTTAAACTTATAGCAAAAATTTTAAAAATATTGTAAAATTGAATTAATGTATCCAAGCTTTGGAAAAATACGACCAGTGTTCTGATTGACGTGAAATTTTACCTGTGGACTCCTGTAGGATTCATGAACTATAAAAAAAAAAAGGCCTCATCAAAAGTCTCTAGCATACTTGTTTAAAGGCTCACATATGGGGCCCTGAATTCTCAAACTTAGGGCCCAAGACTCAAGTCTCTCGATAGGTGTACCAAAGACTTCTGATGGGGCCAATTTTTTAATATCCATGAGTTTTTATGATGCGTGGTGTGTAGGTGAGGTTTTAGAGATTTCAATTTATAAAATTAATGGTTCAATCATTTTTTGAAAATGCATTAACTAGATTATACTTCACTGATAATAGAAAAACTCACCATTACACAAAGTGTGCACAATTGCATATCAAATGTGTTGTCAACCAAACTATGTGAAATATTGGAAACTTAAAAATTCACAAAAAATAAGTCATGGGCCAAATGGAATATCACATATCAAATATAGTGTTGCCAAACCGCTAAATACACTAAAGATAGAGTGCATCGGTCCATGTACAATTGATTAGTGATGTGTGCATGATTGTGCATTGAATTTATCATCAACAAAACTACTTTCAAAATTAGAAACTTGGAAATACGCACAATGCAAATCATGGCAAAATAGAATATTAAACATCAAATTTGACATTACGAAACCATGAAATACACGATAGATAGTGCATCGCACCAAGTACAACTAGAGCTAGGCAAAATTTAGCTCCATTTTGTAGGCCATTGCTATCAAATACTTGAAGGTCTATTGGAATGATAACTGAAAACTAAGCTCCTTACAATCTACAATCAAACCTGAGTTAAAAAATATAGATCCAATTACAAAGTAGCTTCTTAAAGCATATTTTGACATTAAGATTAAATGCATCCTTGTTGTTGCAGATCCTATGAAGAAGAATCATATCTATGGGCTTAATAGTGATACGCCGGGCATGAATGGCTAAAAGTTGACAATTACCCATTAGATCAATCAAGTAACTTTCAACTACTTCTTGGAGAGTAAGCAAGGCTTGGCTTGACCATTGCCCCACATTCCTTGCCTGGTTCCTTGAAAAGAACTTGTGATGATGCCCTAACTGTAGAGCTTGCAGTATTTCTTGCACCAACCTACAAAATGGTGCCTTAGGAATAATCAAGTTGGCACTCTTCTGGAATTTTCTTATCTCACGTAGCACAGTTGTGCCTAGTCACCATCTTCACTTCTTATGTGTTGAAGGACTTGTATTACTAGCTAGAGTAGTGGAAGGTGGAGCAAGTGGAGCATGTGGACCACATTTTTGGACAATGGAAAACCATAATTATTGACCACACTAGGGCCAACATTGTTGGACACAGTAGTGCCACCATTATTAGGTGCAGTAGGGCCACTATTGTCGGCCACCAAGGGACCTTTGTTACTCACCATACTCTCACTAGATTCAAAAGAGTATTGAGCTCTTGCTCTTGCAGGCACCTTCTTGATAGAAAGCTTGGAACGTGCCATGGTTGTGATGATGAAGGATAGAAAGGTGGAGGGTAGAGTGAAGATTAATGGGAAAAAATGAAAGGAGAGACTTAACTTAAGCACGAAACTTTTAAACTTATTTTGGTGTAAATGAACTTTGAAATGATCATTTCATTTCATTTCTCCACCCCATACGTGTCTCTCTCCGTCTCCTACCACCCCCCTCATGCCCCTCTCTGTCCTAGGCTAGTGAATGCTCCAAGGTTTGAAAATTTCATATCTTTGTCTTAGAATTTCGAAATCAACTTTTCATATTTAAAAAACGTAGTTCGAAATCGACTTTGAAAAACATAGTGACAAACCTTTGAAATTTTAAACAAAACTTGCAAGACATCTCATGTTAAAGCTAGGAGTATTGATGTGTCATATCCTACTTATGCTCTCTCGTGGACTCTAAATACATCAAAAGTATTATCTTTATCTAGATCTCCATTTCTTGCCATCTCTCTCTTGGGTTGCCAACCATTCTGTGTGGAGTTGTCTAGCTATGTTGTTTTCATATCTTGCTTTTCTCACTTTATATATTACTCTACTTATAACTTCTGCTTGAGAGGTTTTGGACTTCTTTTCTTTTTCCTCGTATCGTATCTCTAATCTCCTATATCACCATTGTAATAATCGGCTTCTGACACAAGCTGCATCTTATACGCAAAGCATATATATTCATATACTAGCTTCTCAATTATTCTAACCAAACAATATCTTGTAATAAGTTGGGAAGATATGTTTTAGTGAGAGAATTATTAATAATACTTTGTCACACTAGCATATGTATAAAAGATATGAGATGTGAATTTTGATATCTTTTATGATGATACAATTACAATTTCTCATCTCACCTATTTATACTTAGCTTTTATAGCTTCTCTTTCTTCTTTCCTATCTTTCTAGTCTTTCTTCTCATTGTTACTCATTCTCTCTCATCTTTTCTCTCTTCATTCTCTCACTTCTTAGCCCTCTCCTTGACAAGTGGTATCAAAGCATTGGTCTTTGATGGATTTCGTTCAATCTTTTCTTAGATTTCCTTCGCAAGCTAGTTACCTTCTGGTTACTTATGTATAGGTGTTAGCCTAGAAAATGGACAGGTGCAGAGACTAAGGAGACTAAGGATAACCTAGTTAGAGCTAACTATAGTACTCGAAGATAAAGTTGGAGGTAGCTTAGACAAAATAGCAAGTTATTCATCCATGACATACCATTTTGGATGTGAAATGGAGAATAGAGCTCATTTTGGTTAGAAGAATAATTACTTTTTAGGATAGGCTTTCTCTTTCCTCTCTCTTTTAATCTTTTGGTTAGAAGAATAATTGCTACAGTGTTAGTAGTGATTAAGGGATTTCTCCAGGATCAGCCTGTGATTTGAGGTGAAATTCTTGCTAGTCACACTGCTCACATTTCATGCTTCTAGTGTCTCTAATCTTCTCCATGATTGTCAAGCAACCTTGGAACACAATTTTTGGAAACTCCTTCAGTAAGCCTTTACAATATAAGATTAACTTCCCATGTTCTCTATAGCAAACCAATTGTTATACTAAACAATATTTTCTGTAATTGACAACATTAATTAGTGTACTTGATGGATGCTCAATGAGGATGTCAATGTCGAATGCTTTCTACTTTGGCTATCTCTATGCATAGGAAGCTTGCCTTGAATCATATATACCCTATGCTCGACCATATGAGACAATTTACATTTATATTTAAAAGATAATTTACATGTGTGTGTGTGTGTGTGTGTGTGTGTGTGTGAGCAAACAAATAAGCCGAATAAGGCAACCAAATTATATTAATCTTTCATCTTTTTTTCACTTTTCTTAAATCAACAAAACCATAAATCTTATCTCTTTCTCTTTTTATCTCTCTTACATATAAATTTTGTGATTAAGAAACTAAAAATTGACCAAGTATATTGTCATTTTCTCTATTTCTCTTGAGCTTGCACACATACATACATAAGCTTTCTCACTCAAATATGTCACAAGAAAGCTCCAAATCTAGGTTTCTCATGCATATATGCAAAAACATCAAACCCTACCTTGAAGCCATGCTTTCTCAAGGATATTATTGTGAAGGAGAGAGAGTGCTCTCAAAAGAGAAGCGAGCAAATAAATAAAAAAATGAAACGTATGGAGAGAATTAGTTTTTACCGTAGTGTTTTTGCTACCTTCGCTCTTGCTCACCCTCATTATGCATAATGTAAAAATGTGTAGAAAAAAATCCATGATCTTCTTCCATTTCCCCTTATCAAGCCATACATGCCATTGTAGCCAATCACAATAGGCATCATATGTCTCTTAGCAAAGATAGGCTAGGTGTCTGCAAATGTGTGTGTGTAAATATGTAAGCACTAGAAAACTAGTCAGTGGGATAGATGGCAATGAGAACTCATTATGCAATCTCTATATGATATAATGTTTATGGATTGGGTCTTGGTTTATCCACTTATTGATGATACTATGGTAGCATACCTACACAACAAGCTTGTGCAACCTTGCAATTAGTTTTCCCTTCACTATTCTCATGAGCAACTGACCTATTTGTTTAGTGATTATGTATGACATGCATGGAGGGATCTCAGGAATGCTCAACATGCTAGATGTGGTAGTATCAAAGTGAGGGGGGGTGGGGGTGTCACCATTTAGCATATAGGCTTTGTCTTAGACCAAGAGGTGTGATCGCCAACTCAAGGTTGCCACAATCTTGGATCTTTTCTAAGTACTCCATTTTAGCTACCACAATGTTTGGCATTGTGGCCCTACAAAGGCTCTCTTGTTCAAACTTGTGTCATCTTTGGTCTATGTGCTCCATCCAAAAGTGTCACCCATTAGACCACAAGGAAAAATATGACTTGTATTGAAAAATAAAATCAAAGGTGAACCTAAGATAATTTTTTATTATCATGCAAGCATGCATAACAAAGTAAGCTACAATAAAATTTCTTATTTTGAGTATGTAGTCCCTAAAGAACTCCATTTCTTCATGCTTACATTGACCCCCTCTTGTACAACTCTTTGTCTCCTTCATAACTCACTTGTGGGTCATGAAGATTGCTAATGCCTCCACGTACTCTAAATAATGCACAAGCCATTTTTGTGATGCCTTAAATGGCTATCTTGCCATATTTTTTTGCTCCTTTGTAGCCTTGTATAAATTCAACCACTTTTCCAAGATTGAATGATGTAGCATACAAAACTTTTTAATTTTTCCTAAAAGGATTTAGACATCCTCTTTTCCTACCTCTAGCCTTGGGCCACCTCTCCAATGATCATAATATAATCTTTCAATGAATGACTCTTGGATCAACCACCCTTTTACCATGGAGCCCTCAAGCTTTGCCTTTTGTGTCACGCAAATCTTTTCAGTATCTTCGTGAAGTGTTAATAAAGAATATCTATTTATTGTATACTATATGTTATAAATACCTCATCCATGAGATGTACCAATAGATGTACTTGAGTGGTGAGGATGGATATAGGAAATTACTTCTTTAATAGCATGACTACTACAGTGGCTTTTTTCTTTGTAGCATCTATGGAGGCTCTATGGATTTCCTTCTATGATATCCATTGTACAAGTTATCTAAACTTGCATATCATCAAGAAAGCCTCTAGGGTTAGCAACCCTATGATTCCAATTGGTAGAAAATATTGAAAATGCAAAGCAAGAGAAAATAAAATAAGGTGAAGTAATGACAAGTCACCATGAATGCAAGTGACTCTGGATTTATATTTGAATATATACATGACAAATCTTATACCACTCATGAGCCTTCAAGTCACTTAGCCAATTTTACTTTACTGATAGTACCATGTAAATTGTGCATGCGAGTATTTAGAATATGAAGCTTTGAGATAATGCTCTATGTCTACTATTCCTATGCTCTTAACATCCTGTAGGTCTTTGTGAGCAGCCACCAAGTTCCTTAACCCTATGAAGTACTCCCATAAGAGACTTCCACTATTTTTAAACATGTGAATTGGATCACAAGAAGTGTAATGTGTAGAAAATGGAAAACCTTTTCATTCCATTTGAAAATATATTTCCACCTTGCATCCATACGGTCTTCCAATCCAAAAATACATGTGTTTTGGTGGTCTTCCAAGAAAGTTAGAGTACTGACCCACCGCAGACGCAGTACAACCTGCGGAGTTCTTATCAGGAAGGGTTGCCCCTTGCTTGGCAAGCCAATCGGCGACCTCATTGCCGGCGATGCCGCAGTGAGCCCGGACCTTCTGCAGCGTGATGCGGCACCAAGGCTCAACATCCTTAACAACTGCCCCAATCCACTCCAGCAGCTTCAAGTCTTGCACAGGTAGGGCATCTCACTGATTTCTCCACTGTTGCCATCTTCTTGAAGTGCTTTCAGAGTCGGTCCTAGACCTTTGGCGCTAGGTGATTGAAAGACATATACTTCTCCGACAGCCTAAAGCTGCGCACGATTAGATCCACCAATACACCCAGCTCATTCATGTCTCTGCTAGGTTTGATATGTCCACCATCAGCGCAAACATTACGCACACATAGAAATTTGCGATCGAGGACAAGGGCGAGGAGAGAACAGAGCTGACCTGAGATGGTGGGCACCCTTGTGCGAGGCAGCAGGTAGCCGTGGGACACGAAATTGCTGTGCGCCTTCTTACTCTTGTAATCATCATTATTACCTGCTCTCTCTCCTGATGATTTCATAGCATCAATGGAGGTGTAAGGGCTCAAGGCCTTTGGCTCTTCCATGATTGTCCCCAACCCTTCTGCGAGAGGATGCTGTCTATCCTCCGGATTGAATGAGTCTTGACGTTCTGGGTGTGGAGGCAGGGTAGGGACAGGAGGCCTGCTGTCTTCCTGATGATGACCATGGCTTCTTGATGGACAACCCAAAACAGAAAAAACCAAAAATATGAGGCGATTCAGACGCAATTCATCGAATATCACATGTGCCGAGAAGGCGGGTCTTTCTGCAGATGACAAGGAAACCCTCTTTGGCATTTACTTCTCTTGAATTACCTGTTTTCTTGAATTACCTTTGTTTGAGACATCAAATGCTGTTCTTGCAGTCCTTTTGAGGAGATCGACATCTCAAAGGTTCATCATTCATGGGTATGCTGTTCCTCTTCACCTGTATCAGAGAGTTCAGCACTAGATCGTGATTATTCCATGTCATCTGGGAACTCTAGTCATCTTCCTGGAGAAGATGGTCCTACATTGCAAGCATTGGCATCTAGTGCTCATCACCATTCGGAAGGTAGTGCTGCTTATTTCCTATGGCCTCCTGCATATAGGCCTCATGTTAGAGCAAAAGAAAGGAAAAGCTTCTTTTTTGGTCTACAAAAGGATCTAAACTCAGACATAAGTGAAAGGGTGCCCAATGGCAGGCAAGCTTTGACACTTCTGAATCTCATGACTATCCGAGCATATCATAGCAAGCGCCTACGCAGAGTCAGCCTTGGAACAGCCGTGGGATTCCGCAGAAGGCAGGGGCATTTAACAAGTACTCCTACAATCATTGTGTTTGTAGCTCGGAAGGTTCATAAAGCATGGCTTCAAGAGTGCCTGAGGCTTCCAACTTATCTTGAGGTGAAGGAAGTTGTCTCTAAAACCCATGGCATGTGGTTTTATGGCCTCTAATTCTGTGATCAAGTTTAAGCAATAACTGCCTAGATTGCCTGTACATGAGAAGCATTATGATGTCAACTAAAGATCCACAGGTAATACTAGTTTCAATGTAGTGGACTTCTTGCTTAACTTCATGGTCCCTTTTTCAGAGAAGTTTCCTTGCCTGGTTTTCCATGAGTAATGTGAAGGAGAAAAGTCCAGTTCTGTAAAAGTGCTGAATCATTATCTAAGTTGGCAAGCTGACACAGAAATATTATAGTTATACCCATTTGGATGATTTCAGGGACCAGCTGGAGGCATATGGTGTGATGTTGATGTGGTAGAGTTCTCTTATTTTGGTATTCTAGCCGCAACCCCTAAGCAAGAGGTATACACAGAGCTGGCTGAAGGTTTAAGGGGCAATGACCCATCCATCGGTCCAGGATCTTAGGTAAAAAGCCAGTGAATAACTTCAAAGTTTAAATACAAACTGCTCGTCTTGAAATTTAGTCATTCTATAATTTTACGTTTGTTTTGGAGGTGTGCATATTACAACCAAGTTTCTAAATTGTCTCAAGGATCAGTTGCATAGCCTTAGAGCATGGTCATAATCTGGATGTGTCTACTCTTTTGATGTCATGCTTGTGGTCTTAGTTCAATTTTCAAATCAACTGTAAGCCCTTTTATGTAATCCAGATTGATGTCTTATATTGATCTAACAAACTGTTTAGTATTTTTTATTTAATTGAGTTGTATAAACTAGCATATCAAATGAGGGCATTTGATGCATTATGATAGTGTATAGTCTAGTGGCAGATTGATATGTCTACATTGATATTCGAGGGGCATCACTATCGAATCTATCATCATTTTGTTTACCGATATACTCAATTGTAGCATGATGATGTCCATATTTGTGTATAGAAAATAGAAATGGCCATCTCATGTGTTTCTGTGTTTTTGGCGTCATTAGATGTTTTCTGCACATTTTTTCCCTCCTTTCCATAAACTTTGAGAAATGCTGAGAGTGTGTACATGCTTCATCATATATCAATTAAACAACTGATGGTGTTTTTTACACTGTAGAGGTGAAGATTGGCAGATTTTTAGTTGCAATATATGTAAATAATTGTTGCATCATTACTAGTTTGACAATTCTAATACGTTTCTCTCTCTGGTGAATTTCATAGGTTGCAGGTCAGGAGACATTTGGTACACTTGGAGCCATAGTACAGAGTAGGACAGGGACTCGTCAGGTTGGGTTTCTGACAAATCTATTCTACTTGATGTTTTATCTATTCTAGCTAAGGAGCTGATGTTGCAGCTAATGTGTGCTCACTTGATGCACTTCTGGGGTTCCACTTCTGGTGTCTCGTGTCTCTCTTCTCTTCTCTTTTCCTCTGTTCCTCGTCTCCCTCGCGCACTGTTCAACAGGAAGTCTGTAAGATGCTTCAAACCAAAAGGAGAAGTTGGTGAGCCCGTAAAAGTATGAACAATGAATTCCTTGTTTTCACCTGCTCAATTTACTATCACTATAAGATGGTGTAAAGAATAGGGCAAAAAAGGTATGCGTGTTTTGATGTTTTACAAATGCGTGTTTTGATGTTTTACAAATGTCTCTTATGTTTCTAAACTTTGGTTTATTATGTGTACATAAAGGTAACAAAATCACAAATGATGGTACAAGAGATAATGGAACAATGAAAGCTAAGGAGGTCATTGGCCCTAATGTCTCTTCAAATCACGATACAGGTATATGTCTTTATTTCTACTAAACTTTGAAAATTAAAATTTGTACATATTTTACATCTTGCTTTATTAGGTGATTCATTTTGAGATAAACTAGCTTTAATTAGTCTCTTTGTCTAATTTAAAATGTTCATAGTTATTCATATTTTTAAACTTTGAGTAATTGTGTGTATATATATAAATATAGATTAAAGAACAACAAAAGGTGGGAAAAGAAGTAATGTAAGAAAGGGAGATCAGGAGGTTACTTGCAATAATGTTTCTTCAAGTCAAGATGTAGGTACCAACTTTAAGGATAAAAACTTGTACAAATTTGGTGACCCAAATTGATACAAAATATCTAATTACTTTCTTTTGTGTTATTGAAATTTTTCATAACCTTGTATTATCGTGAGCTTTGGTTAACTCTATATATATATAGGTAAACAAGTTACTAAACATGACACAAGAGACAATGCAAGAAAGGAAGACATTGAGATTGCTTGCCTTAACACTTCTTCAAGCCAAGAATCAGGTATTACCAGCTTTCTTATGTTGATAATGAGTCATTTTTTGAAATGGTTATACTAACTAATGATATTTGATCACTTGAGTATCAATAGGAGTGATACGGATACCATCATATGATGATATCTATCGGCCACCCATATTGAAATTTAGAGAAGAGGATAGACAAACATTTATTACTTTGCAACATATTGGAGATTTAAGGGATAAAACAATCAAGACACACATGTTGCTTAATTAGTTTTTAGTTCTATGCTCCTTTAAAATTATTTTCGTTTTTCTTTTGGTTGCTAAAAGTAGATGTTGATGTCTTAATTTGTTTAATCTATTTTGATCATTAGATGTATGCTATTGATTCTTACTTAGAAATGATGACATTCTCTATATAATTTTCTAGTTAAAAATTTATTGTGCAATTTCTTGTTTGATATTAGCATGTCTAAGAGGAAGGGCAAAGTAGATAAAGTGATAAGGAAAAAAGAGAATTTCCACGGAAATCCCTAGTTGAAAGTACATATAAGTAGGGAATGTAAAAAATAGGAAAAATGAGAGATTTCCTAGTGAGAGTACCTAGGGAATCACCTCTAGAAAATTTTTCCTATATATGAAATATTTCCTATATAGGAATTATTCCCTACATAGAAAATTTTGTATTTTCCTATGTAGGAAATATTTCCTATGTAGGAAATATTTCCTACATAGGAAAGGTCTTATGTGATTCCCTACTTATTCTCACTAGGAAATGTCCCATTTTCCCTAGTTTTTACTTTCCCCACTTATTTATATTTTCAACTAGGGAATTCCATGGGGAATTCTCTTTTTTTCCTATATGGGGATCGATTGAAAGTTCCTTGTGGGCATAGGGCACAAGGTGACGTGGGCTATGCTAGCACCCACCAGTGGCAGCGATAGCTAGATCAAAGGCCAGAAGCCAGATCACAAGCCGTAGGCAACGGCCACAGCATCCACCCCAGCAACAACCTTTCGAAGTGTAGCAGGTATGACAGATGTCAGATGGCACCTGATTGGGCCCTGGTGCACACTGCATCCGCATGGGCCTTGGTGCTCACCGCCTAGGCCACCTTGTAATGCACCTTGCAGCAGCAGTAGCTGAGAGAAGAGCCAAGACTCGAGACTCTAGAGGCACCAGGTGAGGACTCGGAAGAGAAGAAAGAATTTGTCTCAACTCTGAAGCTGAAGAGGGAGAGACTGACTCCAGTCTTCTTAGACTCGAGACTCGAGAGACTAGAGTAGTTTCTCTCTCTCTATATAGAGAAACTATATATAGAGAGACTGACTCCAGTCTTCTTAGACTCAAGAGACTAGAGTAGTTTCTCTCTCTATATATATATATATATATAGAGGGAGAGAGAGAGAGAGTGTGTGTGTGGGTGAGCCTACTATCTAGTTTCTAGACTCTAGAGAATTTAGAAACACTCGTTGCTCAACTATCAAGCCTTGAATTTGGCATACTCACGAGTCAGTGCTGCCCAATGCCCTATTACCTAACTCCTATATAGTATAGGCTATTACTAATTAGCCTTTCTAAGCCTTTAAAGTTTAGGACCTAACCTCTCGGTAATAAAGAAGAGGGAGTCAGGTCCCATTGCCCAAATTTTAAACTTAAGTCTTAAGACTTAAGTTTTAAGTAATAAATATTAAGTATTAAAATTTAAGACTTACAAAGTAAGTGACAACCAACATAAATTATAAAATTAATTGAATTTTATTTAAGGGTTTCATTTAAACCTATCCTTCTTTTGATAAGTAAAATTTTATTTAGCTTTTTTTTGAAAAAGTATTATTTTTTTGCGCTTCTTTTGAAAAGTGCAAATTTTTAAGCATTTTGATGGTTTTGAAGGTTGGTTTTTGCTTTTAATTTTCTTTTGAAAGTTAATAAAACTTTAACACTTCTATTGTAGAAGGCTATTTCTATTAAAAACGTTTCTTTTGCATGCTACATAAGTCATTAGCCTTCTAGATGTAACATACCCATCTATTGGCTATCTAAGCACGTTTTGGCAGTCCATCGAGAAACAAATCTAAGTGACACCGCCCGACACTCCCACAGAATGTCACGAGGTTTGTCGCCTAGGGTTTCCTGAGTCTGCCTCTTCGCAACGAAATGTTCGCAGCCGAACCCAGTAGGATCGATCTAAAACTTAAGTCCCTAGTGGTCAAGGTTTCCCGGTCATTCTACTTTATGCGGAGTTACCCAATCCAAAGAAAGTCCATACCCCACTTGGTTCAAGGGGAAGTAGAAATGAGAGGGATACATCGCTCCACCCCTCTACCCGTACAACATAATCCCATTCCAGTCCCCAAAAACAGTATGAATTCAGGTATTAACCCACGTTGCCTAAATATCAAATGATGGTAAAATCTTGTGAGAAGCCTCCCAGTTCTCTAGGGCCACCTTGTCGTAGGACAGGTGCCATAAGACAGACCCGTCGGGGGTTCTGTCCACCCGTTTCCCTCAACACGTGTACTTTAGTTATCTAATTAGCCCTATCACATTTAAGCCTTTTAGGGAACACGGTTCGTTCATGTAATCTTATGGCACTGACACGAAAACAAATTCCAATAGGTTCCTTGGAAGTAGTCTTAGTAATAGCATTTTATCGGAGATACAAGTCTTGTTCAAAAGGAACAATATCCGCAAACCGTGAGGATGCACTTTATTTCCTCCAAGATTCCACCTTGCACTAATAACAAGGGCCCTCAAGAATCTATCTCAACTCACACATATCATTTGAGTAGGAATCGGAGGCAGGGAATTCACAGCTAGAGTCCCCCTGGCATCTAAGCGTCCTCCTACATTCAAACCAACCCGCAGAGAGACCTCTTGTGGTAGGTTTGGTCCACGTTTCTGTCACGACTATTTAGAACCCCCTTGGCTAGGGTGGGTGGCCACCTGGGGGTGGTTTGGCACGTCCTCCAAAAGTTCAACCTAATTTATTATTGCCATTTCTTTTATGAGTTTGGGGTCACACAATCTTTTTACAAGTGGTGTTCCTAAATTTACCAGCACAAACAATGGTGCACGTGAGTGCTCAGGACATTTGCTAGGGTGGGGTCCCTATCTTTGACACTTCGTGTTTGTCCTTCTTGCCTTGGCGGCAATTTCCAATATCCTCAGAGGGTTAGGAAATACCTTCTTTTCGACCCCGCTCCTACGTGATAGGAGCGAGTAATTATGCAATTGGATCTATATCCAATAGTTCTCGGCAGATGGTAGCTGTCCTAGCTTGCTAGCCTTTAGTCCAGGGTTCTAGTCTTCGAAAAAAGACACCCGAATTTTTCTTGTATTAGAATTGAGTTATGTCATGGTTAAGGGTGATATCATCAAGGTTTTTTTGAGTTTATCGAGGTCAGATGTAGGACCGAGACCAATAAGTGTTTTGCTTGTTTCGAGGTCCTCCTAGTAGTTCGGCTCACTTTTAAACCCTAAAAAAGTCAAGTTCATCCCTATCCTTACGTATATAGGGTTCATTTTATTGAATGGCCCTGAGCAATTTTTGCATTTCATATGCGCGACTTACAACTATCTTTAAGATGAATCCCTAGCAGCACAATTGAAACCGTCCTTGATACCACACAATCTGGATGCAAGTCCTTCTTTTAGGACGATGATGCAATGCGGAGTTCTACTCTTGGGAATTCATTTCAAGGCACATATGCAAATCTTTAAATAATGACTTGTATATTTCTTTTGTGCGAGCAACACAAAATCTTTAGCCCTAATGCAAGTGCGGGCTACTTCCCTCTTAAAGGTTTATAAGAGTCTAATACCTGGCTTAGTATTGCAATGACCTAAACATACTTAACCGTTATCATAGCAACTCATGATTCTCATGGACTTGATTCACCTTCACTTGTATCTTTCTAATTTTACAAATTTCGCAATGCACAAAGTACGATTTTCGCTCAATAATGACTATGCTTTATCATCCTAATAAACCATTTTTTTAGTTTCTTTTACCTATCAAGCATGCCAATACTAGTGCATAACCTAAAACACTACAAACACAATCAATAAAGTCCTTGATTTCCAGTATCCATGAATGCAAAATCTTTTGTGCAAGTTATTCGTTCAAAACATGCCAAAGTGCAATAAAACACAATTTCAAGTTACATGATTGAAATAATGCAACCTAAATGGTGGTTAGTTATCATAGATTTTTGCATGAATACTTCTCCCTTCCCAATGAAGTCAGTCTATGTTCCTAAGGGCTCCCATCAAGGTGGATCTATGGGATATACCTAGTTACCAAGTGTTACAGTTCCTTGACCCGCAACTCCATCGGTTGAAGTGGGATTCATGCTCATTTGGACCTTGCTTCGCTTGGAAGGCATCATATAACTCGTCTTTTTCTTTACAGCTATGTACCCAGGTTACAAGAGAGATGACTCCTTGTGGAAGCAAGTCATCCATGAGAGCCCTCTCAAGTAGGGGGAACAAGAAAGGGGAAACTCAGAAGCCTCCAAGGGGAATGTCTCTCTCTCTCTCTCTCTCGCTCTCTCTCTCTCTCTCTCTCTCTCTCTCTCTCTCCTTACTCTCTCTCCCTCTTTTCTCACACACACACACACTCTCCCTTTTCTCTTGCTTTCTCACTAGTCGGATAGTAGGAAATAGCAGTGATCCTCCTCCTCCTCCTTTCAATGTCCAAGGGCCCTTTTATAGAGTATTTGGGGGCGGGGGGGGGGGGCTAGTAAGGTATGGAGGCTCCCCCCCCCCCCATCTCTTTCTAGGCGGCCAGGTGGTTGGGCTACCACAACTCATTTGTGGATGTGTCGTCGTCCACAGTAGCTCACTCGCTTCGTTCTCACCAGTTGGAGCTTCCCCCATGCCCCCACGTCATCAAACAGCAGCCCCCCCTACGTCTACTACCTAGAGCTCCCCTACACCCACGTACGTCTGCTCGCGGAATGGGACATTTATTCTTTTTTTCTTAATTTTTTTTCATTAATTAAAAAGGGGTTGGAATGGAAAATACATTCTAGGCGGGGAAAAAAAAGGGAAATATTACATCCTTCCCCCCTTAAGGAATTAAGATATCCTCATCTCGAAAGGAATTGGGGGTATTGTTGGTTGAGAGTACTCTCGTCAATCCATGTGGCATCTTCTTTTGGAAAGTCCTTCCACTGGATGAGGTACTCCTTGAGGATTCTACTCCTCAATCTCCTTTCTGGAATGTCTACGATTCTAGATGGCTAGAGCTTAAGGACTCCTTGGCTTGGCATTAGAATTTGTTGATCATTGAGTACATGGTTAGGATTGGATACATATTTCTTTAGTAGGCTAACATGAAATACATTGTGAACCTTTACATTCTCATGGAGTTGGATTTTATAGACATTGGGCCCTAGGCATTTGAGGATCCTATAGGATCCGCAATACCTTGGACTAATTTTTTTAAATTCTCCCAATGATAAGTAACTCTTATTGGGTCGTACACGAACAAAAACCATGTCTCCCTCATTGAAGAGTCTCTCTTGTCTATCTAGATCTGCATAGGCTTTCTGCCTATCCTTGGCAACTCTAATGTCTTATCTGATGGCCTTAAACTGCTCATCCATTTCCTCGAGTGTTTCCCTAGAAGATTCTACCCTTAAAGTAGGATCTGAAAAGTTCAATGGGGTATGGCAATCATGCCCATACAATGCTTGAAAAGGTGTCATTTGAATGCTTTGTTGGTAGGAAGCATTATAAGCGAACTCTACCAATGGTAGATATTTGATCCAATTCCTGGGTTCGTGACAACAATAAGCTCTAAGGATATCTTCAATGACTTAATTGACCCTCTATGTTTGGCCATCAGTTTGAGGGTGATAGGCAATGCTGAAATAGAGTTGGATTCCAATGGCCCCAAATATCCCTCTCCAAAAGTGAGATGTGAAGAGGGAGTCGTGGTCACTAATGATCCTTCTAGGCAACCCATGGTGTCTGAATATTTCCTTGATGAACGGCCTGACAATATCTGAAGCTTTATAATTTTTCTTGATTGGAATGAGGTGGCAACCTTGGTGAGCATGTCTACTATAACCATAATTGAGTTGTAGCCTCCTTGCACTGAGGGTGGCCCAACAACAAAGTCCATGCTGATGAATTCTCACTTCATTTGGGAAATGTCGAGAGGTTGTAGCTCCCAGGCATCTTGACATGTGCTGCCTTAATACGTTGGCAAGACAAACATTCCATGATATATTTGAGTACGTCTCCCTTAAGCCTTCCCCAATAGCAGCTCTTCTTGGCCATGTTGAGGGTCTTGACATATCCGGGATGGCCTAAAAAGGGGGAGTCATGTGCTTCTCAAAGTATTCTCCATTTGAGTTTCTTGCTCGAGGATATGCATAATCTTGTCGTAAAATTGACAAGTCCCTCATTGACGGAGAATTCTTGATATTTGATCTTAAGTCTAGGGTTTTGATCATTTGCCAAAGTTTCCTTTATCATCTCCAGATATTCTGGATCATGGATAGCTTCTTCCTTGGCTAGTTCAAGAATAGGGTTGCTAGGCATTGACACCATAGTTTCCAATGATTAGGCCATTGAGGGTTTCTCCATGATAAGAGAGTTGAGGAACGCCTTGCGACTTAGGGTGTCAACGACCACATTCTCTTTATCGGATTGATACCTAATCTCAAATTCATACTCCTGCAGAACTTCTATCCAACGACGTTGCCTCATATTGAGGTCAGTTTGGGTGAAGTTCTATTTAAGGTTCCTATGGTCCGTGACCAAAGAAAACTTGTTACCAAGCAAGTAATGTCACCAAAGTTTGAGGGTATGATTCACTGCTAGCAACTCCAGGTCATGGGTGGCATAATTCTTTTCATGGGCTTTTAGCTTCCGCGAGGAATAGGCTATGGGATGACCTTCTTGCATTAGTACATAGCCCAGTGCAAGTGAGCTAGCATCCATGACAACTTCAAATTTCTTACTTAAGTCAGGGAGCTTCAAAATTGGTGCTGTCACCAAGCTATTCTTGATTTGATCAAAACTTGCTTGTTCAGAGGGCGTCCACACTATGGCAACTTGCTTTTTCAAAAAAATTGTGTGAGGGGTGTTGCGATTAAAGTATAATCCTTAATGAAGATCATGTACCAACATGTTAATCAAAGAAAGCTATGCAATTCTTTAATAGTAGCTAGTGGAGACCACTCTTAGACATCCTTAACCTTGGTAGGGTCTACAGAATTCCTTCATTTGACACAATAAATCCAAGATATTCAATTTTCCTTTTGAGGAAGGCACACTTTTTCTTCTTAGCATAGAGCTTATGAGTCCTCATGGTCTCAAGCACGATACGAACTTAGGATTCATGATCCGCCTCTTCCTTGGAATAAACCAAGGTTTCATAAAAGAAGACAAGTACGAAATCATCGAGGTATGGTCTAAAAATGTCCTACATTATCTTGTTAAAGGTGGCAAGGGCATTACTCAATCCAAAATACATTAATGTGAATTCAAAATGACCATATCTAGTATTGAATGCCATCTTCAGAATATCCTCATCCTTGACACAGATTTGATAATGTCCTGACCTCAAATCAATCTTGGAGAAGATTTTTGCTCCCTGCAATCGATCGAGTAACTCATCTATCCTTGGGATGGAGTACTTATTCTTGATGGTTACTTGATCGAGGCCTCTATAATCCATGCAAAGTCGAAGTATACCATCCTTCTTCTTTTGAAACAAGACTAAAGTCCCCAAAGGAAAACTGTTGGGGCGTATGTACCCTTGGTCCAGTAGTTGTTTGAGTTGTTCCTTTAACACAATGGCTATAGGAATGGACATCTTGAAGGGACTTTTCGCAACAAGTGCAGCTCCTGGAATTAGCCTAATCTCATGATCCACTTCCATAGGCGGTGCTAATTCAGTCAATTCTTTTGGGAACACATCCACATATTCCTTTAACCACGATGGTTCTTCATTGGTGTCCTTTACATTATTCGGTTTTTTTAGCTTGATCAAGTAGATTGGTAATCCCTTTCTTATTCCTTGAACTATTCGCGTTGCCTTAGCTAGCTGGATCTTTGGTTTACCTGCTTCTCCTTGTGTTGTAACTAGCTCACCCTTAGGATTCTGAAAGGAGACTTGACCCTTTCCACAATGAATGTGAGCATCATTGGGGATTAGCCAATCCATCTCGAGTAGGCATTCATGGACTCTTAGATTCATTACTCTCTGAACTTAACAGGTGTGGGCTCGTTTCTGAGTAGGAATTCCACCTTAGCAGTTTGTCTAGTGCAAGTGATTTCTCCCATTTGCTAGTTGGACAAGCAAAGTGGGTGCAGCTAAAGTGATTATTCCTAACCTTCTTGCACAGGTTGGTGAAATGAAGGAAAGAGTACTGCCGCAATCAATCAAGGTTTTGGATTTCTTACCCTGGTGGTCCAATGGCATTTGAATCACTGAGAATTGGTGGTTCGGCCCCTTCTTGTGGAGAGAGGCATGAACGGTTGCCCTCTCAATCTCGGTTCCCATGCACGGATCTTCTTCTTCATCGAATCATTTAGTGGTAATATTGGAAGTTTTTTCCCTTCCCAATACTGCAAGACCACGGCCATGGGTAGCCCTAGCTTGGCCTCCAAATTTCCCTTGACGGTGGTCTTCGCCAAGTTTGGGACATTCCCTTTTGAAGTGTCCAGATTCATTGCATTGAAAGCAATGCAGGCTTTGATCACTTCTTTGAGTGGAAACAAAGTCACTGATTGCATTTGCTCTCGACTTCTTATGTTGGCCTTGACTCTGTCCTTACGCCCTTTTAACTTGAGCTTTTGAGATCCCTGGATTTTGGTCTCTGTAAGCCCAAGGTCTGGACTTTGGCTGGTGGACTTCTTGGGCAATAGGTCTTGCTCTTATCAATGCATCTTGCAAATCTTAAAGACGCATTGATTCCAACCGAGTGTTTAATGGTGGATTCAGCCCATCACAAAACTTTGAGACTTGTTTGGGGATACTCATTGTCGGCGCATATTTCAGCAAGGAAACAAATTTCGAGTAGTATGCCTCCAGAGACAGGCCCAACTATCTCAACTTAAAGAACTCATTCATCTTTTGAGTTCTATACATAGGTGGCATATACCTTCCCTGCAGGGCTTCGTTTAGTTTTTCTCAAGTTATTGTGCTTTCAGTGACTACTTGGTCTTTATACCATTGCTTCCACCACAGCCTAGCTTCGTCGATGAGCTTGAGCTTGGTAATCATGGCTTGGTTCACAAGTGTTGTTTCGGCTGCACTAAAATAGTCATCCATGGATTCAATCCATATTTCGGTATAAGCTTCAACAGTCTTCTCTTTTCTATCAAATTTTAGTGGTGTAATTTGTTTGAGAATAAACTTCTTCTCTTGTGTCTCTGTTGGGCTTAGTGTGGAAACATGATTCTGGGTCTGCACTTAGGGTTGTATCTAGTTATCAATTTAAACTTCCTGTGTTAGGATTGCATTTACGTATCTCTATACAACTTAAATCAATGCGCACATATTTTCCATAGCTACTATGCAACCATTCGAATGAACATAAAAATCTTAATAAACCATAGGGAAGCGTAAGCCTCAAGTACAATTATTCCGGATTAGATAGGGTTTGGCTGAGATAATTTTCTTTTTAGAAGTTACATTAACACTAGGTTAATAATTCCCTATTGGATTCGGCTACAGGGACAGAATAGTAGTATGGATTGGGGAAATGGATTCTCAAGAAGCGATAAGTCATGGGAAGTTCAAGAAATCCTTGTTTTTGATAGCCATGACATTCGTGTCACCCCACTACTTTAATTCTATCCGCTGTAAAATTTTAACCACCTCATCGTAGATGTTGCGGTTCTGATCTACTTGCCTGTGTCTGATATGTAGGGTCATGTTCACACGAGCCTCATGGAAGTTGAATAACTTGATAATCTTGAATTCTTCCAACCACTTTAACCTCTTCATATTGTTTTCAAGATAGGCGAGTCAGTTGGCATCTATCTAGCAGTATCCCACGCTCCAAGTCCAACACCTTTCCACATACAACGGTAAGGGGTTGTAGAGCCGATAGAGGATCCCAATCATGTCAAACCATCTGCGATAGCTTGAAGAGTTCATAACTGTCCTGAACATGATAAGAAATAGGAGGAACTTGCTCCATGCCTCGTAAGTCTAGAAGCGGTAGCAATCCATAAGTGAGTTAAAAAAAACATTTTCTAATGAAAACATCGCCTCACTCTTCTTAATTTTTTTCTAATTGTTTTAGTTGTTGTTCGGCTATGATACCAACTGTGACGTGCCCATATATTGTTTGTCCAAGCATGTTTTGGCAGTCCATCGAGAAATGAATCTAAGTGACACCGCCTGGCACTCCCACGGAATGCCATGGGGTTTGTCACCTAGGGTTTCCCAAGTCCGCCTCGCAACGGAATGTTTGTGGCCGAACCCACTAGGATCGACCTGAAACTCGAGTCCCTAGTGGTCAAGGTTTCCTAGTCATTCTATGTTATGTGGAGTTACCCAATCCAAAGCAAGTCCATACCCCCCACTTGGTTCAAGGGGAAGTAGAAATGAGAGGGATGCATCACTCCACCTCTTTGCCCCTAGGGCATAATCTCATTCTGGTCCCCAAAAATGGTATGAATTTGGGTATTAATCTGCATTGCCTAAAGGTTGAATGATGCAGTTCTCCAGGACCACCCTACCGTAGGATAGACCCGTCAGGGGTTCCGCCCACCCGCTTCCCTCAATAGGTGTACTTTAATTATCTAATTATCCCTATCACATTTATGTGTGACATGTAAAAGTAGCTTCCTTAATTAAGCCTCTAGGTTCTAGAAGGAAAGACAAGATGGGAGAATCTTTGAATACAATCTCCAGTGATGTTTTGCAACAATTGGTGCAAAATATGAATATGCTTATTCAGATACAACAACAACAACAGGTGATGCAAGCTTCAGCTCAAACAGAAAGTGTTGCGATGAATGCTTTGCAAGTAGTTGAGCGTGAGGTGAAGTTATTTAATGGTAGGAATGTATCTGCATATGTACATACCTATGCTCAGAAGATGGAATTCTTTGGGGTGGCTCAATCTGCATGAAGCCAATATTTTGTATGCATTACTGTTCATAAACTGAAAGAACGGATTACTAAATTATACTTGTAGGATGCTAATTGGGTAGCCTTCAAGAAGACACTCAGGGAAGAATTTTACATTGAGGGCACCAGTTTGATTACGCACAAGACTTTTCAAGAGTGGGTTTTACAACCCAATAAGGGTCTTGTGGCTATAGAATTGTTAAGAGAATTTGAAAGTAGATTTGAGTGGTTGGATCTTGCAGAACAACAAGCTCTTGCAAGTTAGAAAATTGAATTGTTTCTATAGGCAGCTGATCCTGAGCTTCAAGAGAAGCTTGATGATTTGCTGGAGGATCAGACTACAGAGACTAGTTTGAAAATAGAGTGGTGACATGTCAAGGAAATTGTTACTGTACTTGTGAAGAAGCATAGAAGAAGAGAAAGATTGCATGTCTCTAGCTTGCCCATTGTTACGGGCAAGATAATTGAAGTATCCAATAAGCCACCTACCCTTGTGGCTAACCCTATGGTTGTACTTGCTATTGTTCCCTCTGTTAAGAAAGATGTCTTAGATGAATTGGTCAAAGGCATGTGGGATCTTCAATTGAAGGTTGCAAAATTGGACGAAAAAAGACAAGAGAAAAGTATATATGTAGTAGCCCCTAAGCTAGGAAAAAGATGTATGTGGTGTGACAGTTTGCGGTAGGAGAGAAAGGATTGTGCCGCCTATCACGAGGCCTTGGCATGACATCTCATCTTTTGGAAAGATGGAAAGATCCATGCACAAGAAATGGGATTGCCTCTTGCTTCGAATTTTGGAAAGGGAGGTATGTAGAAGTTGTTGGAAGACTTGGCTATCCGAAATGCTTATGCAGTGGTACATGCTTCTACTTTTGGTCTACAGTTGGATAGAATGCATGGCCAAGTAATGGTTGGTCCAAAGGCTAAAATATGAACACATCCTTTACATGCTAGTGAAAAGAGAGAGGTCACTAATAGTGAAATGTCTCATGCAGGGCAAGACATTCGTGGCATAACTGGTTGGGAATCACCGGTAGATGCATATTCAGTGTATGCATATTTAGCAAAGGTACAAAACACAAATGTACTTATGGAAGAAAAATGAAAAAGAGATGAAGGTATTGCAAGGACATCTAAAATAATGACAAGAAGAAGTGTGGATCAGCCTAAAGCTGCAAATCAACCACCTCCCGAGCATGTTATCGAAGAGGTCAATCACGAGCAAAAACAAAATAACAAACAAAAGGGCAAAAAGAAGGGCAAGCAGCTAGGATATAAGTTGCAATCTAACATTGAGACAGCCACCACTGATCTTAAGAAGGTTCTTGAAGAACGGATCTTAAACAGTCGGGTGGAATTCACCTTGGGAGAGGTGTTTGGCATTGCCAAGCAAGAATTTTATGATGAGATCATTGACATAATTAAAAGGAAGCGTCAGTCTCTTGGTGATACCACTAGTGCATTGCTGCAATTTGAAGAGGAAACTAGTTTGTTGGGTATTCCGGCTGAATATGAGCATGAAGTAAGTACATGATTGTCTATGCAGGATGCTACTAATTAGTGGACAACATGTGAAAAAGAGAAGAAAGTGGTTGAAAATGAATTGTCTTGTAGCAATATGCATGGTGGAGTAAGGCAAATGCAACAATATGGAGAAGAGACTCTAGGATTTATTCCTCGAAGTCACTACACAAGGAATCATTGGGCTAGAGCTACCACTGAAATGGTAGTGAAAATAGGGGAATGTGAAACTCATTGTGTTGCTTTACTTGACCATTGGTTTGAGATAAATGTCATTGAGTGTGGATTGTATGAAAATGGTGTACAAATAATTCTTCAGGAGAGATTTATGCTCCATATCCTAATGTAAAAGTGACAATTGGTGATGTACAAGAAGAGTAACACTTCTTTGTGCAAGATAATTCCTCATATGTAGTGATTTTGGGATAGCCCTATGTTATAGGAGTGCGTATGGAAACAAAGGTGCTTGATGATGGTTCTGCTTATGCAAGAGTTAGAAACAAGGATGGGAGGAAAGCAGACCAATTTCTTAATGTTTGTGTTAATCATCCTAGAAATCGAGATACGCTTTGAGAGTCTCCTTTGGCTCCAAATGTAAGGGAATTCAAAGACCTGGATTTTCATTAAGCACTGCTATAATGCAGGGCTAGAGTAGTGCTGTTCAGTGGGTGTACTCGCCTCATGATGAAATGAAGCATGTATTAACTATTGGTAATTCTTAGTTTATAGCAAACAGTTCATGTTGGTTTAAGCCTATGGAAGCTATGTGCAGGGCTGAACGCATATCTATGAAACGAGCTACTAAAGAACTGAGAGTATTGGGGTTGTTAGTTGAAAATGATGGCATTTCAGGCATCTTTTATGGGCTGAATATTACTGACACTATGGCTGAAATTTCAACAACTATACATACAGAAAATGAGGCTGAAAACAAAGTGTTATCAGTATGTTCTTTGGATATGTATGATGTTATAGCATTGTTTTCTCAGTAGGAAGGATTACAATGGGCTGAAGCACTTGTGGAGACAAAGTATAAGACAGTTGACAAAAAGGTGAAACCAATTTCTTTGCCACTTCCACTAGAGAGTGAGGGTTATGTATGAAAAAGTGTTAAGGTGGCCAAGCTTGCAGGATCCTAAAGATATAGGTCATTAGTTTACATCTGAAACATTACAAGAATTGAAAATTGGTGCAGAAGGGTTTCTTTTGCCTGCTGAGAGAGACTGTTTTATGCGGATATTGGCTAGACATGGAAAGGCATTCGCATTTCAGCCAAGTGAAATATGTTGTGTGGATCCAAATGTTGTCTCTCCTATGGTCATATTTATGGTGCCACATGTACCATGGAACTTGAGGCCTATTCCAGTGCCTAAAGCTTACTTGCTAAAGCTAATTGATTTGCTAAATTAAAAGATTCACATGAAGATCTTAGAGCCTTCTTCAGCCCCATACTCAAATCATTGGTTTACTGTCCTAAAAAAGATTGGGGCTTTGAGATTTATTCAAGAGATGCAACCGGTCTATAAATTAACCATAAGAAATGTGGGTACAGGTCCTATGGTTGATGAATTTGCAGAGGCTTTTGCAAGCAAAGTGATCTATTCTTTGGGTGATCTTTACTCGAGTTATGATCGGTTTCAGCTTGCAATTGAAAGCAGGGATATCACAACCATGAAGACTCCTTTGGGGTTAGTATGGATGTGTACTCTCCCATAGAGTGCAACAAACTCAATGGCACACATGGCAAATGCTATGAATAGGGTACTCAAGGATTCTATACCACAATTGACTATGCTCTTGTTGGATGATGTTCCAATCAAAGGGTGTGCAATAGATGAAAAGAATGAAGAGATGGATGGTCATGGATACAGACAGTTTGTTGCAAACCATATTGTGGATTGTGAGAAGATTTTGATACGTCTAGAAGAGGTGCATTTAACTCTTTCTGGACAAAAGTCTGTCTTTGGAGTTGAAGAGGTTTTGATTGTTGGGTATATGTGTGGGCCTTATGGGCGAATACCATCACCAGCAAAAATAGATGGGATTGATAGAATGCAAGATGTATGCACGAATGTATCAAAGGTGCATAGATTCTGGGGTGCATGTGTATTCTATTTGATATGGATTCCTCACTTTGTGCATGAAGCCGATGCTCTTTATCAACTTCTAAGGAAAGATAAGAAATTTCATTGGGAAAGGAAGCATTAGAAAGCAATGAAGAAATTGAAGCAACTCTTAAAATCTGCTCCCACATTGAGAAAGCCTGACTATTCACATGGAAAGCCTCTCATTATTAATGTTGATACAAGCCCAATCGTGATTGGATGGGCAATAGGGAAAGATGATGAGGAAGGTCAAAGATATGCAATTCATTCTGGTGCTAAAGTACTGACTGAA
This sequence comes from Lygodium microphyllum, assembly GCF_053477565.2. Taxonomy (NCBI): domain Eukaryota; kingdom Viridiplantae; phylum Streptophyta; class Polypodiopsida; order Schizaeales; family Lygodiaceae; genus Lygodium; species Lygodium microphyllum. The sequence goes on from NC_141162.1 coordinate 55,306,452, forward strand.
TGATAGAGAAGATATCCATAGGTTAAAAGAGAATTATGGGGAATTGTGACAGTCCTTAAATGTGATAAGGAGTATTTTATGGGTGATCATGTAGTCATTGATACCGATTGTATGCCGGTATTGGGTATGATTACTAGTTTTACTACTCCGGACATTGCTATGCTCCGATGGATTGCATACATCAAATCTTTGAACCCTAAATTTCAGCACATTGCAGGAAGAGATAACCTAGTGGCAGACATGTTATGTCGAGCACGTTATGAGAATGAAGATGGGATGATGGAGGAGGAAGAAGATGACTTTCTTATGGCTAAAAATGATGTTGCAAGAGTGAATTTAGCAATGCAAAGTGTTGCTACAGCATTAACAGAAGCTTGGACAACAAAGAAAAGACACTTTAGATGTTTTGCATCTTGTGTAGAAGTGTTTCTAGAAGACAAATATGCAGGAGAGTGGTTGAGAATTGGTCAATACCTCAGTACATTAACAAAGAGAGATGAATGGTCAGATGAGGAGTTTAAGAAAATCAAGAGGAAAGCATATGGATTTTTTTTAAAAGATGGATACTTATGGAAACATGCTAAAAAGAAACACGGTATGCCATGGCGAGTTTTGGGTGACAAAGTTTCCATCCTTAGTACATTAACAAAATTTCCATCCTCGAAAGTCTCTTCCAAATCCTACAATTCTTGCTGAATGTTTCTTTGAATATAAATATTAGTGGTGGGTCTTCCAAAGCACTTAGCAAATTGACATTTGACTAAACCTAACATGATTGACATTGATGACTTTGAAAAAAGAATTAGTTTGAAAATTGTTCGTCTTATAGTTCTGGTGCCGCACAGATCGAATGCTGTATGCGTATGTAGTGAGCGCCGAAAGGTCCCCAAGAACAAAAGAAATCTAGTTTTGCACAAAAAATAAGAGAGAAGACTTGCATGACATGAAGCAAAAGACTAATTGGGTACAATCTCCCCCCATGCCTTGTGTGAGCGCTCCACAAAGCATGTATTTGATATATTATTCATCTCCAAGCTCAAAAAATAGTCCAATTTACAATTAGCACACTTTAGCTTTTGTGTTTGCTTTTGTCCCACTAAAGAATTAAAGCGATTGGACGTCCAAAGAGTCGGACTGTGTCCAAATACAATGTCCAATAGCAAATATTTAAATCATACGCCCATGTGTATACAAAATAATAAATAAATGTCACTCGCTTTAATAAATTAAGTGCATCAAAATAAATATTGGCGCCACGCCTAAGATGTGTGCCAATTAAAAATGATAATTTCTTCCAAATAGCTTGAATACACACTATCGCTCAATGCTTCCCAACACCACCGCTGCGTGCTCTACACATCAACTGAAGCATTTACAATTGTTAGAAAATAATAAAATTAAAATGACAAAAGTGAATACCTAGCAGTCTTCAGCTACAAAATAAATAAATTGATTAAAACTCAATCATAACCTTAATTTATTACGAGTCCGCACTCTAAACTCATAAATGTCCATTAATTTAAATATGTATTTTGCAGAATCACTCGCTATGGAATCACCCACTTGCACATTAAATTAACAAGACCCCTGAAAAGGACAGGCGTTGTTAACCCTCAAACAAACAAAGGTAGAAAATTGGAAAAAGCTAAAGTAGAAAACAAAGGCCAAGGCAAAGTGAAACGGAAGACGAAGGCGCGCCAAGAAAAATATGGAAACACAAGAAGCGCAAAAAATGCCTAAATAAGGAAAAAATACGCACAAGAAAAAGTGTAAGTCAATACTTTTGTAAAAAGCACAAGCGCATCATGATTTAACGGAAGACGAAGGCGCGCCAAGAAAAATATGGAAACACAAGAAGCGCAAAAAATGCCTAAATAAGGAAAAAATACGCACAAGAAAAAGTGTAAGTCAATACTTTTGTAAAAAGCACAAGCGCATCATGATTTAATTTAAGGAGCGCCGGGCTCTCACCCGTGCAATTTGTAGATGTAGACGGGCAGTGGAAAAGAAGCTAGGAAGATAGAAGGACAATGGGAAAAAGGGCCATATAAAAAAGGGGATAAGGGGATGACCACCCAAAAGGGATTTAGGGTTTTGTATATAAAGTTGAAAAGTGAATGAGAAGCTCATTCTTGTGTGTTGCCAAAAGTGGCTCTTCTCTTCTTCTTCTTCTTCTTCTTCTTCTTCTTGCTAGCTTGAGCTTGTGCTTGAGAGAGGGAGTGTGAGAGTATGAGGGAGTGAGTGTGTGAGGGTGAGGGACCGGGGAGGAGAAGCTCTCCATCTTCTCCTCTCTTCTTCTCTTCTCTTCTCTTCTCTTGTATTGCTCGCGGTGATGGAGCTTGGAGCGTGGAGCTTTAGGATGGAGCTTGCTTGAAGCTTGCACTTGAATCGTGGATCTACCGGAGTCCGCGGGAGAGGAGGTAACTCGATCGGCATGGAGGTAAGCTCACTACACCCGTAGATATGGATGGCGTATCGACTATGTGAGAGGTAGCCATTAGTGCTCGGCTTGGAACGCTTGAAACAATAGGCGGTCCGTGGGTCTTGGCGGTTGAGCGAAAGCTCGCACATTTTGGTTCTGTTGCCGAGACAAACAGATTCAAGCCTTGAGCGCTTGCGCGCTTCGAATTCAGCATTGAAGTAGGGTTTTCCCCGAATTGGTGGTTGAGGTAGATAGGTAGGAAGTGAGGGAGTTTGAAGAGGTATTCAATCTCCTTAGCAAGCAGGTTTTTGGTTTTTTGGATTTGGAAAAGCATGTTGAAGTAGTGTAGGTGATTGCTTTGTGATTTGTATGCATTTAGGGTAGTAAAAAACAAAGAAAAAGAAGCAAATAGTAGGGTTTTTTGTTGTTGTATAACACGCTGAAATAGGGAAATAGGGACATAGGTTCAGATTTCTCGTTGGAAGAGTATGAGGAATTAACTTCTGAGGTTACAGCAGGCTGGGATGGGGCAATAAGAGGCCGAGGGAACCAGGATAGACCGCATTTGACATCCTACCTTCTGAGAAGAGAGTGAGCTTGAGAGCCAACGAGAGAGAGAGAGAGAGAGCAGTAGGGAGACTGTTGAAGTGCTGAACGATTTGAGCGCCACATCGTTTCCAGGTATACTAGGCGGTTCCCTCTATTGCTTTGCATCTATTTGGAAGGCACGACAAGATTCAGTGAAGTAGACGTTGCCCTAGAGGCATCGTGCGCAAGTCGCGGGCCATCGTCCGTGCCGTCGAACCAGTTCGTCCGAGTCCTAGAATAGGATTGCTCAATCTCTGGAGTCAAACCATTCGACTCTGAAAATCGGACCTCTCTAAAAATCGGACCACTTTTTCGATCCGATTCCCAGAATCAGACCAGTCCCAAAATCGGACCAGTCCCAAAATCGGACCACCTTTGCTTGTTTGATCGGACACTCGACTCTCCGATTTTGAAAATCGGACACTCGGACCCTGAGAATCGGACACACGAAAATCGGACGAGCTCAGAATCGAACACCTGTCAAAATCGGACATGACCAAAATTGGACCACCGGGTCGATCGGACCAACCCATAATTGGACATCCAATTCTAATCATTAGACTCTTGAAAATCAGACATCTGAGAATCGGACACAAATTTTGACGCATCTAAACTTCGACATTGACCCCAAAGGCTACATAAAGCTAAAGGGACATCACAGGGCTGAAACTTAGAGCAAGTAGTTCAAAATTTGGCTATAAACAGTCCTCCAAATTGCGCATGGTATTTACCGTAATGGCCCTGCAGGCCAAGGGGGACTGCCCCCCCTCCCCCCTCCCCCCTGCAGAGGGGGCTTGCCCCCTCCGTACCTCCCCCAAGTAGGTTGGAGAGAAAACGTGCATCGTGACAGGTCCTCCGAATTAGACCCTAGTGTAGTAATGGCTCTACATGAGCATGGATTCTCACTTACAAAAGGGCAACCAAAAGCCCATACCCGAACAGAGATACACAGAGACCCTAGAACCTCAATGGGCCAATCTAGCCAATAAGGGTAAAAATGCCACACTGCAAAAACACGTACATGTTGCATTCGGACTGCATCTAGTCAAAGCAAAAAGCAACAACATCGAGCTACAACACCGAGAATGACTAGATATGACAGTCCTGATGATAGATGCTCCTTGAATAGCACTGCACTGATGATCCAAGACATCAGTGGAGAATCTACATCTAGTGTGTAGTTGGGGACTCAAGGGCATTTGTCAGAAGGCTTAAATTTACAAGCCAAGACCCGGAAGACGAAGACATAGTATCACCTACTTATCTTAGGGTCAAACTCACTGCGAAAAGAGAGCATACTATCGATGCTCTTATTGATGAAGGAGCAGATTTTAATAGCTTGACCTATGAATCATGGACCCTACTAGGCCAACTTGATCTCACACCGACTAATGCAACTCTTAGCCCTTACAGGGGACACCTACAAGAACTCATAGGGAAGTGCAAAATCCTTGCGACATTTGAAACTGAGAGCCTGCCTATCCTATTTTATGTTCCTCCAAATAATGCTACTTGCGGAAAGGAAACCCTCCTAGGAAGACCCTTCAAAAGGGTGACCAAGTGTGAGGCCGACTATATAGTATAGAGGATACACCTGACACTACCGGGTGTGAGAATAGTCACAACCTTTAGCAAGGGTGACCTCATCGAACTCAAGGGAAAGGCAAGGAAGGTGCTGACATAACAGTCAAGCCTGCTAACGAGAGCAAGGACTTGTTGAAAGAGTTGATACAAGCACAGGTCGAACAACAAGAACCAGTGAGTGAGGCCATGCCTAAAACAAGAAGGTCAAGAGATAATTCCAAGGACGGGCTTTGGACTTACAAATATTGTAGAAGACCCCAAAAGAAGCCCAAGCCTTATGGACGAAGGCATCGATGGAGGGTCAGCACAACGCCGCGATGGATATCCAAAGCGTTGCTACATGCTCAAGGGTATTACGCAGGTAACCGATGGATTTAGGTACCAAAATCCCCTGCTAAACCACCTCTACCAGCCCAAGGCCAGATTGCATCAAAAGCAACAAAGCACAGGAGGAAATCTAAGAGAGACTCCAGGTTTCGAGGTAAGAAACCAGACATGAGTGGTCGAAAGAAAGAGCCTCATCCTAGCATTCTCAATAAGCAGATGTCATATGTAGTCATTGAGCATGCACAAAAGCCATTAGTGCCCAAAGAGCCTTTGATTTTCCAAGAGGATAACAGGCATCATAAGCACAACATTGCTCATGGCAAGGCTGATTGCTCAACAAAGCAAATGGCACAATAGTCTAATAGCCTCGAGCAAATCATTCAGCCACTGCCAAGTCCACCTAAGAGTCTTAGACCTCCTACACCCTCTTTTTCCAAGTCTAATAGCCTTGAGCAAATCATTCAGCCAGTGCCAAGTCCACCTAAGAGTCCTAGATCTCCTACACCCTCTTTTCTCAAACAAACACAGGAAGCACAATAGCAGTCGTCAAGGGCAGCTGCTCAATCCTCAATCTCTATCTCCATCTAAGCTTCCAAATGTCCAAAAGGTGGGACATGACAGTAGCCGTAGATCTCGGCCCAAGGATATGCCTGTGCAACCTAATGTGACTAGATCAACTCATGCTCGATCTACATAGATGAATGCTCAAAGGGCAACAAAAGACAGGACCACTTCCGATCGCCCTAGGGACTTGACACCGCAATCCACCAAGAGTAGCCAGCCCATTGGACTAGGCGCTACTACTTTCAATCAGGGATCACAGCAATCACAGCACTTAGCCGTAACAATTCCCCTTGTGGAACTTGTCCTTAGTAGTTTACATGTGGAGGAAGTGTCACAACCAACTTCCTTGACAATTCCAGCACTTCCAAAGTGCCTAAAGCCTAGGCTGGAGGAGTTAAACACAAGGGAATTGGCTGAAGAGCCAGACTCTCCAAAGAGAGAGGTAGTTGTGCCCTCACAAGCTAGCAAGGCTATTCAGCAGGCCGCGGCTGTGTCCCATGAGGATACACTAGAGAGAGATAATGCTAAGGCCCAACCAAGCACATCAACGGTTGACCTAGTCTAGGATCCTGAGTCATTGAGAGATGCACCTTCACTAACCAAGAAAAAGAGGAGAAAACAGCGAAGACAACAGTAGTCACATGTGGTTGTGGATCCCAAGAACATTCACACCAAGAGCGCTAGAGAGCTGAGGAATAAAGCATCGATTCCATCCACCAATGACTCCATTGACGCCTCTTCTATTAGCGGTGAAATCTCAGACACATCCGTGTGCTCTGAAAAATCAAAGCAGTCATTACCATCAACGATTTCTTGCAACACTCAATCCACCAACAATAGAACTCGCATTGACCTATCAAGAGTGGATACAACACTGTCACAACAGGATGACAAATCTATACCAGTCACATCCAAGGAGAACCATGATGCAATAACAAAGCCTTAGGAGAAACATGGAAACCCTAAGAGCATAAGAAATCCTAGCGTTGGCCAAACTTGCTCTTCTAGGCCTGAGCCCCCAGCTATGCTAAAGCCTAGGCAAACTCCTAGAACCTTGCATGAGATAGCAACCGAGCAAGCCCTCGTTGAACATAGAAGTGTCACAGAATGCTTAACCGAGTTGGATTCTAAGCTCAAAGTGTTCGCACGTGTCTATGTCCTGGCATATATGGGTGCATTCCCTAAAGAGCAGCTTGAAGAATACTTGCCATTTCCCTTATCCTGGAAAGAGCAAGAACATCTTGACGAGCACTATAACAAGCTCCTGTATGAACACATGCGACTCATCTCTGATGAGAAAGCCGACGAACTATGCTTAACCGTCACATTCAATGAGGTGCTCTGCCAACCAAATCTCTTAGAGATAGAGCAACTAAAGCAACTATTAGAGGGTCGAAGTCAATTTGAACAACGTTGGTGTGAAAACCGCGTTGCAATGGCCGAACTAGGAGCCCAAATCATGACAGTCTCAGAGGAGCAATTGGCCAAATGGCGGTCTCAAAGAGACCCAACCTATGTGGCACCAACTTCCTTTCGAGTGCTGACTGCCATTCGGGGCACGGACTTGGCTGAAACTAGCCAAGAGAACTCTCTATCTGATAAGGTTGTCACTGAGGAGGAGTTACATATTGCCAGTAGACTCGGACAAGGTTCCATGCTACCTGATGTTGCAAAATATCTATCAGTATTGAGTAAGCTGCCACGAGTACTAGATGCGTGTGCCACACTCCAGTGCAATCTGGAGTTCTACAATTGGCTTTTATCCTCGTGAAGTGACATGGATTCATAGATATGTATATAAATAAACAATGACTTTTGTGACCCTGTATAGACAGTATCAACACACACAAGCAATAATAGTCAAGTGCATGGAGAAGAGTTGGGTTCAATAGGCTAAGCTCCTCATGTCCTCCTCTCACCACACATTTGGAAGTTGTGTGACCATTTCCACCTCCAGGAGGAGGGCATGTAACCCTCATTACCACCATAGGAAGCCTTGACCAACATCTCTGATGGCGTAGACAAGGTACCATTCCTTTCTATACACCTTTCCCCCTTTCCAGTCTATCCTTCCGAGGATGAGCCCTGCCCCACTCCATGACAATCAGTCCACGTAACTTAGCATGAGCCAAGATCTGCTAATGGCTGGAGGCCAAATGAACATCATCATGGGGGCCATGCCTCTACAACAAACCCTGCATGCCTCACCCCTCCCCTTCTCGTCATATGCGCTTGATAACCCACACTATAATCCCTTCCATGCAAATGGTTTTATCATGAATTAAGGCCTAATCCTTGGTTAGCATTTTGTAGGTCCCCCCATGTGGAAGACATGGAGCACCCAGGGCAGCTGGCTTGCAAAGACTCTCTCTGCCGTAGAAGGGAACATGCAGCACAAGCTCCTCCGTCGGTGCGCTATGTGCCTAGCCTCAAAAGGTATGCAAAGAAACGAGGTCCCAAGCAACACCACCCCGGACATAGGCCGAAAAAGCCCCAGGCTAGGGAAATAAAAGCTCAAGGGAGCACACAAGGCATGGCAACACCGGATGTGCGGGCCCCCAATAGACGCTCGGACACCAGGTGCTCGAAAGCAGAGAGGGCAGCTCGAGACAAGGAAGAATTCGATGCATTGTTCAAAAGCATTTTGGAAATGGTTGCGGCCAGAGACTACACCATTCAGGTCCTGGCCGACATCTTCCCTGCCCAACCTCACAAGAGCCCCTCACCAGCAGAGCCTTAGTCGCCTGACCACCCGGACTCACCCTGCCTTGTACAAATAGAGTAGCTCCTATGATATGCAAGCAACTTAACAAAGGCCATCCTGCCATAACCTTTTGTCTTTTGAGGGTTGAAGGGGCACGCTCCCCACTTGTACACATTTTCCTCACCTATTGCTAATATATGCCAAGCCTTTAACAAGCACCGGAATAGGCATCGCAATCAGCATCATAGGATTTTGAAAAAGTAATATCTTGGCATGATTACATTTGTTCATTGTACTTGATGCATGCGACTTGCATATACTCTCATGAAGTGATAAGTGGATATAGGATGACACAGGTTTTCATGCAAATGTGTTCAATACCCAAGTCACCGCAAGACCACCAACCTCACAAAGCACCGTGACAAAACCACGCTGCCCAACGCAAAGAATCACCCTTACAAGTGTCCACATTGCATGATCCAAAGCATAGTCATGGGCTACGCTCTCTTTCTGGGTCAAGCTCTATAGTTGGCTCATGATAGTTGTTACCTCAATTGTACCAACATCGTGTGTCGCAAGAGGTTTGTAATATCTCAAGTGTATCTCCCCATCTCAACAATTGCTTCTCTAACAACGAGGCTAGGGCACAATCATCACTGTAATATCCATTTCCTGAGCCTTCGAAGCTTGACATTTCCCAACCCATTGAAAGGATGATAGCCTCAACATATTGCAATGGTTGTACTCAGGCAAAAAAAAAAAATCAAAAAAGGAAAAAAGACAATATAAGATAAGAAGCACCCATGATCATAGCACAGCACCTAGGGGTTCTCAAATTAGGTGCGTCTAGTGACCTTGGTCAGCTGGCTCTGCCCCTAAACATAACCCACAATTGTTCAGGGCACATCAAGGGCAAGACATACTTAGGGAGCTTTTATCGTCTATGGTTAGACCTGTCACCCTGACCCATTCACACGATTCCTTCTTGCACTCTGCCTTAATATCATTGCAATCAATTGTGGCAGGCATTGCATGAATGGCCATGAAAAGTACATTGTCCTCATCACGCACGTCCGATAGCTACCAGCTACCGATAGTGCAGTGTCCCTGTGTTCAATTATGTTACGTCATGCAGTCACAATGCAAAGGATGTTGCATATATCTTCACGTGTACTTCTTCTCAACACGGACAACTTTGCTTCATCCCCACATTGTTATGAGAAACCAGCCCGCGGTCTTCTAACTACGTAATATCTAAGTATGTACGAGCACTCACATAATATCTGTACCAAAATATATACACAGTTGGGGTCCTCAAGTGCAGGACAATACTCTCAACTTGCTTAGAGTTCGACCTGTCTCCCAAAATAATTAAACTATGTCTTGTGCATGATATAGAAGACTAGCATTATCCCTAGGGAGAGACCACCTATGAGAGGTTTTCAATTGCAGGTATTGAAGACTCCAATGAAAGTGTCATTTTCTCTTCATCAACACCCAACTCTGAACTCTTATCCTTTATCATCCTACAAGCCTGCCAAGAATCATCATGTACAAAATCCCCAACAAACCAACACTTGTGCTGGCCATCAGTGCAATCCCCAACAAAGAATAGCCCTACCACCAACTCCAACAATCCTACCAGCAGCCACCTAGGCCACCAACGTGCCCCCAATGACCTTCCTCCACACCACCACCAATAATCCTCCATGGCAACCACCAATGTTCCTTCCACCCACGTCTTCAGTGCATGCCAAAGCCTACTATCTAGGACGGTGAGTGCCATGGGACTGGCACTCGTCTAGGAGGGGGGTAATGTTAACCCTCAAACGAACAAAGGTGAAAAATCCGAAAAAGCTAAAGCAAAAGACAAAGGCCAAGGCAAAGTGAAAGGGAAGACGAAGGCGCGCCAAGAAAAATATGGAAACACAAGAAGCGCAGAAAATGCCTAAATAAGGGAAAAAGGCACACAAGGAAAAGCGCAAGTCAATACTTTTGTAAAAAAGCGCAAGCGCATCATGATTTAATTTAAGGAGCGTTGGGCTCTCACCCGTGCAATTTGTAGATGTAGATGGGCAGTGGAAAGGAAGCTAGGAAGATGGAAGGACAATGGGGAAAAGGGCCTAGGCCAAGGCCAGCCATGTAAAAAAGGGGATAAGGGGATGACAACCCAAAAGGGATTTAGGGTTTTGTATATAAAGTTGAAAAGTGAATGAGAAGCTCATTCTTGTCTGTGGCCAAAAGTGGCTCTCCTCTTCTTCTTCTTCTTCTTGTTCTTGCTAGCTTGAGCTTGTGCTTGAGAGAGGGAGTATGAGAGTGTGAGGGAGTGAGTGTGTGAGGGTGAGGGACCGGGGAGAAGAAGCTCTTCATCTTCTCCTCTCTTCTTCTCTTCTCTTCTCTTCTCTTGTCTTGCTCATGGTGATGGAGCTTGGAGCTTGGAGCTTGAGGATGGAGCTTGCTTGAAGCTTGTACTTGAATCGTGGAGATATCAGAGTGCGTGGGAGAGAAGGTAACTCGATTGGCATGGAGGTATGCTCACTACACCCATAGATATGGATGGCATATCGACTATGTGAGAGGTATCCATTGGTGCTCGGCTTGGAACGCTTGAAACAATAAGCGGTCTGTGGGTCTTAGCGGTTGAGCGAAAGCTCCCACAGGCGTCCCCATCGGCTTTTTGCACAAGGAATCCCCCTTTTGTATGAGCCCCGGCAACAAATAAAATTTTACGGAATCCACCGCAAAACCTCACGGAATCCACCGTGGAATATGCCTTATGGCATCATACCCCCGAGGTGGGATAGCAATTGTCCTCAATTGCTATTAGCTCAATGTGAAGCCAACGGTGAGGGGTAAGCACTTAGGTTTCGAGTATGCGTCCGTTGGGCCTCTTCAACAAGATGAATTTTAAACTAAACCAAATATCTAGAATATCTACAGCTAGTTCTAGTGGTCATAAAGTCAGTATCTAGAATAGTTTCAGGTTCAAGGATTTTAATTTCTTCTTCTAGTAAAGGAGGGTTTTCATAAACTGGATGTACACGTAATTGGCCTCTAAAATATCGTAACAAACTGATATAAAAAGTGTTGTGGATTTTCCAGTATTGTGGTAATTCTAGTTTAAATACATTGTCATTAATTTTGTGAATGATCTTGAAAGGCCCATAAAATCTAGGAGCTAACTTTACAACAGGGTGTTTGTCAACACTTTGTAATCTTCGCTTTTCAATACGTAACCAAACATAATCATCAACGTTGAAACTCATAGCTTTTTTTTTCTTGTTCACTTGTTTTGTGTATGATTACTGGGCTTTCGCAATCATATCTTTAACTTCATCAAAATTAGTAGCATGCATGTTAGCAATATCATTAGTAGCTTGAACTTTGTTTGACAATGATGTAATTGGGTAGGTAATCTATATCCATAAATGATTTCAAATGGTGCTTTCTATGTAGTTGTATGTGGTGTGTTATTGTATGTAAACTGAAGTAAATGTAAATGTGTATCCCATGTTTGTGGTTTTAAAATTGTGTATGCAAGCAAAAGATCTAAAATGGTACTATTAGTAGCTTTTGCATGCCCATTTGTTTCAGGATGAAATGCAGATGAAAAATCAATCTTTGTTTCTAAATTAACAAAGAAATCCAAAAATTAATGTAGAATCTAGAATCACGGTTAGAAATAATAACTTTTGGCAAACCATGATTAGTGAAAACAGTTTTCAAAACCAATTGAGCAGCTTGAGATGCAGTTAACGTTTTCTTGCATGGAATTAAATATGCTTGTTTGCTAAATCTATCAATAATAGTCCAAATCATATCATGATTAGCTTTAGTGTTAGACAAACCAGTGATAAAATCCATTGAGATTTGTTTCCATGGTTGTTCTGGAATTGGTAAAGGCATTAATAAGCCATATTGTTTACCATGGTGTTATTTAACTCTTTGGCAAATTAAACATTCAGATACAAAGTTAAATACATCAGATTCCATGTGTGGCCAATAAAAATCTTCAATCAGTATATGGAAAGTAGAAATAATTCCTATATGGTCTTGGTATGGGAAACAATGAATTTCATGCAAAACAAATAATCGAAATGGAACAGTTACACATAATCTTTTTTCATTGAACATAAATCCATCAGTGTAAGACAATGAATCAATGGGAATCCAGTTATTTGCAACTAATTTATTCCAATTAGCTTGAAAACTAGGGACTTGGTCGTAGGTATCTTTCATAGGGAGAAGAGAGTCAAAAGATATCATAGAGATATTATGAATAGTCGGTCTTCTACTTAAAGCATTGGTAACAACATTTCGGATTGATATTGTATGAGTGGATAAAAACTTTGAAAAAAAGCAGCCCATTTAATGTGTCGGTCAGATATTTGTGGTTGACTAAGGAGATATTTAATGCTTTGTTGGTCAGTTTTGATCATGAATTCAAATCCCATTAAATAGTGTTTCCATTGACGTAAAGCTTGTACTAGAGCTAGAAATTCCTTATCATAGGTAGAATACTTAAGTTCAAAGGGTTTAAGTTTGCAGCTAGAGTAGGCTATGGGATGGGAATCTTGCATAAGGACTGCTTCTATTCCAGATCCACTAGCATCAATGACTACTAGGAAAAATGGTCCATTGAAGTCAGGTAATTGCAATACAGGAGCATGAGTTAAAGCACGTTTCAGTAAATCAAAGGACTTTTGTTGATTGTCGGACCAATGATACACAATGCCTTTCTTTAATCATTTTGTCAAAGGTAATACAAGCAATGAAAAATTACTCACAAAATTTTTGCAAAAGCTAGCAAGACCTAAGAAAGAACGTAATTCATGCACATTTTTAAGTATCGGCCAATTCAAAATTGCTTCTATCTTTTTAGGGTCAACTTTAATACCTTCAGATGAAACAATACGTCCTAGGTATTCAATTTGTGTTTGGAAAAATTCACTCTTTTCAAGATTAGCATGTAATTGATTCTCTTTCAATAATCTGAAAACCAATGATAGATATTCATAATGCTCATTTTCATTCTTACTGAAAACCAATATGTCATCAAAGAAAACAATGACACAATGCTGATGCTTCAAAAATATGTGATTCATCATACGACTGAATGTGGCTAGTGCATTAGTTAAACCAAAAGGCATAACAAGGAATTCATAGTGTCCAAATTGTGTTCTAAATGCAATTTTGAAAATATCAGATGTGTCCAATAGTACTTGATGGTATCCAGATTTTAGATCTATCTTGCTAAATATTGCATATCCTTGTAGTTTGTCCATAAGATCATCTACCCTAGGAATCGAATATCTATTCTTAATAGTGATCTTATTTAGAGCACGATAATCAATGCACATCCTATAGGTATTGTTTTGCTTCTTCACTAATAGGACAGGTGCACCAAACGAAGAACTACTGGGTCTAATGAGTCCTCGGGTTAACAATTCTTCAACTTGGGCTTGAATTTCTTTCTGTTCAATTTGGTTATGTCTATATGGTGCTTTACATGGTGGTTGTGATCTTGAAATTAAGTCTGTTTTGTGATCTTCAGGACGTATAGGTGGTAAGCCAGGTAGTAAGTCAGCAGCAAAACAATCTTGAAATTGTGAAAGAATTTGTGTGTGCTTAGGATGCATCTGATTTTCTTTAGCTTCAATCTCATTCACCCATATTAAGTAGGATTTGCTACCTTTTCGTAATGCACGTTTAGCCTGTGTATGACTAAGCAATGGAAAATTATCGAAAGTGTGCATACCATGCAATGTGATTTGTTTCTTATTAGAATGAATCTTCATTGAATGCATGGAATAATCTATATTGGTATTATACTGATGATGCCAAGAAATTCCTAAAATAATGTCACTAGTTTGTAAAGGCACAACTAAGAAATTTCTACGTTCAACATAGTCACCAATTTTAATTTCTAAGTCATGCACTTCTTGTGTTCCATTGTATCTAGTGCCTAAGAATGCAGCCTTGATGCAATAATGAGTAAAAACAGTATGTGAATTTAATTATTTGATCAATTTTGCAGAAATAAAATCGTGTGTGCTCCCATCATAATGTAAAACAGTCTTTTCTTTACCATGCACAAGACATTTCATCGTTAATAAATAATGGAAATTTGGCATATCTGGTAAAGTATCTGAAGTAGTACCGATATCGTTATCGTGTTTCGTGAAATCCGGCATTTCTTCATGTTCTTCGTCTTCTATTGCTCCCAAAAAGTTGATGTGAACAATTGGCTTTTTGGATTGACAATTCACCGCTAGATGTCCAAGTTGATGGCATTTGTAACAGACTATGGATTTGGCTTTAGACACATTATTGGCAATAGCGGGAAGTTTAGAAATGTTGGGATTTGGCTGTAAAGATGGCTTAGGGTTTGGATTTGTGTTTGATGGTAAAGCAGGAGGTCGTGTCCAAGATTTACGGAATGAAGATGGAAGGAAGCGTTTTTTATTGAATCTTCAAAAATTTGAATTGAATTGTTTTGAACCAAAGTTACCATTAGTATGAAATTGTTGTGGTCGTCTCTCTCATCCTCGAATTTTGTCTTCAGTGTCATGGGCCAAGGAAATTGCATGTTCGAGAGTCATTGGCTTGAACATGTTCACCTCAGCATAAAAATGTCCAAGTAAGCCAGACATAAACTTGCGTTTATGGGTTGCCTCAGGTACATCTTCGAGCATTCAAAGTTGCAATAAAGCATTCCAAAAACGCTCGGTATATTGTGAAATAGGCTCACAATCCCTCTGTTGTGCAGAAGATCCCATTGTTTGATTGCTTTTTTGTGAAATTGGGGTGGAAGGAAATTCTGCAAATTTTTCTTTTGAAAAGTTTCCCAAGTAGTAGGACAATCAATGCTTTTGCGAACAACAATCCACCATAGGGATGCTCTGTCCACTAGATGATTAGTGACACACTTAATTTTTTCTTTCTCAGCATAATGTTCTTCATGGAAATAATCATCAAATTGATTGATAAAACCAAGTACAATCTTTCCATCACGTGACCCATTGAAAGTACGAAATTTGAATTTTATTTTACTTTTCTTTGTTTATTTTTTAATACATTGCATGTCAATTGTCGCATCGATCGTACGTCGTATTAGATCTTTAGATTGCGGTCCATCTTGATTGGTAGTAGATCGTTGCAGATTGGCCAATTGCGCTTGCAAAGTTTGACGTGCTCTTCGTTCCTCTTGAAGCTGCATCATAATCAAATCCAGTTTTTGCTCCATCGTTGGTTCCGGTAGATCATCTTCGGACATAAAATCTTCCATGGTTTGATCGGACATCCTGTAAAATTTCAAAAGACCTCACACACTCGAAATCTTGTTAGCGGGATGAGCGTAGCTCAAAGTTGGGTTTACAAGGCTTATTTCTCTCTTTTTTTAAAATGGCTTTTTGTAGTATTTCTTCTTTGTGAATGCTGAAATTGATGTCATGGTCTTCTTCCAAAAGGATATTCGTGCATATAGTCTACGTGTAGTAATCTTGTTTGCTGGAATTGAACTTTGTCAATCCACAGGTGTGAACATGGGCTTGCTGGAAAGCTGAAAATCTGTTTGAGACTAACTGTGTATGAACAGCCACTATAGGAGAGGTTGAAACTTAAGAATTGGTAACCTTAGTAGCTTTAAACTTTAAAGCTCTTAGTTTTTTTTTTTTCAGTCCACGTACCTGGCGCGGCTAACAACCCCCTTGGATAGGGTCAGGCAGACAGTTGGAGGTAACTGATACTACCTCTCCCTCTAGCCTTTCAACCTAAAGCATTAGTTATTTTTCTGACATTAGTTCCTTGATCAAAGAAGTGTATAAACACAAGCACTCAAGTGGTCGTTTATACGACCAACTGCTAAGGTGTGATTCCTTCTCCCCGAATGCTTCCAACATTCGATCCTGGATCAATCACGACTTGGCAAGATCCCAAGGGTTTCGTAAGCTGAGTTGCTTGTTTACCCTCTTTTCTTGGGTTAGGGTTTATACCTTGTTAACCCAATTTGTCACTACTTTAGGTTTCCATATATTATGGTCAATAAATCCTGGACAACCTCATTGTCCTTACTTAATTGCTTACTAGGCAATTCATAATTACCTTGGCTTGACAAATCAGTCTTCAAGGAAGAGTATTGAAGCATGACGACTTCTCAATTCTTGGGAAATTTGACTTGCAATTAGAACTCGCCAAACTTGGTCTAAGGAGTAGCAATACTATTTTGTGATTTAGACAGAAGATCGTACGGCGTTGCAGCTCGTAGCACGAGATAGGTGTCAATACCAACTTGTGGGATTATATCTTTCTTTGTATGGACTTTCTTAATCAAGAACACCTTTGATCAAGATAAGGGCTTGGAAATCCTCTTGACCCAACCCAACCCTAACCCTACTAGGCCGATCACGCTTTGGCCCTAGGGTCCCTAAATTCATATGGAAGTCTAGTATTTGGTCAATTGATCCTTAGGGTGAGAACCCTAGATCATTCTTGCATGGGCGTTTAGCTAACCCTAACATTCCGTGAATGTGGGTAGGACCTTTAAGATTGGAAGTATTAAGTCGGCAACCCAAGTGCAATACTAGGTAGAATTTTATCATAACTTAACCCTACCTAACACTTTAAGGTGATCATCATATGTAATCTAATCGTACCTTTATGATTTTTATGTAAGCTACTCAACTATATGCGGATTACTTAGTTGATCCAACCAACCCGCGAGTAAAGATGATCTTCACTTTAAAGATGCAAATACTTTCTTCTAAATTAGCAAGTACTTTTCCCTAAAAGATGTAAGTAACTGCAAGATGTATGCAATGTATCATTCGATGTAAATATGGGATTTCAAGACCATAGACCTTTTCCTTCTATGCAGCTATAAGATCTACAATGATCTTTCTTTGCCTTGCCCCAAACGGTATTAGTTGACATTCAGAACTACTTCTTGTAAATCCCACATATATGCATCAAATTCAAGGCTTTAGTCTTTTAATGAAAATGCACCCTTTTCCCAATTTCGAACTTTGATAAAAGAGCTTCTATGCATGGA
This sequence comes from Lygodium microphyllum, assembly GCF_053477565.2. Lineage (NCBI taxonomy): Eukaryota > Viridiplantae > Streptophyta > Polypodiopsida > Schizaeales > Lygodiaceae > Lygodium > Lygodium microphyllum. Next base: position 55,323,690 of record NC_141162.1, read on the forward strand.
TGCATCATTCTTTCGTGACGAGATGCCAATGAATACATAGTTGATTTAATCCTTCTTCTACCACTTATTGCAATCTAAATTGTAACTAACATTGCATGCGACTTGCATAATATCAAGGTCATAAATCCTTTCCTTTGGAAGATGCACAAATTCGTCTTTTAACTTATGCATCATACGTTTAGAATCGTAGCTAGACCATGGAAGTGCAAGCAATTGCAAATACACGACATGCAACTAACTTGTAGATCGAATGAGTAAATAAATTTCCTAATGCATTTAAACTTCCCTACAAGAATTAAAACATGCTTAATGCCTCTTTTCCATGTGAAAATATTTTCAGAACCTGGGCATTAAGAATTGGGGTGTTATCCACTCTCGTACTCGGGGTGGAAGCTCCCTCGTGTGCTCCTCTCGACTTTTGCTTCAGAGCCATCAATGATGTAGATCTCGACTCAGCAAACTCTCCGTGCCCTTTTATCCGATTTCCAAAACTCCCTACTGCCCTCGAATTTACTTCCCTTCGCAGGAATCGGGCCTTGCAAACTTGATTTTAAAAAAACCCAAAAAGCACGGGTGAACTAGGCCTATGGAAGCCTTATTGGAAGCTTCCAAATTAGAAGCTTCCAAGCTTCTGAAATCAGGCAAATGACGTGGGTGATGATAGGAGGTGATGATGGAGAGGATAACAATGATGATGATGATGAAGATGGTGATAATGATGATGGGGATGATGAAGGTGGAGGCGATAGCAATGTGGTGACGGCGGCAATCCTTGCGGCGCATCAGGCAGGCAGCTCCACACGACGGGCAGCAGCATGGCCAATTCTTTCCTCTCTCCCCCCTCTAGCTTGGGGAGGGGGTGTTCTTATAGGCTTGAAGGTGGGGGGGTAGCCACACACATGGCAGGGTGCATACTCTCCTCCCCATGGCCCTCCACCACTTAGCTCCCACACATACTCCCTCTCCCCGCCATGCAACGGTTGAAGGGGGGATTTTATTCATTAAAAAAGTTGAAAAATTATCCATTATTCCTTTTCCCCCTTGAAGGGGTGTTTCCACGTGGAACTACGACTTTTGAGCCACAGCTTCCTATACGTGACGCGGGTTGGAGTTTGTTAGTGCACGCAGAGGGAGCACTTCACCCAAAGTCTTTTGTTGCAAATTTAAGGTTTTCAGGGAGTTGAAGTCTATAAGCATTAGGCCCTAGGAACTTGAGAATCTTGTAGGGTCCACAATACCTTGGACTTAGCTTTTTGCATTCACCCAAGGATAGGTAACTCTTCTTTGGATGTATGCGAATGAAGACCATATCACCTTCAACAAAGGATCTGTCTTGACGTTTCAAGTCTACGTAAGCCTTCTGTCTGTCCTTGGCAGCTTGGATGTCCTGTCTTATTGACTTGATTTGGTCATCCATGTCTTCCAACATCTGCTTTGAGGCTTCAACCCTCAAGGCTAGATCCGAAAAGCTTAAAGGACTACGACAATCGTGCCCATACAATGCTTGAAAAGGGGTCATTTGAATTCTTTGTTGGCAAGCATTGTAGGCAAACTCAACCAATGGCAAATATTGAATCCACTTTTTGGGTTCGCGACAGCAATGTGCCCTAATTATATCTTCAATGACTTGGTTGACTCGTTCTGTTTGACCATTAGTTTGGGGATGATAAGTTGTACTGAAATAGAGTTGAGTCTCAATGGCCTCGAAGATAGCCCTCCAGAATTGTGATGTGAAGAGAGAGTCACGATCACTGATGATTCTTTTGGGTAAACCATGTAGTTTGAATATTTCCTTGATGAAAAACCTTGCGATGTCTGAGGCTTTATAGTTTGTCTTAACAGGGATAAGATTTACAACCTTGGTGAGCATATCCACCACGACCATAATGGAGTTGTATCCTCCCTGAACTTGGGGCAGGCCAACAACAAAGTCCATACTAATGAATTCCCATTTCATTTAGGGAATATCAAGTGGTTGTAATTTCCTTGGCATTTTGATAAGTTCAGCCTTAATGCATTGACAAGACAAACATTCAGTGACATATTTGAGAACGTCACCTTTGAGCCTATCCCAATAATAGCTCTTTCTGACCACATTGAGGGTCTTGGCATAACCAAGATGTCCTGAAAAAGGGGAGTCATGGGCTTCTCAAAGTATATTCTGCTTGAGTGATTGGCTTGTCAGGATACATAATCTTGTCCTATAGTAGACAAGTCCGCTATTGATAGAGAATTCTTGATACTTTGTTTGTAGCTCTGGGTCTTGATCCTTGATGGGGATCTCCCTTAGCAATTTCTGATAGGTTGGGACATGGCATGCCTCTTCTCTAGCTAACTCAAGAATTGGGTTGTTTGGCATGGATACCTTTATGGCTAGAGATCTTGCTATTGATGGATCTTGCAAAATTAGAGAATTCAAAAATGCCTTGCGACTGAGTGTATCGACAACTACATTCTCCTTCCCAGGCTGGTATTTGATTTCAAAATCATATTCTTCCAGTACTTCAATCCATCGACGTTGCCTCATATTGAGCTCATTCTGGGTAAAAATCCACTTAAGACTCTTGTGGTCCATCACTAAGGTAAATTTGTTACCCAGCAAGTAGTGTCTCCAAATCTTGAGAGCATGGATGACAGCCAATAGCTCCAGATTGTGGGTAGCATAGTTCCTTTCATGGCTCTTCAATTTCCTTGAAGAGTATGCTACATGATGACCTTCTTGCATGAGCACACATCCTAAGGCAAGTGCGCTAGCATCAGTTATCACTTCAAACTTCTTACTAAGATCTGGAAGTTTTAGGATGGGTGCTGATACCAAGCTTTGCTTTTGTTTGTCAAAGCTGGTCTGTTCAGCAGGTGACCAAACAATTGATACTTGCTTCTTTAGTAGATCTATCAGGATTGATGCAATCAAAGCATAGTTTTTGATAAAGACCCTGCACCATCCTATCAATCCAAGAAAACTATGTATTTCTTTGAGAGAAGTTGGTGTTTGCCACTCCAGAACGTCTCTGACCTTAGCCGAATCTACTGAAATTCCTTCTACTGATATAATGAATCCCAGATATTCAATCTGTTGCTTGAAAAATGCACACTTCTTCTTCTTAGCATAAAGCTTGTGTGCCCTCATTGTCTCAAGGACGATGCGAAGCTGGGGTTCATGATCTTCTTCCTGCTTGGAGTAGACTAGGGTATTGTCAAAGAAGACGAGTACAAAGTCATCAAGATAGGGCCTAAAGATATCCTGCATTAGCCTGTTGAAGGTAGTAGGAGCATTTGTTAGCTCGAATGACATGACTAGGAATTCAAAGTGTCTATACCTTGTGCTGAATGCCATATTTGGGATATGTTCTTCCTTGATCCTTATTTGATAATATCCAGACCTGAGATCTATCTTAGAGAAGATCTTTGCACCTTAAAGATGGTCGAGAAGTTTATCTATTCTTGGAACGGGGTATTTGTTTTTAATGGTAGATTGATTCAACCCTCTGTAGTAGTCAATGCATAGCCGAAGCGTTCCATCTTTCTTCTTCTGGAACAACACTAGAGCTCCCCATGGCGAACTGCTAGAATGGATGTAGCCTTGGTCTAACAATTACTTGAGTTGCTCCTTCAACTCAATCGCTTCCGAGATGGACATCCTATATGGTCTCTTTGCGATTGGTGCAGCTACTGGTGCTAGCTTGATTTCGTGATCGACTTCCCCTTGAGGAGGAAGTTCAGTCGGCTCTTCAGGAAATACGTATGCGTATTCCTTTAACCATGAAGGTTCTTCCCTAGATTCCTGATCATGATCTAGCTTATTTAGTTTAATCAAATAGATAGGTAGCCCCTTTCTAACTCCTTTTATTATCCGTGTTGCTTTGGCCAGTTGAATTTTTGGCCTCCCAGCCTCTCCATGAGTTGTGACTAGTTTCCCTTCAGAATTTCGAAAGGAAACGTGGCCCTTTCCACAGTGAATGTGGGCATCATTGGGTATTAGCCAATCCATACCGAGCAAGCATTCGTGGACACCTAGGTTCATTATCCTGAATCTGACCAAAGTCGACTTTCCACCCAGTAGAAATTTCACCTTAGCAGTTTGCCTTGTACAAGAGACCTTACGACCATTTGCTAATTCCACAAGTAAGGTAGGTGCATCTTTTGTGGCTATTCCTAATCTTTTTGCACAGACTAGTGAAATGAAGAAATGTGTACTACCACAATCAATCAAGGTTTTGAATCTTTTACCTTGATAATCCGATGGAGTTTGAATCACTGAGAATTGGCTATTCGGGCCTTTCTTATGAAGAGTGGCATGAACCGTTGCCCTCTCAATGTCGGCTTCCATGGATGGATCTTCTTCATCACACAACTCCTTATTGGCAACACTGGAGGTTCTCCCTCTGGCCATGACGGTGGCACCTTGTCTTTGGGTGGCTCCTTGGAATGGCCCTTGACGTTGTCCTCTGCTAAGCTTGGGACATTGCCTTTTAAAGTGGCTAGGCTCCTTGCAATGGAAGCAGTGGAGATTGCAGCCATTACCTTGGGTAGGAACGAAATTGTTGATAGTGTTGGCCCTAGCTTTCTTCCTTTGTGCATGATTTTGGCCCTGCTCTCTCTTAGCCTGAGACCTATACACTCCCCTGTTCTGGTCCTTGTAAGACCAAGTCATGTTATTCCTTGGCTTGGTCTGCACCTCCTGTATTATGGGTGCAGCTCGAATGAGCACGTCTTGAAGGTCTATTGGGCACATTGATTCTAGGTGGGTGTTTATGGGTGGTTTTAATCCGGCACAAAACTTTGACACCTGTTGTGTCATATCCATTTGTGGCGCGTACTTTAAAAGAGAGACCAACTTTGAATAGTATGCATCTAGGGATAGTCCAAGCTGCTTTAATTCATAGAATTCGTTCATCTTCTGTGTGCGGTAGGCAGGTGGTAGATATCTCCCTCGCATAGCTTTTTTAAACTTCTCCCAAGTAACTGACCCTTCCAAGATCCCTTGGTCTCTGCACCATTTTTTCCACCAAAGTCTTGCTTCGCCGGTAAGCTTCAATTTGGCGAGCATAGCTTGGTTAGCGGGTGTAGTACCTGCTGCTTCAAAATAATCCTCCATGGATTCGATCCAGATCTCGGCGACGGTCCTTCCCTTACCATCGAATTCAGGTGGCTTGATTTGTTTGAGAAGAAACTTCTAATCCTGAATTACGATTGTACTTGGTGCAGGGGTCGGACTAGGAATCTTTACTTGAGGTTGCGCCTGGGTAATAAAATTCTTTACATTAAAAACTTGCTAGATATTTCTCACATTACATTACATGCCCAGTTTAGCTTTTAGCCAAGTGACCTAATCACTTAACTCCTTTACCAATACTTACAGCCATGACAGATAGTAATAAAAATCTTATTCATTGATATGGGCATAGCCCTTTCGAGTACATTTATTTAGGGAAGGTAGAACAAGCTAATACATTAGTTTGGGGAAAATAGGATTATGTTACATTCAGCTACGAGAACTAAGTAATAATATGGAGTGGGGTCATGGATTTTCAGGAATCGATAGGTCATAGGAAGCTTGGGGTATCCCTTCCTTTGACACCTATTCTTCTCATAACGTCCCAACACCTTGATTCTGTCGGCAGGGATTATTCGAGTCACTTCCTCATACACATACTTGTTTTGCTTAACCTTTCGACCACCGACATGTAGGGTTGCATTTGCGTGAGCCTCGACAAAGGTGTACAGCTTCACGATCCTTAAATCCTCCATCCACTTGATTCTCTTTAAGTTGGTCTGAAGGTACGCAAGTCGGTGGGAAGCTATGTAATAAATTCCTGATTCACCTGTCCATCTCCGTTCCATGTACAGGGGTGAAGGATTGTAGATGCAGTCTAGGATATTCATCATACCTAGCCTTCATCGATAATCCAAAGCACCCATTGCAGTCATAAACATAACCTAGAACACCAAGAATTTGCTCCATGCTTCGTGACTCTGCAGGCCAGTATCCATAAGTAAGTAAGGAAATGTTCTTATCGACAACATTGCTCTACTTTCCCTCATCAAGTTTCCTTGTAAATATTAGATCCCGTTGGTTCGCTCTGATACCAACTCTAACGTGTCTCTCTGTCTGCTTATAGGACACGTCTTAGCAGCCCATTGGGAAGAGAGTCCAAAAAGTGCCACCCGGCACTCCCAAGGAATGACATAGGGTTTTTGATCTAGGTCTTTCCGAGTCTGCCACGAAGCGAAAGCATTCTGGCCGTTCCCACTTAGGACCGACCTGAATCAGGGTTTTCCTAATGGTCAAGTTCCTAGAATGGTAGCTAGCCGAACTACTTTATGCAGAAACATCAAGGTCGAAGTGGATTTATACTGCACTTGGTTCAAGGAGAATGGAAAACGAGAGGGATGCGAAGCTCGACCTCTTTGCCCGTAAGGCATAGTCCCATTCCATTCCCCTAAAACAGCATAAATCGGGAGTCTAGCTCTAAAGATTCTAGGTCATTGTTACCTTGCTGTCCATTCCTTTGAGAAAAGTTCCTGGCCAACCGGGACCACCCTTCCGTAGGACGGCCCAGGGTCACATCTACCGCACTTTCCTCGGGTTGCTTTAGCTATCTAATTACCTACCACATTTAGTTTGACAAGCAAAAATAGCTTCTTTAATTAACCAATTAATCACTGGTTCCTTTACGTAACTTAGGCACTGATATAGAAAAACAATGTCAAGCAAATTCCTTTTCAACATTTGATCTTTATTTATCAGTCTTTGGAATACATCATATAATCTGCCTGAAGGCTATACCAGCAATCCTCAGGGATTGGTATTCCAAGTTCCGCCCGTTAACTAGTATGCAAGCCTCGAGATCCCATATTGAGTCACGTCGGCCTCTTGTGCAGGATCCGGAGGCAAGGGATTTACGGCTAGAGCCTCCCCTGGCACCCAAGCGTCCTCCTACTCCAAGTAGTACCCACAGAGAGACCTTTTGAGGAGGTCCACGTACCTGGTGCGGCTAACAACACCCTTGGATAGGGTCAAGCAAATAGTCGGAGGTAACTGATACTGCCTCTCCCTCCAGGCTTTCAACATGAAGCATTAGTTATTTTTTCAACATTAGTTTCTTGATCAAAGAAGTACAGACAGTGCTCCTAAGTTTACAAACACAAGCACTCCAGTGGTCGTTTATACAGCCAACTGCTAAGGTGTGATTCCTTCTCCCCGAATGCTTCCAACATTCGATCCTGGATCAATTGCGACTTGGCAAGATCCCAAGGGTTTCGTAAGCTGAGTTGCTTGCTTATCCTCTTTCCTTGGGTTAGGGTTTATACCCAGTTAACCCAACTTGTCATTACTTTAGGTTTCCATATATTATGGTCAATAAATCTTGGACAACCTTGTTGTCCTTACTTAATTGCTTACTAGGCAATTCATAATTACCTTGGCTTGACAAATCAGTATTCAAGAAAGAGTGTTGAAGCAGGACGACTTCTCAATTCTTAGGAAATTTGACCTATGATTAGAACTCGCCAAACTTGGTCTAAGGAGTAGCAATACTATTTTGTGATTTAGATACAAGATTGTACCGTGTTGCAATTCGTACACGAGATAGGTGTCAATACCAACTTGTGGGATTATATCTTTCTTTGTACAATCTTTCTTGATCAAGATAAGGGCTTGGGAGTCCTCTTGACCCAACCCAATCCAAACCCTACTAGGCTAATAACGCTTTGGCCCCAGGGTTCCTAACTTCATACGGAAGTCTAGTATTTGGTCAATTGATCCTTAGGGTGAGAATCCTAGATCATTCTTGCATGGGCGTTTAGCTAACCCTAACATTCTATGAATGTGGGTAGGACTTTTAAGATTGGAAATATTAAGTCGGCAACCCAAGTGCGATACTAGGTAGAATTTTATCGTAACTTAACCCTACCTAGCACTTTAAGGTGATCGTCATATGCAATCTAATCGTACATTTATGATTTTTATGTAAGCTACTCAACTATATGCGGATTACTTAGTTGATCCAACCAACCCGCGAGTAAAGATGATCTTCACTTTAAATATGTAAATACTTTCTTCTAAATTAGTAAGTACTTTCCCCTAAAAGATGTAAGTAACTGCAAGATGTATGTGATGTATCATTCCATGCAAATATGTGATTTCAAGACCATAGACCTTTTCCTTCTATGCAACTATAAGATCTACAATGATCTTTCTTTGCCTTGCCCCAAACGGTATTAGTTGACATTCAGAACTACTTCTTGTAAATCCCACATATATGCATCAAATTCAAGGCTTTAGTCTTTTAATGAAAATGCATCCTTTTCCCAATTTCGAACTTTGATAAAAGAGCTTCTATGCATGGATGCATCATTCTTTCGTGATGAGATGCCAATGAATACATGGTTGATTTAATCCTTCTTCTACCACTTATCGCAATCTAAATTGTAACTAACATTGCATGCGACTTGCATAATATCAAGTTCATAAATCCTTTCCTTTGGGAGATGCACAAATTCGTCTTTTAACTTATGTATCATACGTTTAGAATTGCAGCTACCCTTGACCATGGAAGTGCAAGCAATTGCAAAGACACGGCATGCAACTAACTTGTAGATCGAATGAGTAAATAAATTTTCTAATGCATTTAAACTTCCCTACGAGAATTAAAACATCCTTAATGCCTCTTTTCCATGCGGAAATATTTTCAAAACTTGGGCATTAAGAATTGGGGTGTTATCCACTCTTGTACTCAGGGTGGAAGCTCCCGCGTGTGCTCCTCTCGACTTTTGCTTCGGAGCCATCGATGACGTAGATCTCGACTCAGCAAACTCTCCTTGCCCTTTTATCCGATTTCCAAAACTCCCTATTGACTGTGAATTCACTTCCCTTCACAGGAATCGGGCCTTGCAAACTTGATTTTTAAAAACCCGATAAGCACGGGTGAACTAGGCCTATGGAAGCCTTATTGGAAGCTTCCAAGCTTTTGAAATTAGGCAGATGACGTGGGTGATGATAGGAGGTGATGATGGAGAGGATGATGGAGAGGATAACGACGATGATGATGAAGATGGTGATGATGATGATGGGGATGATGAGCGGAGGTGGTAGCAGCATGGCGACGGCGGCAGTCCTAGTGGCACATTAGGTGGGCAGCTCCACACGATGGGCAGCAGCATGGCCAATTCCTTCCTCTCTCCCCCCTCTATCTTGGGGAGTAGGTGTTCTTATAGGCTTGAAGGTGGGGGGGAGGGGGAGGGTAGCCACACACGTGGTAGGGTGCATGCCCTCCTCCCCATGCCCCTCCACCACTTAGCTCCCACACATACTCCCTCTCCTCGCCATGCAATGGTTGAAGGGGAGGGAGTTTATTCATAAAAGAATTTTCAAAAATTATCCATTATCCCTTTTCCCCCTTGAAGGGGTGTTCCTGCGTGGAACTACGACTTTTGAGCCACAGCTTCCTATACACGACGCGGGCTGGAGTTTGTTAATGCACGCAGAGGGAGCACTTAGCCCAAAGTCTTTTGTTACAAGAGATCAGAAAGTAAGTGATTGAATATTCTATTAGAGTTTTTGAGATTTTATCCTACTGATTTGTTGAGATATGATTGCTTTTAGTTCTCATTGGAGATTGATTGCAATAGACCTTGTGGATAAGCAATGTTTTTAATCAACTCTATGAAAGGAAGCCATGGAAATGCTAAATTGTATGTTATATTATCCAAGGGCTCCTTGATATTTCAATTCTTTTTTTTGTAAGTACTCTAAATTTCAACATATTTTATATATAGAGGTGCCAAAAGATTAATTGAAGAGCTAGAGAAAAGACCCTCTATGCCGCCTGATTTGCTTGCAACAATGCAATATAGACAAGTTGCGGTAAGTTATTCATTAAAATAATTAAAACATGAGTTTATTCTATGAACTACCATCCGTCCTCTTTATAGTTTTACTTTGTGTTGGTGGTTGCAGTGTCCCCATCAGGATGATAGCCATTCTTGTGGCTGGAGGGTGATTGCAAATGCTAGAAGAATGGTTAACTTTGTTTATCTTAATGATGATAAACATGTAAAGGTAATATGAAAGATGCTAAACTTTAAGATAGATATTAATTGCAAATAGTCCATTGATGATAAAAATATAGTCTATTGTAAGAACAATAATGAACTAAAACTCTTTTTTCTATAAATGTGTGACCGTTTTCGAAGGATTGCTATACATCTTAGCATGTTTGGTACATCAGAGCAAAGCTCTTAAAGTATATAATGGTCAATTGTATACATCCAACAACAGAGATTGGTGGGGATTTGCACCATGAAGGAGATGCGGTGCCTATAACCACAGAAGGTGAAGCCACAGCTTCAACACCTTCTATACCCAAGACATCAAAGAAAGGCAAAATGACTCCTAGAAAGGATAGTTCTCCAAAAAAGAAATAGCTTTTCCATATCGCCTTGTAGGCCTTCATATATAGAAATTTTCCCTTCAGCCCTTGTATATCTCATAGAGATGGCAGATAGACATCTGCTACAAAATTTATACATATATTTTATATTGATAGTAAAGATATCTTTTCTTGAATGTCCTTGCAGTGTATATTATTTTCTCTCATTTTTTATATCTACAAAAAATAAATTACAAATGTTTGTTAGTTAGAAAGTGAGATCTTGATATACATCTAAGTAGATATAATATGATGTGAAAACTTACTTGTTTCTTGTCAAGTTGGAATACAAAGGAGCATGGTAGTTCAATGTCTTCATTTTGTAAATCCATCCTCACTTGATGTAGCATACATGATTTTCTAATCTTTAAGATTGCAATAATATCCTCGTTGAACCAAATATCAAGATCCACTATAGTATCTTTGCTGAAATCATTAAGATTATGGTCTAAAGCAACTAGATTACTACCAACAAAATGCCATCGACTATAGTAAAAGCTAAGGATAAAATTTTGAGTAGCAATCATATATTTACAAGCTATAGAGTCTTGATCTATCTTACATATAATTTTTCATTCTGTCCTTGTATCCCATCCTTCATCAACAAATTGTATGATATGAACATATGTTAGTCTCTTCACTGAAAGCATGGTTTTTGTTATTCTTATCTCCATATTAGAGAAGAAATCAATAAATATATTAATATGCATAAATAAAGTAACTTTGCTTAGCCTACTTGAGATATTAGATTTTAGTGCTTTCTGGATCTCAGAAAATATCTTACATCTGTAGCCCTCACTAGTAGCTGGACTTGGCAAAGGCCACTCAAAGCTTGAAAAATCTGGCAAAGGAAGGAGTTTTATTGATCCCCATTGGCAATGCCGCATAGGAATAACATAAGAATGGTCATAAAAGAATATTCCATTCTCTGCAAGCTCTGTCTTCTTTCTGCCTCAATACATTTCTTCTCCAATTGAACCATGTATAACATCAATAACATCAATAATAGATTCCAGTGGTTGCCATTCCTCAAGATTAGAGGGATAGACATCTACAAGACAAACAAATATTATAATGGAAAAACCTAAACCATGTTTAAGAAAGGAAAAACTTTAAGAATCAAATTCTTACAATTTGGTCTATGCATTGGAAGCTTTGAAGATCTAGGTTTCAAACACAGCTCTCTATGCATGAACACATGCTGCACTAGTACCTCTTTGATGCTATTCTTATTTGCTCCAAGCTTAAAATCTCGAATTCTGCCCTTCCAAGCAGAGATAAACGAGCTCTCATGTCTTTGCCTTTTTCCACATTTTGCTTGTTGCATGGTGATCCAACTACCTTTGCTAATGATAGTAGGAATCCATCTTCCATCAGTTTGGAATGAGTTTAACACTGATATGGATGTGATTTGGGAGCTTGGACGCCTTGTTGAATGTCGAATTTCTGTATCCATGGTAGAAGAGAGAGAGACATGTAGCACAGAGAGAGAGAGAGAGAGAGAGAGAGAGAGAGAGAGAGAGAGGACTAGGCTACCATAACGGAGGAAAAAACAATAGAGGAATAAAAAAAAGAAGGGAAAAAACTGAGCACCATGCTTTTCACCAATTTGAATTTCTATTACATCAGTCATTATCATTAATCTAGAAACATCATTAAATAAAAGTAGCTGAGACTCTATGCCATTAATGCAAAAGATGTCATAATCACGAATATAAGAGACTAAAAATACATAATAAAAATACAAATTCGTAATATTATTATATTTAGATATTTTTGTAAAATGATTTTTTAATTTTTTTTAATAGAAGTTCCGTTAGAGAGGCTTTGCTCTTATTGGTCTAGAGCACTCTCTCTCCACATCCTAAAATTAGGCATTTTCGAGACCTCAAAACTCCCTTAATGCCTATTCTCCCCAAATTGATGTGCCAATAAGCTTGTTCTTCCTTCCCAAAAATAATTGTACTCGAAAGGGCTATGCCCATATGAATGAAATAGACTTTTTTTATCAATGACTGTCTTGGCTGTAAGTGTTGGTAAATAAGTTAAGTGATTAGGTCACTTGGCTAAAAGTTGAACTGGGCATGTTAATGTGATATGAGAAACGTTTAGCAAGTTTTTAACGTAAAGAATCTTAATGCCCAGGCGCAACCTCAAGTGCAGATTCCTAGTCCGACCCCTATACACAGTACAGATGTAATTCAGGTGAAGAAGTTTCTTCTCAAACAAATCAAGCCACCTGAATTCAATGGTAAGGGAAGGACCATCCAAACTAATGCCGAGATCTGGATCGAATCCACGGAGGATTATTTTGAAGCAGCAGGTACTGCACCCGCTAACAAGAGATGCTCGCCAAATTGAAGCTTACCGACGAAGCAAGACTTTGGTGGAAGCAATGGTGCAGAGACCAAGGGATCTCAGAAGGGTCAGTTACTTGGGAGAAGCTTAAAAAGGCTGTGCGAGGGAGATATCTACCACCTGTCTATCGCACACAGAAGACGAACGAGTTCTATGAACTAAAGCAGCTTGGTCTATCCCTTGATGCTTACTATTCAAAATTCATCTCTCTCTTAAAGTACGCACTACAAATGGATATGACACAACAAGTGTCAAAGTTTTGTGTTGGATTAAACCCACCCATAAACACCTGCCTGGAATCAATGTGCCCAACAGAACTTCAGGACGCGCTCATTTGAGCTACACCGATAATAGAGGAGGTGCAAACTAAGCCAAGGAATATCATGACTTGGTCTTACAAGGATCAAAACAAGGGAGTGTATAGCTCTCAGGCTAAGAGAGCATAGGGCCGAAATCAGGCACAAAGGAAGAAAGCTAGGGCCAACACTGTCAACAATTTCGTTCCTACCCAAGGTAATGGTCGTAATCTCCATTGCTTCTATTGTAACGAGCCTGGTTACTTTAAAAGGCAATGTCCCAAGCTTAGCAGAGGACAACGTCTAGGGCCATTCCAAGGAGCCGCCCATGGACAAGGAGCCACCGTCATGGCCAGAGGGAGAATCTCCAGTCTTGCCAACAAGGAGTTGTGTGATGAAGAAGATCCATCCATGGAAGCTGACATTGAGAGGGCAACGGTTCATGCCGCTCTTTACAAGAAAGGCCCGAATCGTCAATTCTCGGTGATTCAAACACCATCAGATTACTAAGGTAAAAGCTTCAAAACCTTGATTGATTGTGGCAGTACACATTTCTTCATTTCACCAGTCTGTGCAAAAAGATTAGGAATAGCCACAATAGATGCACCTACCTTACTTGTGGAATTAGCAAATGGTCGTGAGGTCTCTTGTACCAGGCAAACTCCTAAGGTAAAATTCCTATTGGGAGGAAAGTCGACTTCGGTCAGATTCAGGGTTATGAACCTAGGTGTCCATGAGTATTTGCTCGGAATGGATTGGCTAATACCCAGTGATGCCCACATTCACTGTGGAAAGGGCCAAGTCTCCTTTCGAAATTCTGAAGGGGAACTAGTTACAACTCAAGGAGAGACTGGGAAGCCAAAAATTCAACTAGTCAAAGCAACACGGATAATAAAATGAGTTAGAAAGGGGCTACCTATCTATTTTATTAAGCTAAATAAGCTAGATCAGAATCAGGAATCTAGGGAAGAACCTTCATGGTTAAAGGAATACGCAGACATATTTTCTGAAAAGCTGATAGAGCTTCCTCCTCGAAGGGAAATGGATCACGAAATCAAGCTAGCGCCAGGAGTTGCACCAATCGCAAAGAGACCATATAGGATGTCCATCTCGGAAGCAATTGAGCTGAAGGAGTGAAAGGGAGCGATGGATCGAAGGTTGGACTCGAGAGCTGTGGCGGGAGAGCAAGAGAAAGAAAGGGAGCGACTAGAAATGGGAACTCCAATAATCACAATGTGTGACCAGGCCTTCCTTTATTCAAACTGTCACTAAAAGAATAAAGAATAAAGTGACGGTGACGGGCGCCCGCCACCTGCAGTGTGCAATGGCGGTGACTATCAGTGTAGTAATACACGGGCGGCTAGGCAGAGGCGCCTTTACCCCCAACAACCTCCCACTTAAAGGCAAATCTGCCCCAATGAGGAGTGAAAAGAAAAAGAAAAAAGACAGTACAACATGTACACATGTACAATAGGATGAGGAAAGACGTCATCTCATCCCACGCCCCCCATCAATCTCCTGAGGAAGGCAAAGCGCTATGTAGAGAGGCTTTTTGTGAGTAGATTTGGAGGATTTTGGTCAGTCGAGATCTTGACAAGATCAATAGATTGGTCCTCAACGACCCCACGTATGAAGTGATACCTCACCTCAATGTGTTTCGTCTTCGTATGGAAGACCGGATTCTTGGCTAACTGAATAGCACTCATAGAATCCGAATGCAATGTAGGGATAGCATCAATACCAAGGTCAAAAACTAAACGATCCAATCAAATGGCCTCCTTGTAAGCCTCAGTGGTTGCAACATACTCGGCCTCTGTAGTAGAAAGGGTCGTGCATTTCTGCACCCTGGACATCCAAGAAATAGCACCTCTAGCATAGGTGAATACATAGCCGGAAGTGGACTTCCTACTTTCTGCATATCCTGCATGATCAAAGTCAGTGTACCCCATGACTCCTGTATCCTGGCACATATCTGCAGTGCCCTTCAGGTACCTCATGATACCCTTCATGGCATCCCAATGCTTCTTTCCAGGTGTGGCCATATAGTATGCCACAACACCAACTGCAAAGGAAATATCTGGAGGAGTGGCTATCATGGCATACATAAGACTGCCCACTGCGGATGCATAGGGAATCTTGGCCATCTCGGTCCTCTGCTCATCTGTCTGCAAACAATCATCCTGTGATACCTTCACATAAGAAGGCAATGGACAGCCAATAAGCTTTACATCCTGCATGCGAAAGCGCTCAAGGACTTTATGAATATACTCCCTCTATGACAAGTAGAGAAGTCCCTGATGCATGTCGCGTCTAATGCACATACCAAGTATGTGAGCAGAATGTCCCAGATCTTTCATCTCAAAGCTCTTCTTAAGCTGAGCCTTAAGAGCATCTAGCTCATCATGAGCTTTCCCTGCTATCAGCATATCATCCACATAGAGTACCAAAATCAATAAAGAACCATCACGGGCTTGCTTCGTGTAAAGACAGAGATCCATAGCACTCTGACTATAGCCCTGTGTGACTGCATAAAGGCATCAAACTTATGATACCACTCCCTAGGTGCCTGTTTCAAGCCATAAAGACTTTTCTTCAATTTGCACACTAGGTGCTCCCTGCCAGGTTCTGCAAAGCCCTTAGGCTGCTCCATATAAATCTCATCATGCAAGTCCCCATGTAAGAAAGCCGTCTTGACATCCATCTGGTATAAATCCAAGTTAAGCTGAGCAACCAAAGCCAAGACTAAGCGCAAGATGGTCATGTTAACCATAGGAGAAAAGACCTCATCAAAGTCCACACCATGCTCCTACTTAAAACCCTTTGCTACCAATCTAGCCTTGTATGTCGGATTAGGGTGTCCAAGGGTACTTTTTAGCTTGTACACCCACTTGCATGGGAAAGCCTTCTTGCCCATAGGCAAGGAAACCAAATCCTAAGTGCCATTCTTATGTAGGGAGTCTATCTCAGACTGCATAGCCCTCTCTCAGGAGTGACTGTCACCCCTGCGCATAGCCTCATCATAAGTGAAAGACTCTCCTGCATCTGTAACCAAGACACAATGCATCAAGGGCTGAAATCTATTTGGTGGACCTTTGTCTCTAGTAGACCGTCTCACGACAGGCTTTGCTGCTTGCCCAGCTACCTATCCAATGCCCTAACCATGAGCATCTATTGCAGCCGTAGGCTGTCCAACTAGCTGTGTGGGAGCTCTCGGTTCCTCCTGAAAGATGACCCTGCGAATCTCAACAACTCTCTCAAGCTGCCTATGCAACTTGTCTTCATGGAAGACTACATCATGACTGCGGATGACTTTCCGCGCCTGCGGATCCCAAAGACGGTAACCCATCTCACCTGCATCCCCATAACCAAGGAAAATGCATTTGACACTCTTGGGATCCATCTTAGTTCTCTTGTCCCTGGGCACATGGCAAAATGCCTCACATCCAAAGACAAGGAGATGAACATAAGAGGGGGGTTTTCTAGTCCATACCTCCTTTGCAACCTGGAAGTCCAAACCACTAGAAGGTGATATGTTTATGACATGCACAGCTTTACTAGCTGCCTCAACCCAAAAGCTCTGTGGTAGGCCTGCATGACTAAGCATACTGCGTACATACTCCTAGATGGTTCTATTCATCCGCTGAGCCAAACCATTCTGGGGGGGTGTAGGGGGCGGTCAACTAACGCTTGATACCCCTCTCATCACATTACTGCTCAAAAGCACGTGAGACATAATCACCCCCATTATCTGTCCTTAGGCATTTTAGCCTATATCCATACTGGTTCTCAACCAATGCAAGCCATCTCTGAAACACAGCCAAGACAACGGATTTCAGCTTGATGGGATAAGCCCAAACTTTCCGTGAAAAATTATCCATGAACGTAACAAAATACTTTGCACCACCCATAGACTGACAAGGCATGGGCCCACAGACATCCGAATGTACCAATGCCAAGGGCTCACTCATGCGTGGCCTACCAGACTTCTTATGAGTAGATCTAGTCTGTCTACCATAAAGACAATGCTCACATGAATCAAAACATGCATAATCAAGGGGTGGTAAGTACTGCAAACCAGAAAGCATTTTCATTCCCTTCAAAGACATATGGCCCAAACGGGCATGCCAAAGAGATACATGTGGGATAGAACCCACAGACAAAACATGATTAAGGGAAGAAGCTGATACAATCAAGGGGTAGAGACAGCCTTGGCACCTCTCGCAATCACAAGTCTGCCACACGAGTGATCTTCCATGCAGAGTCTCCAAAACATACATGATATCCCGTGTCATCAAGCTATCTAACTGACATGAGACTGCGTGTCAATGCAGGTACATGACGTACATCCTGCATAACAAAACTATTGTCAGAAGAAAACTGTAGCCTAATATCACTAATGCCCACAATATCAAGAGAGCTATCATCACCCAAGTGCACAGAACCCAAAAGAGTACTATATGAATGAAACCACTCTCAGCAAGGTGTCACATGAAAGGACGCACCTGAGTCCAAGAGCCAGCACTGTGCATGCATAGAGTGTATCTCTGTCATTTGCGAAGCACTAGAAGAAGCTGCTAGGATATAATCATCATCATCAACATTCTCAGGCTGCATAACATTGATCTCTTCAATTTTAATACTGAACTTTGCAGGTACTATTCTGTGATCAAAAGACTTATCCTGCACTTTGTCTTTCCCCTTATCTTTACGCCTTTCATTGCACAATTCATGGCATTTGTGGCCTAATATGGCCCTTTTTCCCACAATGGTGACAAGTAACATCTGCATTCCTGCCACACGATTTGCTACGTGACTTCCCACGAGACTTGGACCGAGATTTCTGAGAATCCCATCCACGACGTCACTACAACAAAAAGGCTCCATAGACGCACTTGTAGATGCAATATTTGAACTGTGATAAAAAATATCGAGTGCATTTATTACCGTGTCTACTGTTGCATCTACAATATCATGTCTAAAAGTGGGCTTATAGTCAGAGTTACACGCCCATGTAGACGCGCATATAGACGCACGTATTGACGCGCTACGTAAATATATAATCAAATTTATAAAAAAGTGGATATATTCATATTGTGCGTCTATACGAGCGTGTATCTACGCGTCTAAAAAAGCGTTTGCTCTGCAAGTTTTTGACGAGAATAGATGCGCATTTATCCTACAATTTAGATGCGCTGATAGACGCGCAAAACAGAGGTATGAAAAAAAAACCAAAGAGTATGTGGCATGCTCTCTGGTTTTTTTCCCCCCATCTTTGATTGTATGCTTAGGGAAAACAGAGAAAGATTATTTCGAAGATTGGATACTGAAAACAAAACAATGTATGTAGAACAGGAAATTTCATATATATAGATGAAACATTTTTACATGATGAGTTCTACTGCTTGTGACCTCAAGCATGGTCATGGTCGCAAGCACTAGCTGAAAGTAATACATATCAAAAATGAAAATTACAAGCCAAGGGGAGGCATGCATGCATGGGGCTCCTCTATATCTCCTCAGAAGAGGCATCATCATCGCTACCACCACCGCTGCCTGTGCCACTGCCGTTGCCGCCACCGCTACTGCTAGTCCCCCCTTCGCTATCCTCAACTACATCAGGGTTCGCCTACACAAAGGATTAAGGTATATAAATACCATTACAAATAATAAATTAGAGTTATCTATACTTTTCATGTAAAAAATAAAACATACCTCTTCTGGTGGTGGAATCCTCATTGCACGATTATATTGCTCCTCCGTGATGAGTCCCTCCTCGTAGAAATGCTGCCAAGTGGACGCCCGGTTATGACCTCAATGGTAGCCTACCTCTCTAGGAGTAGGCATCCTACCAACGATATGATACTACAAAACAATTTGAACATACAACGTATTAGAACACACTACATAATGAAGTGAAACAATTTGAACATGACTTTCCTATAGAACACACTACATAATGAAGTGAAACAAATTACAAAATTTAATTTTAAAAAAGAAATCAAATAATACTTACAAACTCAGCCTCCCATGACTCCCTGCCACCCGATCCATAATGCAATGATCCCATGGTTGCCATCTGGATAGTCGCGCCTCTGCATGCTGGCGACTTGTCATTTTCTCCGTTGCTCTCTTCTTGGCCTCTTTCCACTCCCTGCGGTGGCAATTGGGTGGTTGGCCATATCTAGGGCGCCCCTGATCTTGACTCCACAGTGACTCCTTGGCGCGTGTCATAAGGTGAGACCTCTTGTTATGAAGTGCATCTCTCACCTTTGACAGTCCCCAATCATCTGAGAATCGTGAATTCTCGGGATTAGGGTACCTTCTATGCATTGCCCGCAGCACCTCTTGCCACAAACCTTTTTTTTTGTGCTTGAAGGGAATCATGCAATCTTTGTATGTGGCATGCACGACACTCCTCAAGTAGGCTATCACTTCCCTCCCCTCAGAGTCGTGCAAGATACCACCAACATCAATGTGACAGAGTAGTACATTTGTGGAGGCTCACCTCTCTCATTTTTCGGTGTGGGTGATCGAGAGCCACCTCTTAGGTAACCCCCACAAAGCCCTCGACCTCCTCGTCCTCCCACACGACTCTCCCTCCTTGCTCGACGGGCACTACCCTCTACCTCACTCGATACATGTGCTTCTAGAGATACAGGTGCTTTGGTCGACCCATGTATCTCAACTGATCCTTGTGCATTAGCTAATCTATGTGTATGCATAGTGCATGGAGTACCTATTAGTAGAGGTGTGCCAAGGTTTGGTGTTTGTGCGGCAGTGCTAGGTAAAGATGTGATAGGTGTCCTAGACATCACACTGAAAACCTCCTCTGTAGTGGGAGGGCGACCAAGATAATTGGTCATCTCCCCCATGAATTGCTCCTTGTTTGGATTAGTGCTGGAGGATCCAGGATTCCACATCTACACAAGAAAAATCATATTACCCTGTGCAGATAAAACATATTACATCGTGCATCTCTATCTGTGTCTCTGTGTGCGTCTGTCAGTGCATCTATTTCCGCGTCTATACCTGCGTCTACACTATCATCTGGACGCGCTGACAGATGCGCACAGTCAGACCATTTCTTTTCAAACTTGGTTAAAAAACGTACAAAAAAACCTCCATAGAAACAGACAGAGAAAGCAAACAAGATTGAGATAGAGAAGAAGAACTCACCTTCTTTGCTTGTTCCAACAGGTAGTGGCTAGGTTGCAAGCTCCTTGTCCTCCTTCTCCCTTCCCTTGGTAAGTTTCTTGAATCTTCTTCTCTTCCTTACTTTTTGGCTCTTGTTCTTTACTCTCTGGCTCTTCTTTCCTCTTGTCCTCTTGTTACTCTTATTTCCTTGCCTCATTGTCTTCATGAAGTGATAGATAGACATGAGTAGTGATGTCGAGCTCGAACTGCAGAAAACGCGCAAAAAACGCAGGAGAGCACAAGTTTGAAAAGAAAGCCATAAATTTATTTTTTTAAAATTTATATCTGCCTAGCGCATCTGTAAGTGCATGTAATTGCGCGTGTATATGCATAGATAATACCTATTACACGCGCTTACAAACGCACAGGAACAATTAAACTAATTAAATGCTAGCTTTTGGATCAACATGACATGGCTTTCCTAGTCTCCCAATATCAAAATGTTTTCCTCCATGTTGTAAGTATCAATGCATGCATTTAGGGAATATGACATATATAGATTGTATGTGCATAGTGGTCCAACAAATCAAGCCTCTTTCTTATTTGCAGGCATTATATATTGTAGTTAAACTTTAACAGTTTATATTGTGCAAAAAGGTGTCATTGATTTAAGCTAAGATCTTGATCTACATTGCTATTCATACAATTTCATTTATGTGGTGGATAACACATTGGCAAGTCAATTGGCACATATATGGTGACTTACTAGACCATCCCACTTACAATTGCATGCAAGTATCAATAGGTGGATAAAGCACGAATGGTTTTTAGCTAGAGAGAGATAATGCAATGAAGGTGTATACGAAAGAGATAGAGAAAGGCATATTATCCATCAATCAATCAAAGATATATACATGAAGTGACTTGATATAGTAATTAGAGTATCGTCATTTTTAGGATGCTCCATTGACTTCTGTAAGTTCCTATAACCTTGAAGTAGAATATAGCCAACCACACTGTCCATGAAAGGAAAACTTGACCTCATCAAATTAACCAAGTTAATTTACTTATACATTTCATAGATAAGAGATTTGTAGTTGACTTGTTGGTATTGCAAAGTATTCTTACAATGATCTATTTTAGTCACCAACAAGTGGACACATTGGCTAAAGATGACGAAAAGAGAACATGTGCACATTGGCTACATGTGGTCCACCTTATCTAAAATTATATGTGAGCTATAAGTGCACCTTGACATGATTGGGATAGCTTGCACATGCACAAGCCAACTAATTTACATCAATCTACTCATGCTATAAATTGGCATGCATGGCTAGGTTAAGTGCACAACAAATGAGACATGTGAGTGTATTGATCAGTTCTCTCTCTCTCTCTCTCTCTCTATATATATATATATATATATATATATATATATTGCAAATGTACAAGTCAACCTTTGATCTATAAGTTTTAGCCATGGCTAGGTTAAGTGCACAATAGATGCAACATGTGCATATATCAATCACTTCTCTGATAATTATGTCGTATATACATCCAATCATCATGCCCTATCCAATCACATTTGTATAGGGCATGATTGGATGTATATAGGGCATGAAATCACATATATATAATTAGCTTTGAATTATTGGATGTATATTTTTAATACTCAGAAAGAAGTAAAGTTGGTAATGTATATCATATCCTATACATGTATATGCCCTATACATGTATATCATGTCATATATACATGTATATCATGTCCGTATGATCCTATACATGTATATCATATCCTAGCTTATGATCCAGGTGTAATTATATCATATATACATCCAATCATGCCCTATCCAATCATGCCCTATTCAAACAAATACTAGCTCTTAAGAGGTTCGGTCATATTCAGGGACTTTATGAGAAATGAAAAATATGTGTGTTTATTTTCGCATCTATAAGCGTGTTTATAAACGCGGATATATAGATGCGTTCTTTATACTAGTGTGAATAGACGTGCTGACGCTTATAAACACGCCTTTCGCGTGTACAGTGCGCGTCTATAGGGCCTTTCTCTTGTAGTGTCGACCACTACCACTACCATGCTTTCCATATCCATCATTCCTGCCTCTAATTGTCATAGCATGAGACACACGAGAGGCATCCACATTCTTATGGTTAACCTCTTTCTGCAGAAGAGCACTCTCAACATCAGATAATTTCAAGGTAGCACTAGAGGCACATATTGCAGTGCTGAATACATCCCATGATTCATTAAGAGTACCAAGCAAGAAAAGAGGAGTGACATTCTCTGCAAAAGTGATGTCCTCTACGAAGTCAAGTTCTTGAGTATAGCATGGAACTGGCTCAAGTGAGTAGACATAGTCACATTCTCCTTCATGTGCAGATCCATAAGCTGCTTCAGCCAATACATCTGACTCGCTAGAATTTTCTTGTCATAGAGATTTTTTATCTTTTCCCACAACTGCCATGCACTCTGTTCTTTCTCAAAGACATTATAGTAAACATGTTTTGTGAGAGACAATACAATAGTGGACTTGCATAACTCATCAAGCTC
Organism: Lygodium microphyllum; assembly: GCF_053477565.2. Lineage (NCBI taxonomy): Eukaryota > Viridiplantae > Streptophyta > Polypodiopsida > Schizaeales > Lygodiaceae > Lygodium > Lygodium microphyllum. The sequence goes on from NC_141162.1 coordinate 55,346,480, forward strand.
AAGCCATTCCTCATCTGGCATAGTTGCAGGCGGATGTCCGCTTAACTTCAAAGATTTGATCTGCGATTTCTGCACCAATACCTGCCAAATCTGGCTCTTCCAATAAGAGTAATTCATACCATCAAGCTTAGTGATGTTGAAAATAGTATGATCAGTGGACGAACTTGTCATAATGCAGGCTGAAAGACTATAGACAGTTCAAAACTGCTTGCTGTTTACTACAGAAAATGACCAAAAACTCACCAAAATCGAGAAAAAATTGCAAGGAAAGTGGAACCAAAGCTGCTGCCCACCAAGTACTAGTGAAAGTACATCATTTTAGAGTGTTTCAACATGAAAAATCCATGTCAGTCCATACATATATGCTTGTTGTAATAAATTTCAAATTTTAGTAAAAGAGATCTAGCAATGCCAAAATTGGATCCCAAGGCAATCAGATATTGCCAAGACCAAAGTCGGCATCATGTGGGCATAGCATAAGCATATGATGGTCGATAAGCATGAATCCAACACCCAAGTATGTCATACAAACATCTGCCAGTGAGTAGGCATACCCCCCAGTCAACGGGGCAAAGTGTTCCTACCACTACCAAAACTTGACACAAGTAGGTGTCAATTCACAAAGATACGGATCCAAAACTAAGACTTAGCTCATAAGCATACAGTGAACCAAGACATATGATGTATCAACCCAAAAGGTAAGAAGTCCCAAAGTCTCAATTATCTGTAACTGCTCAATAGCATGTAACGACTCAATGCATAAAAGTATCACCTGCTCAATGTCTAATAAGCATTCAAGAATGCTCCCACTGGCACAAAATCTATATGTATAAGCTCAAGAGCTCAAGCCAAGGCAAGACACAGTGCGAATGACATAAGTCCAAGACAATACATCAATAGCACATCTCGAACATGTAGGCGGTAGAGCATCCGTATGTAGCATCTATAAGCATGTAAGACATCAAGTACATCCCAAGCCAAACTCTGACAAGCCAAGTAACATCCAAGACTACTCCAGATAATCCAAAATGCATCCAAGGTGGAGCTTCAATGAGCACTCAAAGTCAACGTATGCATAAACCCAAGAAGCATCACTGTCAAAGCATATACCAATGTCAATAAGTGTGGGCTGAAATAAGCTCAAGTTTCCAAAAGCATCCAAATTCAATGACAAGCTCAAAGTCATCCCTCGATTATCAATACATCATAGCATAACCCAAGACATACATCAGGAACCAATAGGCATATGTCAAAGCATGAAAGATAGCTTCAGCCCAAGAGTATTCAGCATGCATTTACTGTTATAAACTGTGTATTTCTAGCCCTAAAATCAGGCCAAAAGGATATCATTACATGTATCTTCAATCCCCCAATCAATCAGGATGCAATAGGCATCAAACCGATTATGTAATCATGCCCAAACAAGCATAGGCATATAAATACATGCTATCTCAGACCTGAAATCTATTGCAAAAGATTCTATCATCAAAATTTGGCAAATCCGACATCACCATCGTATCCAGAGTATGCCAAAATCCCAACTTAGACTCTTACCTTGCCTGAATCGGGTTTCGAATGCCCGAGATATGATAAAAAGAGTGATTTTTTTGCCAGATTTTGAAACATGCACCAAAAAAACGTGAACTAGTTGGGGGGATCTACTGTCCCACGTGTCAAAAATGAAATGAGAGCCAAAGAAGGCCTACACCAAGTCTCAGCAAGCCTTGATAGGCTGGAAGCAAGATCTAGGTGAAGGAAGCTCCAAGTGGTGTGAGCTATGGTTGTCCACAACTTGTTTACAACCTGTGAGACCTGAGAACTGAAGTAAAAATCTGAAGAAAATGATCAAATACCTCTGATGTAATGCCTTGAAGGTGCCCAACAATGCCGCAAAGGTGCTTGGGAAACCGAGGAGTGACGAGAGCTCGAAGGAGTCGGATATGGCTGTCGGGAAGGAGACCCAATGCAAGTAGGGAGTCGATTGGATGCTGAGAATGCCACAAACCAAGCTCAAGGGTTGAAAAGTAAAGCTCTAATACCAATTAAAAGGGAGTGACGGATTGAAGGTTAGACTCGAGAGCTATGGTGGGAGAGCAAGAGCAAGAAAGAAAGAGACTAGAAATGGGAACTCCAACAGTCACAATATGTGACCGGGCCTTCCTTTATTCAAACTATCACTAAAAGAATAAAGAATAAAGTGATGGTGACAGGCACCCGCCACCTACAGTGTGCAGTGGCGGTGACTGTTAGTGTAGTAATACACAGGCGGCTAGGTAGAGATGCCTTTACCCCCAACAAGGAGCAACTCAAGCAACTATTAGACCAAAGTACATCCATCCTAGCAGTTCGCCATGGGGAGCTCCAGTGCTGTTCCAGAAGAAGAAAGATGGAACGCTTTGACTATGCATTGACTACAGAGGGTTGAATCAATCAACCATTAAGAACAAATACCCCATTCCAAGAATAGATTAACTTCTTAACCGTCTTCAAGGTGCGAAGATCTTCTCTAAGATTGATCTCAGTTCTGGATATTATCAGATAAGGATCAATGAAGAAGATATCCCAAAGACAGCATTCAGCACAAGATATGGACACTTTGAATTCCTGGTCATGTCGTTTGGGCTGACAAATGCTCATGCTACCTTCAACAGGCTAATGCAGGATATCTTTAGGCTCCATCTTGATGACTTCATACTCGTTTTCTTTAACAATACCCTAGTCTACTCCAAATAGTAAGAAGATCATAAACCCCGTCCTTGAGACAACGAGGGCACACAAGCTTTAATGCCAAGAAGAAGAAATGTGCATTTTTCAAGTGACAGATTGAATATCTAGGATTCATTGTATCAACGGAAGGAATTTCAGTAGATCAGAAGTGTTTTGGAGTGGCCAACACCAATTTTTGTCAAAGAAATACGTAGTTTTCTTGGATTGACAGGATGGTATAGGATCTTTATCAAAAACTATACTTTGATTGCAGTAACTTTGACTTATCTACTAAAGAAGGTAGTATCAATTGTATGGTCACCTGGTGAACAATCCAGCTTTGACAAACTAAAGCAAAGCTTGGTATCAGCACCCATCCTGAAACTTTCGGATCTTAGCAAGAAGTTTGAAGTGATAACTGATGCTAGCACACTTGCCTTAGGATGTGTGCTTATGCAAGAAGGTCATCCCGTAGCATACTCTTCAAGGAAACTGAAGAGCCATGAAAGGAACTATGCTACCCATGATCTGGAACTATTGGTTGTTATCCATGCTCTCAAACTTTGGAGACACTACTTGCTGGGTAACAAATTTACCCTAATGACGGACCATAAGAGTCTTAAATGGATTTTCACCCAGAATGAGCTCAATATGAGGCAACGTCGATGGATTGAAGTGTTGGAAGAATATGATTTTAAAATCAAATACCGGCCTAAAAAGGAGAATGTAGTTGCCAATGCGCTCAGTCGCAAGGCATTTCTGAATTCTTTGATTTTGCAAGATCCATCAACAGCAAGATCTCTAGCCACAAAGGTATCCATGCCAAACAACCCAATTCTTGAGCTTTCTAAAGAAGAGGCATGCCATGACCCAACCTATCAGAAATTTCTAAGGGAGATCCCCATCAAAGATCAAGACCCGAAGCTACAAGCAAAGTATCAAGAATTCTCTATCAATAGTGGACTTGTCTACTATAGAACGAGATTATGTATTCCGGCAAGCCAATCACTCAAGCAGAAGATACTTTGGGAAGCCCATGACTCCCTTTTCTCAAGACATCTTGGCTATGCCAAGACCCTCAATGCGGTCAGAAAGAGCTATTATTGGGATAGCTTAAAGATGACATTCTCAAATATGTCACTGAATGTTTGTCTTGTCAACGCATTAAGGCTGAACATGTCAAAATGCCAGGGAAATTGCAACCACTTGACATTCCCCAAATGAAATGGAAATTCATTAGTATGGACTTTGTTGTTGGCTTGCCCCAAGTTCAGGGAGGATACAACTCCATTATGGTCATGGTAGATATGCTTACCAAGGTTGCACATCTTATCCATGTTAAGACAAACTATAAAGCCTTAGACATTGCAAGGTTATTCATCAAGGAGATATTCAAACTGCATGGGTTACCCAGAAGAATCATTAGTGATCGTGACTCTCTCTTCACCTCACACTTCTGGAGGGTTATCTTCGAGGCCATTGGGACTCAACTCTGTTTCAGTATAGCTTACCATTCCCAAACCAATGGTCAAACAAAATGAGTCAACCAAGTCATTGAAGATATGCTTAGGGCACACTACTGCCGTGAACCCAAAAAGTGGATTCAATATTTGCCACTGGTTGAGTTTGCCCACAATGCTTCTTATCAACAAAGCATTCAGATGACCCCTTTTCAAGCATTGTATGGGCACGATTGTCGCACTCCTTTAAGCTTTTCAAATCCAACCTTGAGGGTTGAAGCTTCAAAGCAGATGCTGGAAGACATGGATGACCAAATCAAGTCAATAATACAGGACATCCAAGCTGTCAAGGACAGACAGAAGGCTTACGCGGACCTGAAATGACAAGATAGATCTTTCGTTGAAGGTAATATGGTCTTCATTCGCATACGTCCAAAGAAGAGTTCCCTATCCTTGGGTGAATGCAAAAAGCTAATTCCAAGGTATTGTGGACTCTACAACATTCTTAAGTACCTAGGGCCTAATGCTTATAGAGTTCAACTCCCCGAAAACCTAAAAGTTCATAATATATTCCATATCAGTCTATTGAAAAAGTATGTGCCTAACCCTAGTCATGTGCTTGACGATCAACAAGTTGTAATGCCTAGCCAAGGAGTCCTTGAGCTATGGCCTGACAGGATCTCAGATGTTTGGGAGAGGCATTTGAGATCCAGGACCTTGAGAGAATACCTCGTCTAGTGGAAAGATTACACTGAAGAGGATGCCACTTGGATGGATGAAAGTACTCTCAACCAACAATACCCCCAGTTCTTCTTGAGATGAGGGCATCTCAATTCCTCTAAGGGGGAGAGAATGTAATATTTCCGCTACGAAATATTCAAGATCCTAAATTTGCACAAAAGCTATTCAAAACAACTTCCCGCAACAAAAAGACCCTGGGCTAAGTGCTCCACCCTCGCACAATAACAAACTCCAGCTCCATGTCGTGTATAGGAAGTCGTGGCTTGAAAACCACGAGCTACCGTAGGCCTACACGGAAACACCCCTTCTTAGGGCAAAAAGATAATGAATTTGTGTAAATTTTTTTATTAAAACTCCCTCCCCTTCAACCGTTGCATGGCGGGGGAGAGGGAGTGTGAGAGGAGCTTGAGTGTGGAGTAGGAGAGCATGGGGGAAGAAGGCATGCAACTTGCCACGTGTGTGGCTATTCCCTCCTCCTTTCAATCTATATGACCCCCCTCTCAAGCTTGAAAGGGGGAGAAGGGATCTTGCTGCCCGCCGTCGCCCTGTGGAAGCCGCTGCCTGCTGCCGCCGCCGCCGCCTATTGTGCCCATCGTCCTCACCATCATCATCATCATAATCATCGTCGTCATCATCTTCACCTCCATCCTCATCATCTCCCTCATCATCACTCTCTCTCCACATCATTCAACCTGTCACAAAAGCTTAGAAGCTTCTTTGGAAGCTTCCAATAATGCTTCCATAAGCCTTATTCACCCACACCCCTTGGGTTTTTAAAATCGATTTTGTAAGGCCCAATTCCTACGAAGAGGAGAAAATTCACGGGCAGAAGGGAGTTTTGATAATCGGATAAAGGGCAAAGAGAGTTTGCTGAGTCGAGATCTACGTCATCCATGGCTCCTAAGAAAAAGTTGCGAGGCGCACGCGCAGGAGCTTCCACCCCAAGTACACGAGTGGACAACGCCCCGATTCTTAATGCCCAGGTTCCGATAAATTTTCTACATGAAAAGGATGCACTAAGCATGTTTAATTCTCGTAGGCAAGTTTAAATACATTGGGAAATTTATTTCCTCGCCCGATTCACAAGATTTAGTTACATGTCATGCATTTTAAATTGCTTACACTTTCGTGGTCAAGTTGCCATCCTAAACGCATGATGCATAAGTAAAAAGATGGAATTGTGCAAAGGCTTCTTTGTTGCATCGCGCATAGGACAAGGCATATAACACATAATGCATAGTTGTGATTCGCGTATAAAATAATCGTAGACGCCCATTAAATTATGTTTGAATAGTTGCAATGCATGGAAAGGATTTATGTACCTTGCGAATCGCATGCGATGATAATTACATCCTAGGTTGGGTTAAGTGCTAAAGGAAGGATTAAGTCAATGATGGACTCATGGCATTCACTCAAGCATGGAGTTCTTTATCAAAGTTTGAATGCATCTTCATTAAAAATATTAAAGCTTTGACTTCGTTGCATCAACGTAGGGTTTATACGAGTTAGCTCTGAATGTCAATCACTATAGTATAGGTCAAGGAAAAGAATGATCTCTAAGTTACATAAAAGCAGAAGGTCTATGGTTGGAAGTTGCATACTCGCATGGAATGATGCATCTCACCTATCTTCCAGTTACTTACATCTTTTAAGGGAAAGTACTTGCAAATTTAGAAGAATGTGTTTGCATCTTTAAAGTGAAGATCATCTTTACTTGCGGGTTGGACGGATCAACTAAGTAATCCTCTTATAGTTGAGTAGCTCACATGAAAATCATAAAGGTACGATTAGATTGCATATGACGATCACCTCAAAGTGCTAGGTAGGGTTAGGTTACGTTAAAATTCTGCCTAGTATCGCACTTGGGTTGCCAACCTAATATTTTCGATCCCAAAGATCCTACCCATATTCTCAAAAATGTTAGGGTTGTCAGATCAGTCGTGCAAGAATGATCGAAGGTTCTCACCCTAGTGATCGGATGACCAAATGCTAGACTTTCGCAAGGAAATTAGGAACCCTAGGGCCAAAGCGTTATCGGCCTAGTAGGGTTAGGGGTTGGGTTGGGTCAAGAGGACTCCCAAGCCCTTATCTTGATCAAGAGAGACCGCACGAATGAAAAATAATCCTACAAGTTACGTGCTGACATCTATCTCGTGCAACAAGTTGCAACGTCGCATGGTTTTGTGTCTAGATCACAAAATAGTATTGCCACTCCTTTGAGCAAGTTTGGCAAGTTCTAAGAACAAGTCTAATTTTCTAGAGGATGAGTAGTCATCCTACTACATCACCCTTCCTTGGGGCTGATTTGCCAAGTTAGCGAAGTTATGAATTTGCCAAGAAAGCAATTGACTAACCAAGTTAGGGCAACGAGGTTGCCCAGGATTTATTGACCTTAATATAAGGATACCTAAGGTATTAACAATTTGGATTAACAAGGTATAAACCTAACCTAAGGAAAAAGGGTAAACAAGCAGCTTAGCTTACGAAACCCTTGGGATCTTGCCAAGTCGCGATTGATCCCAGATCGAATGTTGGATGTATTCGGAGAGAAGAATTCACACCTTAGTAGTTGGTCATATAAACAACCATTGGAGTGCTTATGTTTGTACACTTAGGAGCACTGTTTTTTCTTCTTTGCTCAAGGAACTAATGCTGGAAAATAACTGATGCTTCAGGTTGAAAGCCTGGAGAGAGAGGCAGCATTAGTTACCTCTGACTGTCTGCCTGACCCTATCCAAGGGGGTTGTTAGCCGCGTCGGGTACGTGGACCGAACCCACCACGAGAGGTCTCTCCGTGGGTGCTACTTGGAGCAGGAGGACGCCTGAGTGCTAGTGGGGGCTCTGGCCGTAAATCCCTTGCCTCTGAATCCTGCAAAGAGGCCAACGTGACTCAAGATGGGATCTCGAGGCCCGCATACTAGTCAACGGGTGGAACTTGGAATAGCGATCCATGAGGATTGCTGGAATAGCCTTCGGGCGGAATAGCCTTCGAGCTGGATTATTTGATGTATTCCAAAGACTAATAAATAAAGATCAAATATTGAAAAGGAACTTGTTTGACATTCTTTTTCTATGTCAGTGCCTAAGTTACGTGAAGGAACCAGTGGTTCATTGGTTAATTAAGAAAGTTGTTTTTGCTTGTCAAACTGAATGTGGTAGGTAATTAGATAACTAAAGCAACCCGAGGAAAGTGCGGTGGATGTGACCATGGGTCCGTCCTACAGAAGGGTGGTCCCGGTTGGCCAGGAACTTTTCTCAAAGGAATTGACAACAAGGTAACAATGACCTAGAATCTAGAAAGCTAGAGTCTCGATTTATATTGTTTTAGGGAAATGGAATGGGACTATGCCTTACGGGCAGAGAGGTCGAGCTTCGCATCCCTCTCATTTCCCATTCTCCTTGAACCAAGTGCAGTATAAATCCGTTTCGACCCTGATGTTTCTGCGTAAAGCAGTTCATCTACGCTAGCTACCATTCTAGAAACTTAACCATTAGGAAAACCCTAATTAAAGTCGGTCCTAAGTGGGAACGGCCGAAATGCTTCCGCTTCGTGGTAGACTCGGCAAGACCTAGATTGCAAACCTTGAGACATTCCTTAGGAGTGCCGCGCGGTGCTTTCTAGACTCTCTTCCCGATGGCCTGCTAAGACGTGTCCTGCAGTGGACAGGAGGACACGTTAAAAGTTAACACACATGGCAACACGTGATTCTTCATTTAGACTTTCAAGATGCAGTCTAGATTCATGCGATTCTTCCAACTCTCTTAGTGCGGTTCTATGTAGGATTTCCCAATCAACCTTAACCATCGTGCACATTATGCATTTAGTATAGTTGTACCTCCTAAATGACTTTTATCTCTCTTTATTCCTGGAAACAAGTACTTATTTCTAATGCAGCGGATCACATGTGGCTTGCATCTATGAAAGTCTAGGGTTTTGTCTAACAATGCAAGTGTATCTCATGAACAAAAATTAACATTTCATGTGTTTCTTTTAACCATGATTGCTAAACGTGAATTCTAAATAATTATTCATGCACTGAACCGGTTAAAAAGCTATCATTTTATGTGAAGTAAGGCGATAACCTTATCATTTTATGTGAGTAAAAGCTATCATTTCATACATAAAATCTTATGCTAATTCCAAACTCTATCATTTCGCACATACAACTTAGTACTTAGGGTAAACACAACCCTAAGACTCGTTCTTGTTCCATGCACGTCACCAATCCTTTCATCTCTTCCACGATAAATAATACCTAATTAACTTTTAAAGCTTAGAACCTGGGCTTGATTCATGTGTGTTGCGTTGGTCATTCCGCTCGCCCCTCCAGCATTACCACTGGCTTGGGCGCCTACGCTTCCCATGACTTTCTTCTTGGGAGCCATTCGCCTCGCGGAGATTGGGCAGTCCGGACCTTAACGGGTTTTGGGTTGACAGGTTCGGTAGGAAAGACCGTTGGATGGGGTCCTTCACCGAGGGAGTGGTTTGGGTGACTTGTTGCGGTTACTTACCAACTCCCACTCCCTCTCCTTCTTTCTTTCTCTCTCTCTCTCTTCTTCTTCTTTTCTCTTACTCTCCTACTCTCTCTCTCTCTCCTTCTCTTCTCCTTCTCTCTTATTCCTCTACTCTCTCTCTCTCTCCTTCTCCCTCTCCCGCTTCTTTTCTCCTCCTTCCCTCTCTTTCTCGTCTTCTTCTCTCCTCTCTCCCTCTACCTCTTCTTCTTCTTTTTCTACCTCTCTCCTTCTCTTCTTCTTCTCCTCTCCTCCCTTCTATACCTTTTTTTTTCCCTCTTCCTTCTACTTCTCTCTCTCCTTCTCTTCTTCTCCTTCTACTTCTCTCCCCTTCTTCTCTTCTCTTTCTCTCTCCTTCTCCTTCTCCCCTTCCCCTTCTCTCCCTCTTCTTCTCTTCTCTCTTCCACTCCTTCTTTTCTCTCCTTCTCCTTATCTCCCTCTTCTTCACTCTCCCACTCCTTCTTTTCCTCTCCCCTTCTCCTTCTCTCCCTCTTCTTCTCTCCTCACTCCTTCTTCTCTCCCTCTTCTTCCTCTTCCTCTACCTCTCTCCTACTCCTTCTCTTCTTCTACTTCTCTCCCTCTACTTCCCTTCTTCACCCTCTCCCTCACTCTCTCTCTTCCTCCTTCTTTCTCTTCCCACTTCCTCACCTACTTTTCCTCCCTCATATGTCGGCGCGTAGAACACACCAGACGAGGATGTCGCTGCCAGCTAGCACGGGGGGAAAAGCGGGCTGAGTCGTTAGCCAGGGTGGTAGAGCAGTTACTAGCACACCGGTCTAGCAGCCTGGGTGGCGAAGTAGTGGCTAGCACGTCGGTCCAAAATCTTGGCATTGCAGCAGGTCGCAGGGGGGAAAAACTCCGATCGGACAGCCAGGGGGAGTGGTACTACAACTGACAGCGGGGTGCTACGGCCAGGAGCCCCAGGGGGGGGACGGCAGTCACTGTGGATGGAGGGGGGAGGGAATAACCTCAACGGAGGCCCAAGGATGTGACGTAAGGAAAGGGGGGGTGTAGCCTCTGTCAATGCCTGTGGAGGGAAGAAGCCTCCCCTATATAGGGGAGGGGAGGAGGTAGGTGGCATGGCCATCCCTCCCACCTGGAGGTTGCATGCCTCCCCCCCCATCACCACTATTCCCACTCTCTCTCCCCTCCCCGCCGACGTGCTGGCGGTGGGAAGAGAGAGGGGAGTAAAAAATTTTGTACTAAAGGTAATAGATTTTTGTCTTTTTGAATTTACAGGGAGGGTCCTATGGGATGTTACAGTAATAGCGGAAAGTTTAGAAATGTTGGGATTTGGCTATAAAGATGGCTTAGGGTTTGGATTTGTGTTTGAAGGTAAAGGAGGAGGTCGTGTCCAAGATTTACGGAATGAAGATGGAAGGAAACGTTTTTTATTGAATCTTCGAAATTTTGAATTGAATTGTTTTGAACCAAAGTTACCATTAGTATGAAATTGTTATGGTCGCTTCTCTCGTCCTCTAATTTTGTCTTCAGTGTCATGGGCCAAGAAAATTGGATGTTCGAGAGTCATTGGTTTGAACATGTTTACCTCCGCATAAAAATGTCCAAGTAAGCCAGACATAAACTTGTGTTTATGGGTTGCCTCAGCATTCCAAAAACACTCGGTATATTGTAAAATGGGCTCACGATCCCTCTGTTGTAGAAGATCCCATTGTTTGATTGCTTTTTCGTGGAATTGGGGTGGAAGGAAATTCTGCAAAATTTTCTTTTGAAAAGTTTCCCAAGTAGTAGGACAATCAATGCTTTTGCGGGCAACAGTCCACCATAGGGATGCTCTGTCCACTAGATGATTAGTGACACACTTAATTTTGTCTTTCTCAGCATAATCTTCTTCATGGAAATAATCATCAAATTGATTGATAAAAGCAAGTACAGTCTTTCCATCACGTGACCCATTGAAAGTACAAAATTTGAAATTTATTTTACTTATCTTTGCTTCTTTCCAAAAACATTGCATTTCAAGTGTCGCATCGATCGTACGTCGTATTAGATCTTTAGATTGCGATCCATCTTGAATGGCAGTAGATCGTTGCAGATTGGCCAATTGAGCTTACAAAGTTTGACGTACTCTTCGTTCCTCTTGAAGCTGCATCATAATCAAATCCAATTTTTGCTCCATCATTGGTTCCGGTAGATCACCTTCGGTCATAAAATCTTCCATGGTTTGATCGGACATCCTGCAAAATTTCAAAAGACCTCACATACTCGAAATCTTGTTAGCGGGATGAGCGTAGCTCAAAGTCGGGTTTACAAGGCTTATTTCTCTTCTTTTTTTTAAATCGCTTTTTACAGTATTTCTTCTTTGCAGATGTTAAAATTGATGTCACGGTCTTTTTCCAAAAGGATATTCGTATATATAGTCTGCGTGTAGTAATCTTGTTTGCTGGAATTGAACTCTGTCAGTCCACAAGTGCGAATAGGGGCTTACCGGAAAGCTGAAAATCCGTTTGAGACTAGCTGTGTATGAACAGCTACTATAAGAGAGATTGAAACTTACAAATTGGTAACCTTAGTAGCTTTAAACTTTAAAGCTCTTAGTTTTTTTTTTGAAACTAATCGTTTACTGTCACCGTGAAAAGAGGTCCCGTTTTCTGATGCCGTCATCTGTGACGATATACTCCCGCCCACGAAAGATCAAAATCTCAAGAGCTTTCAGCTCTTATAAGCTTTTAAGGCTTATCTCTAACTTAAATAATGATAATTAACTTCTTCTCTTATCTATGAATAGGCGACTTGATGTAGGAGCTTATCTACTGGTCCTCTGCCTATAGAGGCTGGTCCTTCACTATCCACCAACAGTGTAGTAGGAGGTTCTTCACCGCTAGGAAAGTGCTAGTATTGACGGATTACCGCGAGACTGATTATAGAGATCGATCGTTTCAAGAGCTCCGCTTTCGTGCGAGATGGTAAGCGATTGGAAGCCCTTGATCTCAGCTTCGCTCTGATACCACTGGTGCATAGATTGGATACTTTATGCATGTGTAGTGAGCGTCGGAAAGTCCCCAAGAATAAAAGAACTCTACTTTTGCACAAAAAATAAGAGAGAAGACTTGCACGACATGAAGCAAAAGACTAATTGGGTACAATCTCCCCCCATGCCTTGTGTGAGCACTCCACAAAGCATGTATTTGATATATTATTCATCTCCAAGCTCAAAAAATAGCCCAATTTACAATTCGCACACTTTAACTTTTGTGTTTGCTTTTGTCCCACTAAAGAATTAAAGCAATTGGGTGCCCAAAGAGTCGGGTTGTGCCCTAATATAATGTCCAATAACAAATATTTAAATCGTACGTCCATGCACATACAAAATAATAAATAAATATCAAGCACTTTAATAAATAAGCGCGTCAAAATAAATATTGGCGCCACGCCTAAGACGCGTGCCCATCAAATATGATAATTTCTTCTAAATAACTTGAATACACGCTATCGCCCAGTGCTTCCCAACGACACCGCTATCTGCTCTACACATCAACTGAAGCATTCACAATTTTTAGAAAATAATAAAATTAAACCGACAAAAGTGAATACCTAGCAATCTTCACTTGCAAAATAAATAAATTGGTTTGAACTCAATCCTAACCTTAATTAATTATGATTGCGCACTCTAAACTCATAAATGTCCATTAATTTAAATATGTATTTTATGGAATTACCTGCTATGGAATCACCCACTTACACATTAAATTAACAAGACATCCGAAAAGGACATGCGTCCCCATCGACTTTTTACACAAGAAATCCACGTTGTGTATGAGCCCCGACAACAAATATAATTTTATGGAATCCACGGCAAAACCTCACGAAATCCACCATGGAATATGCCTCCTGGCATCAAGTTTATATACATGTGCGATGTTAGTGTGGGGCATCATAACAAAAATAATTTCTTTGAACATAAATATTAGTAAAAACCACCACCATTTGTTACATTATTCAAACATTATGTATAAGTCTATTATGTTGTGCTTTTTTTAAAAAGATAAACTCTAAAGACCCCTAACTTACGATGGATTGTTTGCTTTTTGAAACCTTGTATAAAGCTTTTTTTGATTTATTGTGGTTTAGAAAGCCAATAACTCTTGAACTTCTAATACCTTAGGAGTTCAAGTGTTGTTTGTTCTTTGAATTTCTATAAGCATATAACTTTTGCTTGTCAAGTTTGAGTTGTTGTACGAGTTGACAACATAGACCTAGATGGTGGAAGCTAAGGCTACTCGAGGAAATTGATGCCAGGAGGCATATTCCACGGTGGATTCCGTAAACTTAGATGACTGGGGCTCATACGCAAAGAGGATTCTTTGTGCGAGAAGTTGATGGGGACGCCTGTCCTTTTCGGGCGTTTCATTAATTTAGTGTGTACATGGGTGATTCCATAGCGGGTGATTCCGCAAAATGCATATTAAATTAATAAACGTTTATGAGTTTAGAGTGCGCACTCGTAATAAATTAAGGTTAGGATTTATTTCTAACCAGTTGATTTATTTATGTAGCTGAAGACTGCTAGGTATTCACTTTTGTCGGTTTAATTGTATTATTTTACTAACGATTGTGAATGCTTCAGTTGATGTGTAGAGATAGTAGCAGTGGCGGAGGAAAGTATTGGAGTCTAGCGGGTATTCGACATTTGGACTATATTTTGATAGGCGCCACGCCTATATTTTGTTATGTCTATTGAGACATTGATTATTTATTATTATTTTGTATGCACTTATGCGACCGGATATGTTATTTCTATTTGGACATTGAGATTGGGCGTGCCAGACACTATGGGCACCGTCCATTAGCTTTATTTTCCTATTTTTGTAGAAAGCAAACTCAAAAGCTAAAAGCTTGTCATATTTTTGTAATTGGGCTATTATTGAGCATGAAGATTGGAAATATACATAAAATACATGCTTTGTGAAGCGCTCACACAAGGCATGGGGGAGATTGAACCCAATTTGTCTCTTGCCTCTTGTCGTGCATGCTTTTACATGGTTTTTTGTGCAAAAAGGTAGAGTACTTTGTTCTTGGGGACCTTCCGGGATTCACCACGTGAGCTATCTGCGACCGATCTGCGCACCAGTGGTATCAGAGCGGAGCAGAGATCAAGAGCTTCCAATCGCTACCAATCTCAGGCGAAGACGAAGCTCCAGGAACAAACGGGCTCTACAGTCAATCTCGTCGCGAACCGTTGATACAGGCAGACTTCTGGCGATCAAGAACCCCTGTTTCCACTGTCAGATCGCGAAGGACCAGGCTCTGCAGGCGGAGGACCACGCATCCACTTCTATCAACAAGTCGTTGAAAACCAGTGAGAAAATTCTTAATCTTCTCAACTAAAAGCTTAATTACAAAGCTTAATAAGCTTAATAAGCTTAAGACTTCTTCAAAATCTCCTCGGCGTATCAGAAGATGAATCCGAAAAATCCGCGCGATGAAAAAACGGCCCCCCCCTCACGAAATTGACGCCGCCTGCCAAGCCTTTCATTAAGCTTCATAAGCTTAAGCTTAATCATTAAGTTTAAGGCTTTCTGCAAGTCACATAGGTCCGACAAGTTCGCAAACTCCGGGTCTCGCACTTCTGAAGTTAAGTTCCGCAAGTCGACAGTAATCAAGTTCTGCAAGTTCTGCAAGTCGGCCTAAGTTCAACAAGTCAACAACTCTACAAGTCTGCTAAGTCTGCAACTCTGCAAGTCAGACTAAATCAGAACTGACTAGTGCTTAAAACTCATAGAAGACTTGTTCGTATGCAAAAACTCTGAACTGGAAAGTTGTTCGCAGCAAGCTGTTCTACTTATCTACAAGTTCGTTGAAGTACTTTCAGCAAACGGAGACAGAAATATTGCAGAATTTCTAAAAATTGAAGAAGAAAATACCCAAAAATACATAGCCTTGTAACCCCAAATTTGAGCTACGCTCATCCCGCTAACTGATTTTGAGTGAGAAAGGTTTGTTGAGTTTTACAGGATGACTACCCCACATATGGATGATCCTATGGCTGAAGACAACCTACCTGAGCCTACCATGGAACAAAAGCTAAATCTTATCATGCTGCAATTGGAAGAAGAGCGAAGGGCTAGGCAAGCATTGCAAGCGCAATTGACAAAGCTACAAAGAGCGTTCACTGATAAAGAAGAACCGCAAGCTGAAGATTTGATTCGACGTACCATTAACGCCACTCTTGAAGCACAAACCATTCGCAAGGAATCCAAGATAAGTAAACGAAGTTTCAAGTTCCGCACTTTCAATGGCATAAGAGAAGGAAAGACTGTTTTATCATTCATTAGCCAGTTTGATGACTATTTCCATGAGGAAACTTATCCTGAAAAAGATAAAATCAAGTGTGTTACTAATCATCTGATAGACAGAGCATCACTTTGGTGGACTGTAGTCCGCAAGAGTATAGAATGTCCTGCTACTTGGGAAGATTTCAAGAAGAAGTTCATGCAAAATTTCCTTCCACCGCAATTTTATGAGAAGGCTATCAAGCAATGGGATTTACTTCAACAGCGAGATCGTGAGCCTTTTCCACAGTATACAGAGCGTTTTTGGAATGCACTCTTACAGCTACGCATGCTTGAAGACGTACCACAGACGACGCATAAGCGGAAGTATATGTCTGGACTTCTTGGACATTACTATGCTGAAGTGAACATGTTCAAGCCTGCTACCCTTGAAGACGCCATCTCCTTAGCTCACGACACTGAAGATAAGTTACGCGGAAGAGATCGACGACCACAACCATTCCAAGCTAACGGTAATTATGGATCTAAACAATTCAATTCCAATTTCAGAAGGTTTAATCCAGGACGATTCTCATCACCATCTTTCCGCAAGAATTGGCCTAAACCACCTGCATTACCATCCACTGTCAATCCAAATCCAAAGCCTATTCCACAAGCAACTCCAAATGTACCCAGACTCCCAGCCATTGCAAATAATGTGACCAAAGCCAAGCCAATAGTATGCTACAAGTGTCACCAGCCAGGGCATCTCGCAGCAAATTGTCATTCAAAGAAGCCATCAGCACATATCAACTACCTTGGAGCCATGGACGAAGACGAGCATGAGGATACGCCGGATTTCACTGAAGAAGAGGATGATATTACTACTACTTCCGACACTTTACCAGGTATGCCTACTTCACATTCATTGTTGACTATGAAATGTATGGTGCATGGAAAAGAAAGAACTATATTGCATGATGACGGTAGTACCCATGACTTTATTTCAGCAAAATTGGTAAAGGAATTAAAATTGCATACAGTACCTACGCACTATCGCATAAAAGCTGCATTTTTAGGCACTAGGTACAATGGCACACAAGAAGTACAAGATTTAGAAATTCAAATTGGTCCATATATTGAAAAAAGAAATTTCTTAGTTGTCCCATTACAGTCAAGCGACATTATTTTAGGAATGCCATGGAGACACCAACATAATCCCAATATAGATTATTCCACACACACAATGAATATTAATTTTCAAGGAAAATCTATTACATTATTTGGTATGCATGCATCTCATATTTTTCCACTGCTTTCGCATACTCAAGCAAAACGTGCACTACGCAAGAATACTAAATCATATCTCATTTGGGTGAATGAATTGCACGCAAAGGAAAATCATATGCACCCTAGGCATAAGGAATTTCTTGCATATTTTAAGGATTGTTTTGCAGAAGACCTACCACCAGGTTTACCTCCATCACGTCCAGAAGACCATAAGATTGATCTAATACCTGGCACACAACCACCTTGCAAAGCACCATATAGGCACAATCAAATAGAGCAAAAAGAAATCCAGAGTCAAGTTGAAGAATTACTAAATAGAGGCCTAATTCGACCTAGCAGTTCTCCATTCGGTGCACCTGTGCTCTTAGTCAAGAAAAAGAATAATACTTATCGTATGTGTATTGACTACCGAGCATTAAATAAGATCACTATAAAGAATAGGTATCCTATACCTAGAGTTGATGACCTTATGGACAAACTGCAAGGATCTTCTATATTTAGTAAAATTGACCTTAAGTCTGGATATCATCAGGTGAGGTTAGATAGATCCGACATATTTAAGACTGCATTCAGGACACAGTTTGGCCATTATGAATTCTTAGTCATGCCATTCGGATTAACTAATGCACCTGCTACTTTCAGTAGAATGATGAACCGTATTTTTCTGAAATATCAATATTGTGTGATTGTTTTATTTGATGATATTTTAGTGTTCAGTCAAAGTGAAAAAGAGCATTATGAGCATTTATCATTAGTTTTTCAATTACTGAAAGAAAATCAATTGTTTGCAAATCCTGAAAAGAGTGAATTCTTTAAGACAGAAATAGAATATCTAGGTCATATTGTATCAAAAGAAGGAATTAAAGTTGATCCTAAGAAAATTGATGCAATATTGCATTGGCCTATTCCTAAAAATGTACATGAATTACGCTCATTCCTTGGTCTTGCTAGTTTCTATAGGAAGTTTGTACGTAATTTCTCATTACTTGCTTTACCATTAACCAAACTTCTTAAGAAAGGAATTGTTTATCAATGGACTGAAACTCAGTAGAAATCCTTTGACTTACTGAAACGTGCATTAACCAATGCCCCTGTTTTACAATTGCCTGACTTTAATAGACCATTCTTTCTAATTGTGACCGATGCTAGCGGATCAGGAATAGGAGCCGTATTAATGCAAGACAACCATCCAATAGCATATTCTAGTTCTAAGCTGAAACCCTCTGAGCTCAAATATTCCACTTATGACAAAGAACTATTAGCAGTTGTACAAGCATTAAAACAATGGAAGCATTATTTAATGGGTTCAGAATTCATGATAAAGACTGACCAGCAAAGCATTAGACATCTACTTAGCCAACCCCAAATTTCTGACCGTCATATCAAATGGGCTTCCTTCATTCAAAGTTTCAATCCTATCATTCAATACCAACCTGAAAAAGAAAATGTAGTTACTGATGCATTGAGTAGAAGACCTGCAATTCATAATATTTCCATCATATCTTTTGATTCTTTAATTGCTATGAAAGACACATATCACCAGGATATTACTTTTCATTCTGATTGGCAAAAATTAGTTCAAAATAATTTCATTCCTGTTGATTCATTGTCATATAATGATGGATTTATGTTCTTTGAAAAGAGACTGTGTGTTACTATTCCATTCCGATCTTTTGTTTTGAATGAAATTCATTGTCCCCCATATCAAGGTCATAGAGGTATCATTTCTACATTACGCATGTTAACTGAAGATTTTTATTGGCCGCATATGGATGCAGATGTATCTAATTTCGTTTCTGAATGTTTGATTTGTCAAAGAATAAAGAGACATCATGGTAAACAGTATGGATTATTAATGCCTTTGTCTATTCCATCTAAACCTTGGGAACATATTTCTATGGATTTCATTACTGGTTTACCAAATACTAAATCTAACCATGACATGATTTGGACAATTGTAGATAGATTTAGTAAGCAAGCATATTTCATTGCATGTAAGAAAACTTTAACAGCATCACAAGCAGCACAGTTATTTTTGAAAACTGTTTTTACTAACCATGGATTGCCAAAAGTGATTATTTCAGATCAAGATTCTAGATTTTGTAATAATTTTTGGATTACACTGTTTGCAAATCTAGGCACAAAGATTGATTTCTCATCTGCATTTCATCCAGAAACAAATGGACAAACAGAAGCCACAAATAGCACCATTTTAGATCTTTTACGTGCATATACTATTTCTAAACCTCAGACATGGGATACTCATTTACATTTATTACAGTTTGCATATAATAATACACCGCACACATCTACAAAGAAAGCACCTTTTGAAGTTATTTATGGATATAGATTATCTACACCTGTTGCATCTTTGTCTAATAAAATACAGAGTGCTGATGATATTGCTGTTATGCATAATAGTATTTTTGATGAGGTAAAGGATATGATTGCTAAAGCTCAACAATCATATACCAAACAAGCCAACAAGAAAAGACAAGCCATGAATTTCAAAGTTGATGATTATGTTTGGCTTAGAATAGAAAAGCGCAGACTGCAAAGTGTAGATAGACATCCAGTTGTCAAATTAGCTCCTAGATTCTATGGACCATTTAGAATCATTCATAAGATTAATGACAATGCATTCAAGTTAGAATTGCCATCTCATTGAAAAATTCATAATACATTTCATATTAGTTTATTGAGACCATTTAGAGGCCAATTACCTATCCACCCTGTCTATGAAAACCCACCTTTACTAGAAGAAGAGACTGAAATACTTGAACCAGAAGCCATTATAGACACTGACTACATGACCATTAGAACTCGCCGAAGGTATTCTAGATATCTAGTAAAATTTAAGAACCATCCTGTAGAGGAAGCACAATGGATGCACGCTAGAGACTTAAATGCTTTCCCCACTCTGTTAGCTCCACATTGAGCTAATAGCAATTGAGGTCAATTGCTATCCCACCTCGGGGGTATGATGCCAGAAGGCATATTCCACAGTGGATTCCGTGAGGTTTTACGGTGGATTCCGTAAACTTAGATGACCGGGGCTCATACGCAAAGAGGATTCTTTGTGCGAGAAGTTGATGGGGACGCCTGTCCTTTTCGGGCATTTCATTAATTTAGTGTGTACATGGGTGATTCCATAGCGGGTGATTCCGCAAAATGCATATTAAATTAATAAACGTTTATGAGTTTAGAGTGCGCACTCGTAATAAATTAAGGTTAGGATTTATTTCTAACCAGTTGATTTATTTATGTAGCTGAAGACTGCTAGGTATTCACTTTTGTCGGTTTAATTGTATTATTTTACTAACGATTGTGAATGCTTCAGTTGATGTGTAGAGATAGCAGCAGTGGCGGAGGAAAGCATTGGAGTCTAGCGGGTATTCGATATTTGGACTATATTTTGATAGGCGCCACGCCTATATTTTGTTATGTCTATTGAGACATCGATTATTTATTATTATTTTGTATGCGCTTATGCGCCCGGATATGTTATTTCTATTTGGACATTGAGATTGAGCGTGCCAGACACTATGGGCACCGTCCATTAGCTTTATTTTCCTATTTTTGTAGAAAGCAAACTCAAAAGCTAAAAGCTTGTCATATTTTTGTAATTGGGCTATTATTGAGCATGAAGATTGGAAATATACATAAAATACATGCTTTGTGAAGCGCTCACACAAGGCATGGGGGAGATTGAACCCAATTTGTCTCTTGCCTCTTCTCGTGCATGCTTTTACATGGTTTTTTGTGCAAAAAGGTAGAGTACTTTGTTCTTGGGGACCTTCCGGGATTCACCACGTGAGCTATCTGCGACCGATCTGTGCACCAGAAATGGTAGATTTGATGAGCTTTAAACTCTTACACTTCACTAGGGAAAAGGGGGGCACATGCACAACACAAAACACTATTCATCACAAGGGGTTCTTAAACACTTTCATCTCATTTACTTCCATGCCATTGGGAAGATGCACTTAACTATACCATCTTGATGCACAACACTGGATGAAGCCCACTAAAGCTATATCCAGTAAACCTAGTTGCATGTGCACATGAGAGCACACCTTCATTGAGCATTTACCTTCTTGAACTTTACATTGTAAACTTTTGTCTCACTAATTAGGAACCATAGGGTTGAGAGGGAAATGGGTTGAAGAGATCAAATGGACCATGAAGGGGTACATCAATTGAGAGAAGGGTTTCTATTGACAAGTATCTTTATCATAGTTGTTGTGAGTGTTGCCCGGGTGGAGAGGAGTTCCATCATCAGTTCTGAAAGGTGAGGATATGAGTGCTAAAAGATTTAAGATATCAAGAAGCTGTGTTTGCACAATGCGTTAGACATTGAACATATAAAATATGCACAATCTTTTCAAATTGCATGCATACTTTCTTGTAAACATTGGATGTTTGACCTATATGGTATGATCTTCAATGGATATATTAAGTCCAACATCAAAAGCTTAAGCATAAGTCCATTCATTTGCATTGAGCATATCTTTTTAGAAGCACTTGAGGCTCGCCGAGATAACCCTATCAATGGGTCCTACTATGAGGTTCATGGCTTTTCTCAATCAAAAGAGAACTTTGAGGCATTGAGGTGAGAGTAGTTTCTTTAAGAGTTTGAAAGGTGAGAAAGAAGAGGGTATATATGTGTAAATATGTGTGTGTGTGTGTGTGCTTCTATGTATACCTAGTATGTCTCTGTATGTTTGTGCTTGTGCATGTGATTATGTAGGTGCATACATGCATTCAAGTGTCTAACTTTAGATGCATATGTGCTTTATTGTATGTAGATTTCTATATCAATGCTTGCATGTGGGTTTGTGCTCCTGATTTTGTTTGGTTATGCCTATGCATCATCGTGCATGTGAACAGGGCTACGGAAACGGGCTTATCTTAAAACCAAAAGAGACAAAAAAAACAAAACAAAACAAAACAAAACGCATGTGAAGAAGAAGCTTGAGAAAGGTGCGGAAGGAGGTGGAAGGCTTCTCAAGACTGCGAGATGGACGTAAGGCAGCTGACTGCTGTAGAGAATGGGGGGCAGCTACTGCAGTGAAAGAGGGCCGGTTTTCCTGAGAGTCAGGAGGCTTTTGGGGGGGCCTGGAAGAGCCGACTGATCATAGAGGAGATTGGAGATAGAATTGCTAAACTCCAGGGGAGCTGCGAGCCCCATGATTGAGGAGGACATCGAAGGTTGATTTGCAGCAAAGGAGCACCAGTTTCGCTCCACTGACTTGGCCTCATGAGTAGCTTAGGCCGGAGACTGAGCAGAAGAAATAAAATCACAACAATCTAAGGAGATCAAGTCTACTATTGAAAGCTCAGCAAAAGAGAGGAGATCAACATGAAGACTGTCTGTATTGCAGGCCCGTTAGTGTGTATGTGCCGAGACACAGGTAGAGGAAATGAAGAATGTCTGTATCTGATACTATACACCTATAGTAGGAAATTTCCAAAGAGTACTATATTCAGTACGACTTTAGAAGGGCGGCCTCATCAGCAGAAAGGAGGATGAAGAAGCGGTGCAGCTGGTGCAGAAGGCTCTGGTCTTGATTGCTTTGGGAGTAGAAGGCGAGTTGCAGTAGCGACCAATAGGGGCAGCTTGTGGAATTACAGTAATGGAAGGGTACTCTAAACACCTCTAAAATGTCAACCAGCAGCCAAAAGGGCGCTGCATCATTTTGTTTAAATAAACATCAATCAATGAAATTATTCATTCGTGCCTCTGTGTGTATTCTCGAGAGAGAGTGCCCTGCGTTTGATTTCCTATATGGTATCAAGAACCAGGTTTTAAATATCCACACAAGCATAGCGTGGTCGAATTGCTCCCATGCTTGACCACCATGGCGCAAGCGTCGATATCAACGCAAACTTATAAAATCGACAATGTCAGTGACTGGAACTATCACCCTTGGCGCATGGCGATGGAGATATCCTTCAAAAACAGGAAATCCTTGATATTGTCAATGGAAGTACACCTTGTCCTGCTTGAACGGATCACATATTAGTTGACGATGTTAAATTGTAGGAAGAGCGCGACTTAACCGTGCATCTTGAACTTCTTCTTCATATAGATAATACCTAAAAGCAATCTGTTCTTATGCAATCAACTACACATTCTATTTGACCGCAACTACGCAATACCTATGAGCCAAAATCCATTGGCAATCACCTATATAACCTTCAAACATTGCTTAATTTAATTGTGCAAGAAGATCAAGCATTTCAAAATTTTTACAATCTTGGCGCTTGAAAATGTATGATGTTCTCCTCTCGGGGTTGGAGCTTCTACCCAATGTTCAAGCTATACTTCTTCTTGTTGCACTTCCACCATCTTGGCAATCCTTCACATCCACACAATCTAATCAAGTCACATTATAGGTACCAACACTTATTTCATTAATTCTACAAGAAAATTCAATGCACCAAGCAAATCAACATACCCAATCTTCATCATCCACATTAACAATGTATGTCCAATCCAAAGGAAAATTCCATAGAAACTCCAGATCTGCTTCGTCCAACAATAATTATCCTTCACGAAAAACCTTTTAAACCACGCTTTTCCAAACCTAACTTTAGTATTACCACACCCTATTGCCGCATTCGCAATAAGTATGGTCATGCGTCTAAAGACTATTGGTGTCATTCCAAAGGCCATCCTAACATGCTTAAGGCTCAAGCAAATTGTGCTACTGCATCTGAATCTTCTTGCGGTGAATCGAATGAACAAGATTTTGAATAGCACATCTCACTTCGATTACTCGGATGATGATGATGCCTTGCTTGTCTTTATGGCTTTCATTGATACTTCCATCATCCCACCTCATATGTGGATCCCTGCTACCTGGGCCACATGCCATTTAACTACATATAAATGTTATTTAAGTGAATACTAAGAAATTACACCAATAGATGTGCGCTTTGGAAACAATGATACACTTACCGCTCTTGACATGAGAAATGCAAACATCAAATTAATTGATGGTAAAATTGTTCTCATTAGGGATGTCTATTATGTGCCTAATGTAGTGAAAAATCTATTTTTCATTCGTAAAATCACTAGCGAAGATACTTAATAGAATTCCATCATACACATTGTTTAATCAATCACAAACTCTCTGATGGAAGCCTTTACTCCATTTCTTGTTGCCTACTATACCATTTAGGAAGAAGACAACCTTTTATCAAATCCTATAGTGCTATAGACTTTAATTACAATCATTACTCTACCCTCTTGTGGCATTACCATCTTGGGCACTTAAACCTTGCCATATGAAACACATTCAAGCCCATAACTTAGCACGAAGTAATACCCTACCTCATAATTGCAACCTTATATGCGTGAAGGTTGTCTCCTTGGCAAGATGGCCAATAAGAAATTTCCATTTTCCAACAATCATTCAACTCACCCCTTACAAATTGTCCATTTTGATTTGTATGATCTTTAAATGCAGTTGCTTGACACAAAATAGGTACTTCTTAACCTTTATAGATGATTATACTAGGTTTCATATTGTTACTTTTATTAATAATAGAAGTAGCTCCACCATTTTACAATAATTCAAATACTACCAAGCTTATTTTGGAAAAAAAAAAGGTCGCAAAATAGAATCCGTTCTGTCCGATAATGGAGGAGAATACATTTCCAATATTTTTAGAAATTATTGTAAAGAGCAAAGGTATACAACGTCTCAATATTCTAGAAAATCCGCAACAAAATGCTATTGCGGAATGTAAAAATAGAACACTTATGAATTCTCCACATAACATGCTCAAAATTTTTAGGCTACCTCCTTCCTTTTGGGAGAAGGCTCTTATAACAATATGCTACATACAAAATCATGTTTATACGCAGTGTTAAAGCTATACCCTACACCTTAAGGTTTAACAAACCGCCCAACTATGCTCGTTTGTGCATTTTTGGGTTACAACTTACCTGTTTATGCTTATGTACTTGGCAGACAACGCAATAAACAGCAAGACCATGCTCACTTCATCAGTTATGGAGAACCCTTTCGTATCATAGGATACCGGTTATACAATGAAAGAAAGCGAAATTTTTTACACCCTCACATTGGTCTTCGACGAGGACTCCCTCTTACGTGTGTTTGGAAAACCAAATGACCACCGGACCACTTAACCCTTATGAATTCATTATTTCCTCAAAATCAATCATCTTACCTTGATCCTTTACGCCTCATCACCCACTTGTAAGGTGCGCACACGAGGTTACTTTTACTTAACGAGTGAAGAGTAAGATGATGTGGCTGAAATGAGAGGTTTTGTGAACGGACGACAAATTGGTCATTTAGCTCGAGTTCCGTAGCCTTCCTGCCACGTGGTGACATGTAAGTGGAAAGTGAAAATTTCATTTTCCCGCTCCTCGACTTCTTCCCGCTTGCAGCCATGAATTCTGTGTACCATAAATTCTTCTAACATCTCCTCCTATTGTCATGTACTCCCAATCCTACACGTGATTCCTGCATGCCTACTCTCTGCAGTGATTTCTGCATCTGTGTACAAGTGAATCGGTCACACAGATGAATCGGTGATCTCTTTCTTTCTCTCTCTCTCTCTCTCTCTCTCTCTCTCTCTCTCTCTCTCCACCCTTTTTGGCTCGTCATAATGATCTCCCTCTCTCTCTCTCTCTCTCTCTCTCTCTCTCTCTCTCCACATCCTTTTATGCTCGTCATAAAAAATCGTAGATATAGAAGCGCTGCAGAATTTGGCTGCTTGTATCAAGTCGTAGTTGTCCAGAATCGCTGCAAGATTGGGCTGCCTGTCTAGGATCGTCGTGTCTGGAATCGTGATGTTTTTGTGTGAATCGTTGCTACGATGATTGGCTCGTCATCTCCATCATTTGCCTTTTCCTGCAAAAATCGTTGTTGTTCATTGGTTTATGTTTGTCCTTTGATTATAGTACTTTTGTGGCATGCCCATTGTGAGTCTGTGCTCGATAGTTTTTGTGCATGTCATCGTTCCTGTGTGCATGATATTCGATGTGCTGTGATTTTAGGTAAGGTGAGATCAAAAGGAATTTGAAGGCCATCAACATTTGTGCACTTGATGTTTTCTGTGATGAGAATTTGGGTGCCATGAAAATGATTATAAACTAACAATTTTGTTGCCATCGTTTCTGTGCCTCATTGTTCTGTTTTTTGTGCAGATCACTTCTTGAAGGAAGCACACAAAGAACAAAGGATCAAAAGGCCTCTTCTTGCTCTGCTGAGAATTCACCCAAAAGGTATCTCTCTCTCTCTCTCTCTCTCTCTCTCTCTCTCTCATGCATAGGCATAAAGGGTGTTTGCATGCCAATTACTGCTAGAGGATCTGCGATCAGAGGACCAACCCTGCATGGGCATTGGAAGCCATTGGCAGTCGAAGCTGTTAATCGGCTTGCATGTTGATCTTTGGCATATGATTCTGGTTTCTATCCTAATGCATTGTTGGTTCCTGTCCTAATGCATTGTTCATGCAAAGAGGTTTATTTTGTTATGTTGTAATACTCTTTCTGTTGTTTATGTTGGTATATGATTCCAGTTTCTATCCTAATGCATTGTTCATGCAAAAATGTTTATTTTGTTATGTTGTAATACTCTTTCTGATAGGTTTATGTTGTTATATGTTTTGCTTTTATATCTTAGTGTATTGCTCATGCATATAAACTTTTAGTGAAATATGTTTATGTTGTTATGATTCTAATTTCTATCCTTTTGTTTTGTTCATGCCAAAATGGTTGATTTTGTTATGTTGTAATAGTCTTTCTGATAGGTGTTATATGACTCTGATTTCTATCATGTTGTATTGTTCATGCCAAAATGGTTGATTTTGTTATGTTGTGATACTCTTTCTAATAGGTGTTATATGATTCTAATTTCTATCCTTTTCTATTGTTCATGCCAAGATGGTTTATTTGGTTATGTTGTAGTACTCTTTATGATAGGTATATGTTGTTAATGATCTACTTTTCTATCCTAATGTATTGTCCATACTAAAAAGTTTATTTTGTTGCATATATATGCTTTGTTTAAATTGGTAATACTCTTTCCAAGAGGTTTATGTTGTTGTATCATTTCATCTCATCAAATTTATGCTCCTATGAAGTGCCTATGTTTCTTGGGAAATGTTATGGTCCTTGAATTATATCGCATTGAATTAGTTTTGGGTGCAAATAGCCTCATTAAATCTCATTGCCTTCATTCAAGCCAATGAATTTACAAGATGCAAGTCCTTGTGTTGTGTAGGTTTCTTTTACAATGGATGGTAGCAATCAAGGCCGTCAAATTGCAAGTGTGTTTAGTGCTTTCCATCCCCATGTTGTTGGAAGTTCTAGTCGCCAAATATTTGAGCAAGGTCAAGACGTAGTGGCCCCTCAAACCATGCCTTCCTTTGCTCAATCTCAGTTTTTCAACCCCTCCCCCTCCATTGTTCCAAGACTTTTACATGCCTTGAGTGTGCAAGGCCATGCCAATTTCTCTCAATATAGCCAAACCCCTTCCCTCAATGGCAACCTTGGTACCTTTTCTCAAGAGATTCATGAGAGAGTTCCAAGCTCTCAACCTGCACCTCCCTTATCTCATCGCAATGTTGATCAGTCAGTATTAGAGCAATCTCTTGCGGTTCTAGTGGCCCCTGCCAATCGAAGGTCCTCTTCAAGTGTGTCTATGAGCAACACAACTACTAGAAGCTCCATATCAGATGTAGTGGTGCCACCCAAGAAGAAGTCAGAAATTTGGTCATCTAGCCAAATTTCAACTTTGTTGGACTTTTATGAGGATAAATGGATTTCCATGAATCGTGGAAATTTTAAGGCAAAACATTGGGGTGAAATTGCTCAGGATGTTAATGCTAGGTGTGGCACTAAGTTTACTGATACACAATATAGAAATAAGTCGGATAATATGAAGAAAGCATATATGTTGAAGAGGTCAAAAGAGTCCACCACAAGGCCAAAACCATCTAGATGGGAGTTCTACTCCCGTATGAGTGATTTGTTGGGCACCACACCGAAAGTCAACGGCCTTTAAGGAGGTTTTACAAGTGATGGGTTCATTGGTGGAGACACAATATCATTGGCTGATCATGAGGATGTGAACATGGGGCAAGGTGAAGGGCCTCAATCAAACCCTACAACAGACACAGCAGATGATGATGTGGAGGTGGTCAGCAACACTGCAAACAAAAACGGGGAACCACTTTCAGATGAAGTCAATGCAAGTCCATCAATTGGAGCAGTTCGAGGCCAAAGGAACAAGAAAAGAAAGTCAATATGTTTGGATGGAGTGGGTGCATCCATAGAGCGTGGGTGTAGTACCTTTGCCAATGCTTTCAAGGAGATAGAGCTCAAACGTTTGGAACTTGAGGAGACACGCTTGGCTATGGATTTGCAAATTGCTCAACTTTTGGCTGCACGAAAAATACTCCACCTCCATCTCAGTAGAGATGTGTTGCCATATATGTTTGGGTCTGACAACTATATTCCGCCTCCATTTGAGTAGATGTTTTGTAAGAGGTACAAAGAACATGAAGTGTTAACATTCAAGTAGCCACAATGCCAATGTGGGCTTTGAAGAACATGAAGTGTTAACATTCAAGTAGCCACAATGGGTCAAATAACAATCATTGAGTGACTTGCATACACAAGGTCCACTCATCAAATATAGCTTGCCGAAGAGCTTGACCTTCCTCACGCTCGAATCTCTCCATGCGAGGTGCGGGTTGGTCATTAGGGTGAGGATCAATGTCATCCTCCCTGAGCTCCTCATTGTTTGTTTCCATCAAGAAATTGTGTAGAACACAAGCAACAATATACATGGGTACTCGATGAAGGTCTACATTGATGTCGCATAAGATACAACATCTATTTTTTAGCATGCCAAAAACATTCTCAATGCGAACCATAGCCGCCATCAACTAAGAGATATGGTAAGACACGAACATTATGAAGTTGCAATACTGGTTCTTGGAGGATCTCCTTTCCTCGCATTTTTTTGTAAAGGGATGAAGCCTTCCAATGAGCCGCATCATTTGTGCCTCCAGGAGCCATGACACAAACATCCCATAGTCGCTTTCTAGCATCACAAACGCCTTGTAGGAGGACCGAGTGGAAACATTGTCCATGCTTGAAAGTCTGAGATAATACTCCTTAGGCGTTGGCCTTCTGGAACCCTGATGTACCTTGGTCGTAGTTGAAAAGCCAATATCTAAACAATCAAATGGCAATATTTTCTTATTGTAGACTCACCCGCTCTGAAGGTATCAGCGATGTGATGGGTAGACTCGTCGTGTGCGAGATGAAGCAATGTACAACTGAGTGCTTTCTCGGGTTGTATTGGATCACAAACACATGATCTTCCAAGCTCAAGACGCGGCCAAAAGGGTGCAAGCTGTTGAAGGAGCACGCCAAAAGGGTGCAAGCTGTTGAAGGCGCACGTGGAATCCCCTGTAAGAGACCCTATATCTTCTTCGATAAAGGTCGTCTCGGACATCAATTTCACGCACCCAAATTGATTGTTGTACGTGTTGCCAAAATGTGCGCTGCCTTGGAAAACCCCACCAATCCTGAATACAAATGAATGACAAAAATGTATCGAGCAAAAGAGGTGTGGACTGCAAAATGAGTATGAATATTATCTAGAATGAGACAAGGAGAGATGTTGATGGTGCGACATCTTCTTGTAGTAGTAGTATCTCTAGAAGTAGGTACAAAGGAAGAGGGTGCATTGTGCAAAGGAGTGTCGGCTATGGGAGGAGGAAGAGGGTATAGTGAATGTTTAGCGGCCTCATCTACGAGGAGACCAAGGTGACGATGTTGCTCTTGCTGCTGTTGATGGCTGCTACCAGCGCAGGGCTAAGAAGGGGCTGCGCCTTCTGCTCTCGCAAAGAAAAGGCGCAGAAGGATATTGGCAAGAGAAGGCACAAGGCCAAGAAGGGGCTGCGCAAGCTGGAGGTCGCGGGAGTGAAAGAGAGGACGCAAAGATAAATAAGAGGGAAAAAAAACTCCAATGATCGTTAACTTTTTGCCTCATGTGCGCGATGTCAGGTTTCCATTGGGTTATATCCAATGTGGCAGGGCTGGACCTCCACTTACGCGTACATCATGTGCGCTGGCTATTGTCCCTCCTCGGATTCTCCATGCCGTGGCTTACCCTTACAACAGATTCCACGTGCCATTACGCCTCCAACCACGTGTTGCGGCTTGCCTCTGCCCACTGCCCAGCCCATCTGGCTCACCGACTCCAGATTGCCTTCAGGCTTCAGCCTTCAAAGTTCACGGTCAACGTTTTCATCTACTCCAAATATTAATAACCCACCTACTTCTATTCTTTCTTCTTCAACTGCTTACCCGAAGCCGTTCCCACCTAAGCTGCACCTTTCCTCCTAATTCACCTTCTACGACGCACGCATCCTCTCCTGATTCTCCCCTTCCGAAGACTCGTTCTCCGGCGGACCTCTACTCTGATGTGTGTCATTTCAGCGCTCTCTACCCCTCTCTTGAGCACGACCCCGTTCACGCTACCTTCATGGCTGACTGCCGTCATGATTCTATTTCTGGTCTCCCGCCTGCCGAACCTCGGAGCGCTCGAATCAAGAGGGTACTCAGGCTGAGGGACATGGGATAACTGTGCTCGACTGACGTTGTATTGTAGATCGCAGGGTGGCCTTTTCCTTCATGCGACTTTTGGCCACTGCTATGGTCTACTTCTCGGTGGAAGACTGTGAAGGTGTAACGTAGCAGGTGAGAAATCCAGGAGTATATGTGCATCAAGACATGAAAGCCGACCTTTGTATGGAAGTAAGACTTTGGCAAACCACCTATAGTGGGAGAAATAATACTTTTTTTTAACCTAATTACATGAGTGAATTTGAAGAGCCAAGTAAGAACAATCGAAGAGAACTCTAGGGAAACTAAGGAGAAGGCCTTGGGTTCTTATGGAAGTATCTAGAGTATCAATGCCTCTTCAGCACCATAGATAATTATGAAGAGAGCAACACAAGGGTCAATGAGGATGAGTATAGTGATGAGGCTTTGAGTGTGAGCTCTTATGCTATGAGCATAGATGATTCAAGATGTTCTGAGAATAGTGTGACGAGTGATCTTCAAGACTTGAGTGACAAGAATGAGTCCATTGACATTAGGAAAAATCATGTGGGTGAAAAAAAGGAGCTCTCAATGTCCAAGGATAAAAAAAGATAATAAGTTACTATATGTATATTCTCTACATCACGTGCATTCAAGGCTTATTTATAAATATCCTTATCTCTAAAATTTTCATGAATAAAATATAATCTTAAATTTCATATTCAATCTATAAATAACACCTTTATATTACACCCTTCTATATGTAAAAATTTGTATACAAATGGTATTTTAAAAATACATTTTGTTTTAACCCACATGAAGCACATATATATTCATGAGTAACTTACTTGAGACCAACATTAGGATTTTAGAGAGTAACCCAAGTTTGGATGCCACTTTTGAAGTAGCAAAGGAAGAGTATGCAATGAAGAACCC
The DNA here is from genome assembly GCF_053477565.2 of Lygodium microphyllum. NCBI lineage: Eukaryota > Viridiplantae > Streptophyta > Polypodiopsida > Schizaeales > Lygodiaceae > Lygodium > Lygodium microphyllum. Next base: position 55,377,961 of record NC_141162.1, read on the forward strand.
AAGAGGGAAGGACACCCATAAGGACATAGGAATTAAAGGACAAAAGGAAAGGTTTTGAGCTCAAAGTTATTGTCTTTTGAAGGGCAAAAACAAGCTTGTCCTTCTTAAAAGATGGATAAAAATGAAAGTTAACCTTCATAAGATAAGTATATTTGTAAGGCACATTTCTTAAATAAAGGATTGTTTTTTTAAGCATACTTCACTCAAAATTCTTGCTACTATTTACATAATTATGAACTCATGCCAATTGAAAAGGTGTGTGTGTGTGTGTGTATATATATATATACACACACACTCACACACAGTATATATATATATACATATATATATATACATATACATATATATACAAATACATATATATATATATATTCCATTCAATACAGGCATCTCCATTTTCATTTTCTATAGATTGTGCAATTGAAAGTGTGATGCCTGATTACTCAAGCAATTGTTGGCGCTGATGACATTTGAATCAAACCTTAAACTAATGTGGATCTATTCATTAGCCTACTAACTAGATATGTGCAAGTTATACAAATGCAACACTTGTACACATCAACTGACTCATTTCTTACATATAAACAAAGCTTATAATCATACAATTCAAAGCTATTGATACAAGGTTTTTATTTTAAATTATACAAAGGAGGAACTATTATGATATTTGAAAATTTTGACTAAGAGCAAAATAACATATATTTGTAAGAAAAAAGATATAAAGTGACACTTAGTAGCTAGAAGACTTTACATTGAACAAGCATACTAGTATATAAAAAAGAAATACTTATAACATTTTCTTGTCCTTTGAAATGAAAAAAATAAAGTAAGAGATTTACTTGTAAGCTTAAGCTTAATCACTAAATATAGGTAAGCTTAATCACACAGTGCTCACAAGTTATTTTTTCAATATAGGTATACGAACTAAGTCACAAATGATAAAAGGATAGGAGGTGATGTTAGATGTGCAACTTTGTTTCCTTCAACTCGACATCTGATACATGTAGGATCTGCAAAGACAAAATAGATTCTTTCATTTACATTCGACTAGATATCCAGTCCACTTAAATCTAGAAGTAAACACCTTGCAATGCATTACATCAGTAAGTTGTAAATTCAATGATGGCACAACAGAAGAAGGTATAATATCCTTGAGTTATGGCTATTGGAATCTGAATATACCAAACAGTACCTTACACATACATACGTTTCAAGGGTAGCAAGCAGCTAGGTTTATGTTTCATGTGTTGTTTCAAATGCAAATAGATATATAATATCTTCTACAGACATATTCTTGTTTGCTGTACAAGCCTCCATACTGGACAAGAAGATGCGTTAGCCTTGAGGGATATATAAAATATTCTCGAAATTTTAAAACAGCAAAAACTACCATGTCTTATACTACCAAAGTTTAACTAACCCTCTCTCTCTGCTTGTCCCTCTCCTTCTCTATACACTTAACCAACCAACCAATGCACTAAGTAACCAACCTCTAAACTAAAGTAACCTACGAACTAAACAAACTAAACCAAGTAAGGTAAGCAACTAATCAGCCAAACTAAAGTAACTAAAGTAAACCAACAAAACTAACAACCTATTTAAACTAACTAACCCATAACACATATATAAACTAAAACAAAAAAACAAACTAACCCTAAACTAAGACACAATCTTCTAAAGTAACTAAGCAACTAATCTAAGGTAAAACCTACTAAGTAACTAACCCATAACACATATATAAACTAAAATAAGAAAACAAACAAACCCTAAACTATATGTAAAAGCTAACTAACCCTAAACTACAATAACTAACTAAATAAATAAAGTAAGTTATAGTCTAATCAACTAACTAAATAAACTAACTAAACCAAATAACCACAAACAACCAAAACTAACTAAATAACTAAATAAACTAAATAACTAACTAAAAAAACTAAAAAAACTAAACAAACAACCAAAACTAACTAAACTAACTAATCACAAATCTAACCAAAGTAACTAACAACCTATTTAACCAACTAACTTACTCTCTCACTCACTCACTCTCTCTCTCTCACTCACTCTCAAGTAACTAACACTCACTCTCTCTCTCTCTCTCTCTCAAGCAACTAACACATACATAAACTAAAACAAATAAGCAAATAAACTCTAAACTATATCTAAAGTAACTACTACCTTACTAACCCTAAACTATATCTAAAGTAACTAACACTCAATCTAAAGTAACTATTAACTAAATAAACTAACTAACTAAATGAAGTAACTAAGTTAGTCTAAAACTAACTAATCTAAATAACTAACTAAACAAACAAAACTAACTAAACAACCAAAACTAACTAAACTAACTAACCACAAATCTAACCAAACTAACTAACAACCTATTTAACTAACAACCAATAAATATATCAAAACAAATTTACAACCTGAAAGAGAGAGAGAGAGAGAGAGAGAGAGAGATCACCGACCTCAAATAGCAATCCTGACAAACAAACTGCACAAAATAACCAAAATACCAATAAATTAAACCATACCAAGCAAACCTCCCTCCCTTCCTCTCTCTCTCTCTCTCTCTCTCTCTCTCTCTCTCTCTCTCTCTCTCTCTCGTAACCAACACATATATAAACAAACAAAAAAGTAAATTAACTCTAAACTATATCTAAAGTAACTTCTTATTTAGTAAATTACCAAAACTAACTAAATAACTAAATACACTAACTAAACCAACTAAACAACCAAAAATAACTAAATAAAATAACTAAATAACCTGACTAAACTAACCAAAAATAACTAAATAAAATAACTACATAAACTGACTAAACTAACTAACCACAAACAACCAAAACTAATCTCTCTCTCTCTCTCTCTCTCTCTCTCTCTCTCTCTCTCTCAAAAGTAACTAACACATATATAAACTAAAACAAAAAAACAAACTAACACACAATCTAACGTAACTACTAACTAAATAAACTAACTAAAGAACCACAAACAACTAAACCAACTAATTAAATAAACTAACTAAATAAATAAATAAACTAAGTTCATGTAACATAGGACTAAAAGTTTACATGGGTATATATCCAAATATATACACAAATATTATAACCACACAATGGACTAAATAAACTAACTAACTAAATAAATAAACCAAGTTATAGTCTAATCAACTAACTAAATAAACTAACTAAACCAAATAACCACAAACAACCAAAACTAACTAAATAACTAACTAAACTAAATAACTAAATAACTAAATAACTAACTAAACAAACTAACAAAACTAAATAAACTAAACTAACTAACTACAAATCTAACCAAACTAACTAACAACCTATTTAACTAACAACCAATAAATATACCAAAACAAATTTACAACCTGAAAGAGAGAGAGAGAGAGAGAGAGAGAGAGAGAGAGAGATCACCGACCTCAAATAGCAATCCTGACAAACAAACTGCACAAAATAAACCAAAATACCAATAAATTAAACCATACCAAGCAAACCTATTTAACTAACTAACTTACTATATTTAACTAACTAAACTAACTAAATTTGACAACTAACTAAACTAACTAAATTCGACAACTAACTAAACAGGATTGTTGGTTCAATCAAAGATGATGAACAGAGATGAACTATATAAACTAAATAACTAACTAAATAAAACAACTAAACTAAATAAACAACCAAAACTAACTAAACTAACTAACCACAAATCTAACCAAACTAACTAACTAAACTAAATAAACGAACTAAACCAAATAACCACAAACAACCAAAACTAACTAAACTAACTAACAAAACTAACTAACTAACTAACTAACTAACTAACTAACTAAACAAACTAACAAAACTAAATAAACAACCAAAACTAACTAAACTAACTATTTAAACTAATAACCTAATTAACTAACCAATAAATACATCAAAACACATTTACAACCTGAGAGAGAGAGAGAGAGAGAGAGAGAGAGAGAGAGAGAGAGAGATCACCGACCTGAAATACTAATCCTCACAAACAAACTGCACAAAATATAAACCAAAATACCAATAAATTAGACAATACCAAGCAAAGCAACCTCTCTCTCTCTCTCTCTCTCTCTCTCTCTCTAAATAACTAACTAAATAAAACAACTAAACTAAATAAACTAAATAAACAACTAACTAACTAACCACAAATCTAACCAAACTAACTAACAACCTATTTCACTAACTAACTTACTATATTTTTAACTAAATAAACTAACCCTAAACTAACACAACTAACTAAACTAACTAAGTAAACTAAATAAAACAAACTAACCCTAAACTAAATGTAAAGTAACTAACACACAAAAATAATTCAAACTAACTTATCTAATTAACTAACTAATAAACTAACTAAACTAAATAACTAACTAACTAACCACAAATCTAACCAAACTAACTAACTTACTATATTTAACTAACTAAATAAACTAACTAAACTAAATAAACAATTAAAACTAACTAAACCAACTAACCACAAATCTAATCAAACTAAACCCTAAAACTATTAACAAACAAACTAACTAACTAAATAAACAACCAAAACTAACCATAACTAACCAACGAAACCTAAACTATTAACTAACCCTAAAACTAAACCTAAAACTATTAACAAACAAACAAACTAACTAAATAACTAACTAAATAAAACAACTAAACTAAATAAACAACCAAAACTAACCAAACTAACTAGCCACAAATCTAACCAAACTAACTAACAACCTATTTCACTAACTAACTTACTATATATTTAACTAAATAAACTAACCCTAAACTAACACAACTAACTAAACTAACTAAGTAAACTAAATAAAACAAACTAACCCTAAACTAAATGTAAAGTAACTAACACACAAAAATAATTCAAACTAACTTATCTAATTAACTAACTAAATAAACCAACTAAACCAAATAACTAACTAACTAACCACAAATCTAACCAAACTAACTAACTTACTATATTTAACTAACTAAATAAACTAACTAAACTAAATAAACAATCAAAACTAACTAAACCAACTAACCACAAATCTAATCAAACTAACTAACAACCTATTTAACTAACTAACTTACTATATTTAACTAACTAAACTAACTAAGTAAACTAACCCTAAACCAACACAACTAACTAAACTAACTAACAAAACTAAACCCGCTATAAGTGTCATTTTGATCAGCTGCAATATGCTTCAGCATCAGTCATCAGCTGCACTGATATTAAACAGTCTCATCAGCTCCGCTTATATTAAATCTCTCTCTCTCTCTCTCTCTCTCTCTCTCTCTCTCTCTCTCTCTCTCTCTCTCTCTCTCTCTCTCTCTCCGTCCATGTACTCCTGCATGAGGGAATACCCACAAGACCAAGCATGTAGGCGGAGGGCACTGATCAGCGCCTATAATCCTAATCATCACAATCAACTCTTCCACGTGACCCAATCAATCCCGCGCTCTTGTTCCTTTATTGCCTCTTCCAAACACCCACCACCGAGAGAGAGAGAGAGAGAGGAGTGCAAGAAGTGTGTCGCTCTGTCTCAACGCCCACTACAGTCAGCCAATCATTGCTGATGGGATGGCTAACGCAGATGGGCAGACGCACAGAAGATGGGATGGCTGACGCAGATGGGCAGACGGGCAGAAGTCAGAAGATCACACCATGCTCTCTCACACCCATGTCTCCCCTCCGCAGAAGTCAGAAGATCGCAGATGGGCAGATGGGCAGATGTCTATGATCTTGGGCAGATCGGCAGGCGCTGTTCGAATACACCATTGTGACTGGAGAGAGAGAGCTGAGCTCTCTCTCTCTCTCTCACGGCCAGTGGTGAGAGAGAGAGAACGAACGCGCGTTCTCTCTCTCTCACGACTGGCCGTGAGAGAGACAGAGGACTCTCTCTCTCTCTCTCTCTCTCTCTCACGACTGGCCGTGAGAGAGAATACGCCATTGTGACTGGGCTTAAGCACTTCTGGTGATGCGATATAGATCCCCCGCAGAAGTCAGAAGATCGCAGATGGGCAGATGTCTGTGATCTTGGGCAAATTGGTTCTCTCTCTCTCACGGCCAGTCGTGAGAGAGAGTTCTCTCTCTCTCTCTCTCACGACTGGCCGTGAGAGAGACAGAGGACTCTCTCTCTCTCTCTCTCTCTCTCTCACGACTGGCCGTGAGAGAGAATACGCCATTGTGACTAGGCTCCGATGATGCGATCCGTTGTCTCTCCATCCTCTGATGATGCGATCCATTGTCTCTCTAGCCTGTCTCTCTCACGGCCAGTCGTGAGAGAGAGAGAGAGAGAACGAAACTCTCTCTCACGACTGGCCGTGAGAGAGAGAGAGAGAGAGACAATGGCTAGAGAGACAATGGATAGGGAGCCCGCATGATCCGCCTGCATCCAGAGCACGATCCAGCCAGACACGCAAAAGTCCCACTACAACTGGAGTGTGAAAGCTTTCAGACGAACGACAATGGCTATAGCAGTACCACACAGAATGGCCCTCCCGCACAGTACTACAACAGTACCACAGAATGGGCAGCAAAAATGGCAAGAGAGAGAGAGAGAAAGAGAGGACTGACCTGCTGCCTGATGCCTGTCTGTTGCTTGCTCCTGGTGCCTGTTGGCCTGCCTCCTCCTGTCCCGTGAGAGTGAGAGTGAGAGTGAGAGTGAGAGTGAGAGTGAGAATGAGAAGAGAAGAGAAGAGAAGAGAAGGTGGTGGAAGGAGACCACGTTTCCTTCTACCCCCAATCATGCGACATAAATGGTCACTTATATTTTTTTCTGCTCCCAATCATGTGACATAAATGGTCACTTTGGTTTGGTTTGGAAGTTAGGTTCGGGAGCACTCTGGTGGTTCGACACTTTCCCGAACCTGTAGCTCAAATAATAAAGCAGTATAGATATATATATATATAGAGAGAGAGAGAGTGTGTGTGTGTGTGAGCCTACTATCTAGTCTCTAGACTCTAGAGAATTTAGAAACACTCGTCGCTCAACTATCAAGCCTTGACTTTGGCCTACTCAGGAGTCAGTGCTGCCCAATGCCCTATTACCTAACTCCTATATAGTATAGGCTATTACTAATTAGCCTTACTAAGCCTTTAAAGTTTAGGACCTAACCTCTAGGTAATAAAGAAGAGAGAGTCGAGTCCCATTCCCAAATATCCAAACTTAAGTCTTAATACTTTAGCTTTCAGTAATCAATATTAAGTATTAAAATTTAAGACTTATAAAGTAAGTGATGATCAACATAAATTATAATTGAATTATAATTCATTGAATGTTATTTAAGGGTTTCATTTAAACCTATCCTTCTTTTCACAAGTAAAATTTTATTTAGCTCTTTTTTTAAAGTATACTTTTTTTTGCTCTTCTTTTGAAAAGTGCAAATTTTTAAGCATTTCGATGGTTTTGAAGGTTGGTTTCTGCTTTTAATTTTCTTTTGAAAGTTAATAAAACTTTAACACTTCTATTGTAGAAGGCTATTTCTATTAAAAATGTTTCTTTTGCATGCTACATAAGTCATTAGCCTTCTAGATGTGACATATCCATCTATTGACTATCTAAGCACGTTTTGGCAGTCCATCGAGAAACAAATCTAAGTGACACCGCCTGGCACTCCTACAGAATGTCACGGGATTTGTCGCCTAGGGTTTCTTGAGTCTGCCTCTTCGCAATGAAATGTTCGCAGCCGAACCCACTAGGATCGACCTGAAACTTAAGTCCCTAGTGGTCAAGGTCTCCCGGTCATTCTACTTTATGCCATTTGCCTGTACGACATAATCCCATTCCAGTCCCCAAAAACAGTATGAATTCAGGTATTAACCCGCGTTGCCTAAAGGTCGAATGATGGTAAAATCTTGTGAGAAGCCTCCCAGTTCTCTAGGGCCACCTTGCCGTAAGACAGCTGCTATAGGACAGACCCGTCGGGGGTTCTGTCCACCCGTTTCCCTCAACACGTGTACTTTCATTATCTAATTAGCACTATCACATTTATGTGCGATATGTAAAAGTAGCTTCCTTAATTAAGCCTCTTAGGGAAGAGGGTTCGGTTTGTTCACGTAATCTTATGGCATTGACACGAAAACAAAGTCAAATAGGTTCCTTGAAAGTAATCTTAGTAATAGCATTTAACTCAAAAGCCAAAAGCATGCTATTTTGTAATTTGGGCTATTATTTGAGCTTGAAGATGATTAATACATAAAAATATATGCTTTGTGGAGCGCTCACACAAGGCATGGGGGAAGATTGCACCCAATTGGTCTCTTGTTCATGTCGTGCATGCTTTCTACCTTGAGTTTTGTGCAAAAAGTAGAGTTATTTTGTTTTTGGGGACCTTCCAGCGCTCACTACGCGAGCATACAGCATCCGATCTGTGCACCGGTGGTATCAGAGCGAAGCTGAGATCGAGAGCTTCCAATCACTACCCATCTTGTGCGAAGGCGGAGCTCTTGGAACGATCGAGCTCTACAGTCAGTTTCATCGCGAATGGTCGATACGGGTGGATTCCTGGCGGTCAAGAACCTCCGTCTACAGCCTCTGATCGCGAAGGACCGGCTTGGGGAAACGAAGGACCACTCCTACATCTCTTCTATCAAGACGTTTTTATACAGCGACAGTAAGCTTCATCTCCATAACCAAAAAGTTTAGAAGCTTTAGTTTAAAGCTTAAAAAGCTAATTATAAAGCTTAAGTTTACAAAATCAACGATTTCTGAAGGCGGCATCTCAGCGTGAATTTCGGCGGCTGAAAAAACGCCCCCCCCCCCCCCCTAAAATTCGACGTGATATTCAGATTAAGCTCCAAGCTTAATCAACTAAGTCTCAAGTCACAAGAATCTTCAAAGTTTGTCAAGTACTTTAAGTTCTGTAACTCTATAAGTCTTGCAAGTCAGCAGAGGTCAAAACTGACTTATGCCAAAAACTCCCATAAGGACTGTTCCTGCGCAAAAGCACTGAACTGCAAAGTTGTTCCCTGGAAGACTCTGTTCGCATACGCAGACTTGCTGAACCAGTTTTAGCACACGCAGAAGGTCATACGCAGATTTTACGAAGACTTTAAATCCCGCAACCATAAAAGTCGAAGACCGTGAAAACCAAACAAAAATCTATAAGCCTTGTACACCCGACTTTGAGCTACGCTCATCCCGCTAATTGGATTTTGAGAGTGTGAGGTCTTTTGAATTTTTATAGGATGATGGAACAAAATATGGACGATTTAATGGCTGAAGGCGATCTTCCTGAACCTACGATGGAACAAAAATTGGATTTAATTATGATGCAACTGGATGAAGAACGAAGAGCCCGGCAAGCCTTGCAAGTTCAATTGGCCAATCTACAACGATCGACTACCGACAAAGATGGACCACAACCCGAAGATCTTATCCGACAAACCATTGATGCAACTCTCCAAGCTCAATCCATCCGCAAAGAAACAAAGATAAGTAAAAGAAATTTCAAATTCCATACTTTCAATGGAACTTGAGATGGAAATACTGTTCTTGCATTCATTAGTCAGTTTGATGATTACTTTCATGAAGAGATATACGCTGAAAAAGATAAAATTAAGTGTGTTATTAATCATTTAGTGGATCGAGCATCTCTTTGGTAGACCGTGGTTCGTAAGAGCATAGATTGTCCCACTACCTGGGAGAGTTTCAAAAAGAAGTTTATGCAGAATTTCCTTCCTCCACAATTCCATGAAAAAGCCATAAAGCAATGGGACCTTCTTCAACAAAGAGATCGTGAGTCTATTTCCCAGTATACCGAACGCTTTTGGAATGCTTTACTCCAACTACGTATGCTTGAAGACGTACCTGAAGCGACTCACAAGCGCAAGTTTATGTCTGGATTACTTGGGCATTGCTGAAGTCAATATGTTCAAGCCTACAACTCTTGAAGATGCAATTTCTTTAGCTCATGACACTGAAGACAAGATTCGAGGAAGAAACAAGTGTCCACAACAATTTCAAGCAAATGGTAACTATGGTTCTAAGCAATTCAATTCAAATTTTAGAAGATTCAATCAAAGTCGATTTCCTTCATCATCTTTCCGTAAGTCTTGGACAAAACCACCTCCTTTGCCATCAAATACCAATCAAAACCCTAAGCCATCCTCACAGCCAAATCCTAATATTCCTAGACTTCCTGCCATTGCAAATAATGTATCTAAAGTCAAACCTATAGTGTGTTACAAATGCCATCAACCTGGACATCTAGCAACCAATTGCCAATCGAAGAAGCCACCTATCCATATCAACTATCTTGGGGCAATGGAAGATGAAGAACATGAGGAAATGCCTGACTTTACGGAAGATGAGGACGACATTGCTACTCCTTCAGATACTTTACTAGGTATGCCAACTCCACATTCTTTGTTGACAATGAAATGTTTAGTACATGGAAAAGAAAAGATTATTTTGCATGATGATGGTAGTACACATGATTTTATTTCTGCAAAGTTAGTGAAAGAATTGAAATTACAAACTGTTCCTACGCATTATTGCATTAAAGTAGCATTCTTAGGCACAAGGTATAATGGAACACAAGAGGTGCATAATCTAGAAATTCAAATTGGTGAATACACTGAAAGAAGGAATTTTCTAATTATACCATTACAGTCCAGTGATATTATCCTAGGTATGCCTCGGCGTCATCAACATAATCCTGACATAGATTATTCCACGCATTCAATTAAAATTTATTTTCAATGAAAACACATTACATTGTATGGTATGCACACATCTAATAATTTCCCACTGCTTACTCATACTCAAGCTAAACGTGCATTACGCAAAAGTAGTAAATATTATCTAATTTGGGTGAATGAACTTCAAGCTAAAGAAAAACATATTCATCCTAGGCATAAAGAATTCCTTGCACAATTTAAAGATTGTTTTGCTGAAGATTTACCACCTGGACTACCTCCTTCACGTCCTGAAGACCACAAAATAGATTTAATTCCTGGTACACAACCACCTTGTAAAGCACCATATAGGCATAACCAGATTAAACAGAAAGAAATTCAAAATCCAGTTGAGGAATTATTAAACAAAGGATTAATTAGACCTAATAGGTCTCCATTTGGCGCACATGTTTTGTTGGTAAAGAAGAATAATAATACTTATCGCATGTGCAGTGATTATCATGCCCTAAATAAGATTACTATAAAGAATAGATATCCAATTCCTAGGGTAGATGATCTAATAGATAAACTATAAGGTTCTGCCATATTTAGTAAAATAGATCTTAAATCTGGTTATCATCAGGTGAGATTAGATAAATCTGATATATTTAAGGCTGCATTAGAACACAATTTGGTCATTATGAATTTTTAGTGATGCCTTTTGGATTGACTAATGCACCTGCTACATTTAGTAGAATGATGAATCACATATTTTTGAAATATCAGCATTGTGTTATAGTATTCTTTGATGATATCTTGGTATTCATTAAAAATGAGAAAGAGCATTATGAACATCTGTCTTTGGTTTTCAAGTTGTTGAAAGATAATCAATTGTATGCTAATCCGAAAAAGAATGAGTTCTTTCAAACAGAAATTGAATATTTAGATCATATTATGTCATCAAAAGGTATTAAGCTTGACCCTAAGAAGATAGAAGCAATATTGAACTGGCCTATACCCAAAAATGTGCATGAATTATGTTCTTTTCTAAGTTTTGCTAGTTTTTACAGGAAGTTTGTGTGAAATTTCTCATTACTTGCTTTGCCTTTGACTAAACTTTTAAAGAAATGTATTGTTTATCATTGATCTGATAATCAACAGAAATCTTTTGATTTATTGAAACATGCATTAACATATACTAACGTATTACAACTACCTGATTTTAATAGACCATTCTTTTTAGTAGTTACTGATGCTAGCGGATCTGGAATATGAGCCGTGCTTATGCAAGATAATCATCCCATAGCCTATTCTAGCTGTAAACTGAAACCATCCGAACTTAAATATTCCACATATGATAAAGAATTGTTAGCTATTGTACAAGCTTTAAGACAAAGGAAACATTACTTAATGGGTTTTGAGTTTATGATTAAGATTGACCAACAAAGCATTAGACATCTCCTTAGTCAATCCCAAATATCCAACCGACATATCAAATGGGCAGCCTTTATTTAGAGTTTTCATCCCCTTATTCAATATCAACTAGGAAAAGAAAATGTAGTAGCTGATGCTTTAAGTAGAAGATCGCATTCATAATATCTCTGTCATATCATTTGATTCTCTAACTCCTATGAAATATACTTATCATCAAGACATTACTTTTCATGCTGATTGGAATAAATTAGTTGGAAATAACTGGATTCCTATTGATTCACTATTTTATAATGATGGATTCATGTTTTATGAAAAGAGATTATGTGTTACAGTTCCATTTAGATCTTTTGTTTTGAATGAGATTCATTGTCCTCCATATCAAGGTCATAGAGGTATTATATCTACTTTGTGTACATTGACTGAAGATTTTTATTGGCCACATATGGACACTGATGTATCTAACTTTGTTTCTGAATGTTTGGTTTGTCAAAGAGTTAAGAGACATCATGGTAAACAGTATGGTTTACTTATGCCTTTATCTATTCCATCAAGACCATGGGAACATATTTCTATGGACTTTATTACTGGTTTACCTAATACTAAAGCTAGCCATGATATGATTTGGACTGTTGTAGATAGGTTTAGTAAACAAGCATATTTCATTCCATGCAAGAAAACTTTAATAGCATCTCAATCAGCACAATTGTTTTTGAAAACTGTTTTCACTAATCATGGATTACCAAAAGTTATTATTTCTGACCGTGATTGTAGATTTTGTAATAACTTTTGGATTACTTTGTTTGCTAACCTAGGAACAAAGATTGATTTCTCACCTGCATTTCATCCTGAAACTAATGGTCAAATAGAAGCCACTAATAGTACTATTTTAGATATTTTACGTGCTTACACTATTTCTAAACCACAGACATGGGATACACATTTACATTTACTGCAGTTTGCATATAACAATACACCACACACAGCCACAAAGAAAGCACCGTTTGAAGTAATTTATGGTTATAGATTGTCTACACATGTTGCATCTTTATCAAATAGAATTTAGAGTGCTGATGATATTGCTAACATGCACGCTACTATTTTTTATGAAGTTAAAGACATGATTGCCAAAGCCCAGCAATCATATACAAAACAAGCCAATAAGAAAAGACAGGCCATGAATTTCAAAGTTGATGACTATGTTTGGTTAAGAATTAAAAAACGTAGATTACAAAGTGTAGATAAACACCTAGTTGGTGAAATTAGCACCTAGATTCTATGGACCATTTAAGATCATTCACAAAATCAACGACAATGCATTTAAGTTAGAACTACCACCACACTGGAAAATTCACAACACCTTCCACATTAGTTTATTACGACTCTTTAGAGGTCAATTATCTGTACACCCTGTTTATGAAAACCCACCTTTACTAGATGAAGAGACTGAAATCCTTGAGCCTGAAGCTGTCATAGATACTGACATTATGACCACTAGAATTGGCCGTAGATATTCTAGATATTTGGTCAAGTTTAAAAACCATCTTGTTGAAGAGACCCAATGGATGCACGCTAGAGACTTAAATGCTTTTCCCACTCTGTTAGCTCCACATTGAGCTAATAGCAATTGAGGACAATTGCTATCCCACCCTGGGGGTATGATGCCAAGAAGCATATTTCACGGTGGATTCCTTGCCATGGTGGATTCCGTGAGGTTTTACGGTGGATTCTGTAAACTTTGTTGACCGGGGCTCATACACAAAGTGGATTCTTTGTGCGAGAAGTTGATGGGGACGCCTATCCTTTTCGGGCGTTTCATTAATTTAGTGTGTACATGGGTGATTCTATAGCGGGTGATTCCGCAAAATACATATTAAATTAATAAACGTTTATGAGTTTAGAGTACGTACTCGTGATAAATTAAGGTTAGGATTGATTTCTAACCAGTTGATTTTTTTATGTAGCTGAAGACTGCTAGGTATTCACTTTTGTCGATTTAATTGTATTATTTTACTAACGATTGTGAATGCTTCAGTTGATGTGTAGAGATAACAGCAGTGGAGCATTGGAGGATAGTGTGTATTCGAGTTATCACTTATATTTTGATGGGCGTATACCTTAGGCATGGCGCCTATATTTTATCGTGCCTATTTATTAAGGCGTTGGATATTTATTTATTATTTTGTATGTGCATGGGCATACGATTATGATATTTGTATTTGGACATTGTATTGGGTATGCCTGACTCTTTGGGCGCCCGTCCATTAGCTTTATTTCTATTTTGTGCTAAAGCAAACTCAAAAGCCAAAAGCATGCTATTTTGTAATTTGGGCTATTATTTGAGCTTGAAGATGATTAATACATAAAATACATGCTTTGTGGAGCGCTCACACAAGGCATGGGGGGAGATTGCACCCAATTGGTCTCTTTTCATGTCGTGCATGCTTTCTACCTTGAGTTTTGTGCAAAAACTAGAGTTCTTTTGTTCTTGGGGACCTTCCGGCGCTCACAATGCGAGCATACATGATCCGATTTGTGCACCACATTTTATCGGAGATACAAGTCTTGTTCAAAAGGAACAATATCCGCAAACCATGAGGATGCACTTTATTTCCTCCAAGATTCCACCTTGCACTAATAACAAGGGCCCTCAAGAGTCTATCTTGAGTCACATAGATCATTTGAGTAGGAACCGGAGGCAATGATTTTATAGCTAGAGTCCCCCTGGCATCTAAGCATCCTCCTACATTCAAACCAATCCACGGAGAGACCTCTTGTGGCAGGTTCAGTCCACGTTTCTGTCACGACTATTTAGAAACCCCTTGGCTAGGGTTGGTGGCCAGCTGGGGGTGGTTTGGCACATCCTCCAAAAGCTCAACCTAATTCATTATTCCCATTTCTTTTATGAGTTTGGGGTCACACAATCTTTTTACAAGCGGTGTTCCTAAATTTACCAGCACAAACAATGGTGCACGTGAGTGCTTAGGACATCTGCTAGGGTGGGGTCCCTATCTTTGACACTTCGAGTTTGTCCTTCTTGCCTTGGCGGTAATTTCCAATATCTTCAAAGGGTTAGGAAATACCTTCTTTTCAACCCCGCTCCTATGTGATAGGAGCGAGTAATTATGCAATTGGATCTATATCCGATAGTTCTCAGATGGTAGTTGTCCTAGCTTGCTAGCCTTTAGTCCAGGGTTCTAGTCTTGGAAAAACGGCATCCGAATTTTTCTTGTATTAAAATTGAGTTGTGTCATGGTTAAGGGTGATATCATTAAGGTTTTTTTGAGTTTATCGAGGTCAGATGTAGGACCGAGACCAATGAGTGTTTTGCTTGTTTCAAGGTCCTCAAAGTAGTTCAGCTCACTTTTAAATCCTAAATAAGTCGAGTTAAGCCCTATCCTTACGTATATAGGGTTTATTTTATTGAATGGCCCTGAGCAATTTTTGCATTTCATATGCGTGACTTACGACTATCTTTAAGATGAATCCCTAGCAGCACAATTGAAACCGTCCCTGATACCACACAATCTAAATGCAAGTCCTTCTTAGGACGATGATGCAATGCGGAGTTCTACTCTTGGGAATTCATTTCAAGGCACATATGTAAATCTTTAAATAATGACTTGTATTTTCTTTTGTGTGAGGAACACAAAATCTTTAGCTCTAATGCAAGTGTGGCCTACTTCCCTCTTAAAGGTTTATAAGAGTCTAATACCCGGCTTAGTATTGCAATGACCTAAACATACTTAACCGTTATCATAACAACTCATGATCCTCATGGACTTGATTCACCTTTACTTGTATCTTTCTAATTTTACAAATTTTGCGATGCAAAAAGTACAATTTTCGCTTAATAATGACTATGCTTTATCGTCCTAATAACCCATTTTTTAAGTTTCTTTTACATATCAAGCATGCCAATACTAGTGCATAACCTAAAACACTATGAACACAATCAATAAGGTCCTTGATTTTCAGTATCCATGAATGCAAAATCTTTTGTGCAAGTTATCTGTTCAAAACATGCCAAAGTGCAATAAAACACAATTTCCAGTTACATGATTGAAATAATGTAACCTAAATGGTGGTTAGTTATCATAGATTTTTGCCCGAATACTTCTCCCTTCCCAATGAAGTCAGTCTATGTTCTTAAGGGCTTCCTTCAAGGTGGATTTATGGGACATACCTAGTTACCAAGCATCGCAGTTTCTTGACCCACAACTCCATTGATTGAAGCGGGATTCATGCTCATTTTGGACCTTGCTTTGCTTGGAAGGTATCATATAACTTGTCTTTTTCTTTGCGGCTATGTACCCAGGTTACAAGAGAGATGACTCCTTATGGAAGGAAGTTGTCTGTGAGAGCCCTCTCAAGGAGGGGGAAAAAGAAAGGGGAAGCTCAGAAGCCTCCAAAGGGAATCTCTCTCTCTCTCTCTCTCTCTCTCTCTCTCTCCCTCTCTTTTCTCTCACACATGCTATCTCTCCCTTTTCTCTTACTTTCTCACTAGTCGGACAGTAGGAAAGAGCAGCGATCCTCCTCCTCCTCCTTTCAATGTCCAAGGGTCCTTTTATAGAGTATTGGGGGGGGGGGGACTGGTAAGGTATGGAGGCTCCCCTCCCATCTCTTTCTAAGCGGCCAAGTGGTTGGGCTACCACAACTCAATTGTGGATGTGTTGTCGTCCACAGTAGCTCGCCCGCTTCATTCTCACTAGCTGGAGCTTCCCCCATGCTCGCACGTCATCAAAGACCACCCCCCCTACGTCTACTACCTAGAGCTCCGCTACACTCACATACGTGTGCTGGCGGAATGGGGCATTTATTCTTTTTTTTTCATTAATTAAAGGGGGGGAATGGAAAATACAATCCGGACGGGGGGAAAAAAAAGGGAAATATTACCTTCTTCCCCCCTTAAGGAATCGAGATATCCTCATCTCGAAAGGAATTGGGGGTATTGTTGGTTGAGAGTACTCTCGTCAATCTATGTGGCATCTTCTTTTAGAAAGTCCTTCCACTGGATGAGGTACTCCTTGAGGATTCTACTCCTCAATCTCATTTCTGGAATGTCTATGATTCTAGCTGGCTAGAGCTTAAGGACTCCTTGGCTTGGCATTACAATTTGTTGATCATTGAGTATATGGTTAGGATTGGATACATATTTCTTTAGTAGGTTAACATGAAATACATTGTGAACCTTTACGTTCTCAAGGAATTGGATTTTGTAAGCATTGGGCCCTAGGCATTTGAGGCTCCTATAGGATCTGCCATAACTTGGACTCAGTTTTTTAATTCTCCTAATGATAAGAAACTCTTCTTGGGTCGTACATGAAGAAAAACTATGTCTCCCTCATTGAAGAGTCTCTCTTGTCTATCTAGATCTGCATAGGCTTTCTGATGGCCTTAAACTGCTTATCCATTTCCTCGAGCGTTTCCCTAGAAGATTCTACCCTTAAAGTAGGATCTGAAAAGTTCACTGGGGTATGGCAATCATGCCCATACAGTGCTTGAAAATGTGTCATTTGAATGCTTTGTTGGTAGGAAGCATTATAAGCGAACTCTACCAATGGTAGATATTGGATCCATTTCCTTGGTTCGTGACAACAATAAGCTCTAAGGATATCTTCAATGACTTGATTGACCCTCTATGTTTGGACATCAGTTTGAGGGTGATAGGCAATGCTGAAACAAAGTTGGGTTCCAATGGCCCCAAATATCCCTCTTCAAAAGTGAGATGTGAAGAGGGAGTCGCGGTCACTAATGATCCTTCTAGGCAACCCATGGAGTCTGAATATTTCCTTGATGAATGGCCTGGCAATATCTGAAGCTTTATAATTTGTCTTGACTGGAATGAGGTGGCAACCTTGGTGAGCATGTCTACTATAACCATAATTGAGTTGTAGCCTCCTTGCACTGAGGGTGACCCAACAACAAAGTCCATGATGATAAATTCTCACTTCATTTGGGGAATGTCGAGAGGTTGCAACTTCCCAGGCATCTTGACATGTTCTGCCTTAATACGTTGGCAAGACAAACATTCCGTGATATATTTGAGTACGTCTCCCTTGAGCCTTCCCCAATGGTAGCTCTTTCTGACCATGTTGAGGGTCTTGACATATCAGGGATGGCCTAAAAAGAGGGAGTCATGTGCTTCCCAAAGTATTATCTGTTTGAGTTTCTTGCTCGAGGGTATGCATAATCTTGTCGTAAAATTGACAAGTCCCTCATTGATGGAGAATTCTTGATATTTGACCTTAAGTTTGGGGTTTTGATCCTTTGCCAAAGTTTCCTTTATCATCTCCAGATATTTTGGATCATGGCTAGCTTCTTCCTCGGCTAGTTCAAGGATAGGGTTGCTAGGCATTGACACCATAGTTTCCAATGATTCGGCCATCGAGGGTTTCTCCATGATAAGAGAGTTAAGGAACACCTTGCGACTTAGGGTGTCAACGACCACATTCTCTTACTGGGTTGATACCTAATCTCAAAATCATACTCCTGTAGAACTTCTATCCAACGATGTTGCCTCATGTTGAGGTCGGTTTGGGTGAAGTTCCATTTAAGGCTCCCATGGTCCGTGACCAAAGAAAACTTGTTATCAAGCAAGTAATGTCACCAAAGTTTGAGGGCATGAATCACTGCTAGCAACTCCAGGTCATGGGTGGCATAATTCCTTTCATGGGCTTTCAGCTTCCATGAGGAATAGGCTATGGGATAACCTTCTTGCATTAGTACACAACCCAGTGCAAGTGAGCTAGCATCCGTGACAACTTCAAATTTCTTACTTAAGTCAGGGAGCTCCAGAATTGGTGATGTCACCAAGCTATGCTTGAGTTGATCAAAACTTGCTTGTTCAGAGGGCGTCCACACTATGGCTTAAATTTGGTCTACGTTACAACAAAAAATTTATTTATTGAATCATTGTTTTTTTCTTTCTTAAATTGTTTGAGAAGGGATTTCTTCTCTTGTAACTCAACAAAATCAATGTATGTAAAGTCTCCACCCACCTATAGATGGGCCTGTCTAATATGCTATGCATGGGGGTGAGGGACTAGCTACCCTATGTCAGAGTGTTTCTTGTCCCGTGGTATTGCAGTGGATCTCACTACCTTTTTTCCTTTGTGTATGACTCGATATGCAAAGCCTAGAGGAGGTAGCATGTCAATAAAATTATTTATTCACCTCCAAGTCCAATCTCTCTTTCACTTTACCAAGCCTAGAGACACAGGCTTTTCGTGCCTTCCTGAAGTGTCAAACACACCTAAGGTACATCCTTAACTATATATATATATATATATATATATACTACTACTACTACTAGTATTCACCTTTCCGAAGCGTCGAACACATATTACCACTACTAATACTCGCCTTCTCGAAGCATCGAACACACCCAAGGTGCACTTTTGACAAAACCTCTCTCTCTCTCTCTCTCTCTCTCTCCTAGCACCACCACCACCACTACCACTACTCACCTTCCCGAAGCGTCAAACACACCCAAGGTGCACCTTTAACAAAACATCTCTTTCTCTCTCTATTAATACTACTACTACTACTACTACAAACAATAAAAGAAGAAATTAAAGAGAAGATCTTATCCTCTCTTTGTTTTTCATCCATTCCTTCTCCTCTCTCTCTTTTTCTCTCTTCCTCTCCCTCTCTCCCTCTCTCTCTTTTTCTCTCTTCATCTCCCTCTCTCATTTCCTCTCTTTCTCCTTCAATACACATCATTCTTAACAAAAACAAACTAAAGAAAAGAAGAAAAAACAAGAACAAGCCAAGAGGGAGCAATGCACTCCTCGCAAAGGTTCGAGGATGGAGTCAGTGGTTCCTCTTCACAACGGTGGCTCCTCTTCACCCTTCCTGCACTTTCTCCTCTTCTTTGCGAAGACGACGATAGTGGTGAGAAGCTCTCCTTCTCTCTCTTTCTCTCTTTCTCTCCCTCTCCCTCCCAAACGCATGATGTAGTTCACTCTCTCTTTCACTCTTTTGTGCAAAATGCCGCGCTTGAGTTTCGGCTCATTTTTTTCGTCTAAGTACCGATACAAATAGCGATGGCCATTTGCGACGTAAATAGCGATGCCACTAATTTTCGTCGCAAATGGCGGTCGCTATTCCTCTATATCCTTATAGTGCAAAATAATTTAGTAACAATCGGTGGACCAAAATTTATGTCAATAGATATCTTTAGAAAAAGGAAAGAAAAGGGTCTGCTTTAAATGTGGAAAAAAGTATATGACTGACCATGCTTCAAAATGTACTTTCAAGAATGCTAAGGCTAAGAACTATAACATAGTTGTCCTTGAAGATGTTGAAGAAGAAGTTAAGTATCAAAACATTGTTGGGCATGCAAAAATAAAAGATTATGGTGATGGCTTTGATCAAGATAAATTTTATGACCCATCAGATTGCTTTTCTTTTGTCCCATATGGGAATGTATCGTTTAATCTGGCCTACATGGTACTAATTTACAGTCTTTTGCTACTACACCTTGCTCTATTTTCATAGCTGCCTAGATAGGTTCTAAGAGCCCCGATACATTTCTTATACAAGATATGATCCATAGGAAATATGTTTTCATTTTGATAGATCACTACAACAAAAAGGCTCCATAGACGCGCTTGTAGACGTAATATTTGAACTGTGTTTAAAAATATCGGGCGCGCTTATTACCGCGTCTACTGGTGCATCTAAAATTTCGCGTCTACAAGTGTACTTATAGGAAAACGCACCTATTGACGCGCTCCGTAAATATATAATCATATTTAAAAAAAGTAGATATATTTATATTCTACGTCTATACATACGTGTAACTGCGCGTCTAAAAAGGAGTGTACTCTGTAATTTTTTGACGATAATAGACACGCATTTTTCCTGCAATTTAGATGCGTGGATAGACGCACAAAACAAAGGTATGAAAAAAAAACCAGAGAGTATATGGATTTGCAAGCCACATGCTCTTTGGTTTTTTTTCCCCCATCAACATCAAATTGTATGCTTAGGGAAAACAGAGAAAGATTATTATACTGAAAGCAAAAGAATGTGGAGAGCCAAAGTCCATATATTGATAATAACACATGATGAGCCTACTGTGCTGAAACATTTGTACATATTTCGAAGATTTTTGTATTGAAAATAAAACAATGTATGTAGAACACGAAATTTCATGTATATAGATGAAACGTTTTTACATGACGAGTTTTAGTGCTTGTGACCTCAAGAATGGTCACGGCCGCAAGCACTAGCTGAAAGTAATATATATCAAAAATGAAAACTACAAGCCAAGGGGAGGCATGCATGCATGGGGCTCCTCTACATCTCCTCAGAAGAGGCATCATCGTCGCTACCGCCACTGCTACTGCTAGTCCCCTCTTTGCTATCCTCGACTGCATCAGGGTTCGCCTATACAAAGGATTAAGGTATATAAATACCATTACAAACAATAAATTTGAGTTACCTATATTTTTCATGTAAAAAATAAAACATACCTCTTCTGGTTGTGGAATCCTCATGGCACGATTATATTGCTCCTCTGTGATCAGTCCCTCCTCGTAGAAATGCTACCAAGTGGATGCTCGGTTATGACCTCGATGGTAGCCTACCTCTCTAAGAGTAGGCATCCTACCAACGATATGATACTACAAATTTTTTTAAACATATAACGTATTAGAATACACTACATAATGAATTGAAACAAATTACAAAAATTAATTTAAAAAGAGAAATCAAATAATACTTACAAACTCAGCCTCCCATGACTCCCTGCCACCCAATCCATAATGCGATGATCCCATGGTTGCCATCTGGATACGTCGCGCTTCCGCATGCTGGTGACTTGTCCTTTTCCCTGCTGCTCTCTTCTTGGCCTCTTTCCACTCCCTGCAGTGGCAATTGAATGGTTGACCATATCAAGGGTGCCCCTGCTCTTGTCTCCGCAATGACTCCTTGGTGCGCGTCATAAGATGAGACCTCTTGTTATGAAGCGCGCATCTCACCTTTGACCGTCCCCAATCATCTGAGAATCGTGAATTCTCGGGATTAGGGTACCTTCTATGTACTGCCCACAGCACCTCTTGCCACAAACCATTTTTTGGGTGCTTGAAGGGAATCATACAATCTTTGTATGTGGCATGCACGACACTCTTCAAGTAGGCTATCACTATCCTCCCCTCACGGTTATCCAAGATACCACCAATATCTGTGATAGAGTAGTACATTTGTGGAGGTTCACCTCTCTCATTTCCCGGTGAGGGTGATCGAGAGCCATCTCCTAGGCAACCCCCACAAAGCTCTTGACCTCCTCGTCCTCCCACACGACTCTCCCTCCTCCCTCAATAGGCACTACCCTCAACCTCACTCGATGCACGTGCTTCTGTAAATGCACGTGCTTCGGCCGATTCATGTATTTTAGTTGATCCCTGTGCATCAGCTGATCTGTGTGTATGCATAGTGCGTGGAGTACCTGTTAGTAGAGGTGTAACAAGGTTTGGTATGCCAAGGTTTGGTGTTTGTGCGGCACTGCTAGGCAAAGATATGATAGGTGTCACAGACATGACACTAAAAACCTCCTCTACAGTGGGAGGGCGACCAAGATAACTCTCTAGGAGTAGGCATCCTACCAACGATATGATACTACAAATTTTTTTAAACATACAACGTATTAGAACACACTACATAATGAATTGAAACAAATTACAAAATTTAATTTAAAAAAAGAAATCAAATAATACTTACAAACTCAGCCTCCCATGACTCCCTGCCACCTGATCCATAATGCGATGATCCCATGGTTGCCATCTGGATACATCGCGCTTCTGCATGCTGACGACTTGTCCTTTTCTTTGCTACTCTCTTCTTGGCCTCTTTCCACTCCTTACGGTGGCAATTGGGTGGTTGGCCATATGCAGGGCGCCCCTGCTCTTGCCTCCGCAGTGACTCATTGGCGCGCGCCATAAGGTGAGACCTCTTGTTATGAAGCGCGTCTCTCACCTTTGACCGTCCCCAATCATCTGAGGATTAGGGTACCTTTTATGTACTGCCCACAACACCTCTTGCCACAAACCATCTTTTGGGTGCTTGAAGGGAATCATACAATCTTTATATGTGGCATGCACAACACTTCTCAAGTAGGCTATCACTTCCCTCCCCTCAGCGTTATGCAAGATACTACCAACATGTGTGAGTAGTACATTTGTGGAAGCTCACCTCTCTCATTTTCCAGTGACGGTGATCGAGAGCCACCTCCTAGGTAACCCCCACAAAGCCCTCGACCTCCTCGTCCTCCCGCATGACTCTCCCTCCTCCCTCGACGGGCACTACCCTCTACCTCACTCGATGCAACTGCTTCTGTAGATGCACCTGATTCGGCCGATCCATGTACTTCAACTGATCCCTGTGCATCAGCTGATTTATGTGTATGCATAGTGCGTGGAGTACCTATTAGTAGAGGTGTACCAAGGTTTGGTGTGCCAAGGTTTAGTGTTTGTGTGGCAGTGCTAGGCAATGATGTGATAGGTTTCCTAGACATGACACTAAAAACCTCCTCTACAGTGGGAGGGCGACCAAGATAACTCTTTAGGAGTAGGCATCCTACCAACGATATGATACTACAAATTTTTTTAAACATACAACGTATTAGAACACACTTCATAATGAATTGAAACAAATTACAAAATTTAATTTAAAAAAGAAATCAAATAATACTTACAAACTCAGCCTTCCATGACTCCCTACCACTCGATCCATAATGCGATGATCCCATGGTTGCCATCTGGATACGTCGCGCTTCTGCATGCTGGCGACTTGTCATTTTCTCTGCTGCTCTCTTCTTGGCCTCTTTCCAGTCCCTGTGGTTGCAATTGGGTTGTTGGCCATATCCAGGGTGCCCCTGCTCTTGTCTCCGCAGTGACTCCTTGGCGCGCGTCATAAGGTGAGACCTCTTGTTATGAAGCACGTCTCTCACCTTTGATAGTCCCGAATCATCTGAGAATTGTGAATTCTCGAGATTAGGGTACCTTCTATGTACTGCCCACAGCACCTCTTGCAATTTCGCGATGCAAAAAGTACGTTTTTTAGTTTCTAATAATCCATTTTTTAAGTTTCTTTTACCTATCAAGCATGCCAATACTAGTGCATAATCTAAAACACTACGAACACAATCAATAAAGTCCTTGATTTTCAGTATCCATGAATGCAAAATCTTTTGTGCAAGTTATTCGTTCAAAACATGCCAAAGTGCAATAAAACACAATTTCCAGTTACATGATTGAAATAATGCAACCTAAATGGTGGTTAGTTATAATAGATTTTTGCCCGAATAATTCTCCCTTCCTAATAAAGTCGGTCTATGTTCTTAAGGGCTCCCATCAAGGTGGATCTATGGGACATACCTAGTTACCAAGCGTTGCAGTTCCTTGACCCGCAACTCCATCGGTTGAAGCGGGATTCATGCTCATTTGGACCTTGCTTTGCTTGGAAGGCATCATATAACTCGTCTTTTTCTTTGCGGCTATGTGCCCAGGTTATAAGAGAGATGACTCCTTGTGGAAGGAAGTCGTCCGTGAGAGCCCTCTCTAGGAGGGGGAAAAAGAAAGGGGAAGCTCAGAAGCCTCGAAGGGGAATCTCTCTCTCTCTCTCTCTCTCTCTCAAGGAGGGGGAAAAAGAAAGGGGAAGCTCAGAAGCCTCGAAGGGGAATCTCTCTCTCTCTCTCTCTCTCAAGGAGGGGGAAAAAGAAAGGGGAAGCTCAGAAGCCTCGAAGGGGAATCTCTCTCTCTCTCTCTCTCTCTCGCTCTCTTTCCTTACTCTCTCTCCCTCTCTTTTCTCTCACGCACACTCTCTCTCCCTTTTCTCTTACTTTCTCACTAGTCGGATAGTAGAAAAGAGCAGTGATCCTCCTCCTCCTCCTTTCAATGTCCAAGGGCCCTTTTATAGAGTATTGAGGGGGGGGGGGGGGGGGTCGGACTGGTAAGGTATGAAGGCTTCACCCCCCCATCTCTTTCTAGGCGGCCAGGTGGTTGGGCTACCACAACTCAACTGTGGATGTGTCGTCATCCACAGTAGCTCGCGCGCTTCGTTCTCATGAGCTGGAGCTTCTCCCATGCCCGCACGTCATCAAATAGCAGCTCCCCCTACGTCTACTACCTAGAGCTCCCCTACACCCACATACGTTTGCTGGCGGAATGGGGCATTTATTCTTTTATTCTTAATTTTTTTCATTAATTAAAGGGGAGGGAATGGAATATACATTCCGGGCGAGGAAAAAAAAAGGGAAATATTACATCCTTCCCCCCCTTAAGGAATCGAGATATCCTCATCTCGAAAGGAATTGGGGGTATTGTTGGTTGAGAGTACTCTCGTCAATCCATGTGGCATCTTCTTTTGGAAAGTCCTTCCACTGGATGAGGTACTCCTTGAGGATTCTACTCCTCAATCTCCTTTCTGGAATGTCTACGATTCTAGATAGCTAGATCTTAAGGACTCCTTGGTTTGGCATTACAATTTGTTGATCATTGAGTACATGGTTAGGATTGGATACATATTTCTTTAGTAGGCTAACATGAAATACATTGTGAACCTTTACCTTCTCATGGAGTTGGATTTTTAGGCATTAGGCCCTAGGCATTTGAGGATCCTATAGGATCCACAATACCTTGGACTCAATTTTTTAAATTCTCCCAATGATAAGGAACTCTTCTTGGGTCGTACACGAACAAACACCATGTCTCCCTCATTGAAGAGTCTCTCTTGTCTATCTAGATCTGCATAGGCTTTCTGCCTATCCTTGGCAACTCTAATGTCTTGTCTCATGGCCTTAAATTGCTCATCCATTTCCTCGAGCGTTTCCCTAGAAGATTCTACCCTTAAAGTAGGATCTGAAAAGTTCAATGGGGTATGGCAATCATGCCCATACAATGCTTGAAAAGGTGTCATTTGAATGCTTTGTTGGTAGAAAGCATTATAAGCGAACTCTACCAATGGTAGATATTGGATCCATTTCCTGGGTTCGTGACAACAATAAGCACTAAGGATATCTTCAATGACTTGATTGACCCTCTATGTTTGGCCATTAGTTTGAGGGTGATAGGCAATGCTGAAACAAAGCTGGGTTCCAATGGCCCCAAATATCCCTCTCCAAAAGTGAGATGTGAAGAGGGAGTTGGGTTCCAATGGCCCCAAATATCCCTCTCCAAAAGTGAGATGTGAAGAGGGAGTCGCGGTCACTAATGATCCTTCTAGGCAACCCATGGAGTCTAAATATCTCCTTGATGAACGGCTTGGCAATATCTGAAGCTTTATAATTTGTCTTGACTGGAATGAGGTGGCAACCTTGGTGAGCATGTCTACTATAACCATAATTGAGTTGTAGCCTCCTTGCACTGAGAGTGACCCAACAACAAAGTCCATGCTGATAAATTCTCACTTCATTTGGGGAATGTCGAGAGGTTGCAGCTTCCTAGGCATCTTGACGTGTTCTGCCTTAATACGCTGGCAAGACAAACATTCCATGATATATTTGAGTACATCTCCCTTAAGCCTTCCCCGATGGTAGCTCTTTCTGACCGTGTTAAGGGTCTTGACATATCTGAGATGGCCTAAAAAGGATGATTCATGTGTTTCCCAAAGTATTCTCTATTTGAGTTTCTTGCTTAAGGGTATGCATAAACTTGTCCAAAAATTGACAAGTCCCTCATTGATGGAGAATTCTTGATATTTGATCTTAAGTCTGGGGTTTTGATCCTTTGCCAAAGTTTCCTTTATCATCTCCAGATATTCTGGATCATGGCTAGCTTCTTCCTTGGCTAGTTCAAGGATAGGGTTGACACCATAGTTTCCAATGATTCGGCCATTGAGGGTTTCTCCATGATAAGAGAGTTGAGGAATGCCTTGCGACTTAGGGTGTCAGCGACCACATTCTCCTTACCGGGTTGATACCTAATCTCAAAATCATACTCCTGCAGAACTTCTATCCAACGACGTTGCCTCATTATGAGGTCGGTTTGGGTGAAGCTCCATTTAAGGCTCCTATGGTCCGTGACCAAAGAAAACTTGTTACCAAGCAAGTAATGCCACCAAATTTTGAGGGCATGAATCAGTGCTAGCAACTCCAGGTCGTGGGTGGCATAATTCCTTTCATGGGATTTTAGCTTCCGCGAGGAATAGGCTACGCGATGACCTTCTTGCATTAGTACACAGCCACTGCAAGTGAGCTAGCATCCGTGACAACTTCAAATTTCTTACTTAAGTCAGGAAGCTCCAGAATTGGTGCTGTCACCAAGCTATGCTTGAGTTGATCAAAACTTGCTTGTTCAGAGGGCATCCACACTATGGCAACTTGCTTTTTTAGCAAATTTGTGAGGGGTGCTACGATTAAAGCATAATCCTTAACGAAGATCATGTACCAACATGTGAATCCAAGAAAGCTACGCAATTCTTTAATAGTAACTAGTGGTGACCACTCTTAGGCATCCTTAACCTTGGTAGGGTCTATAGAATTCCTTCATTTGACACAATAAATCCAAGATATTCAATTTTACTTTTGAGGAAGGCACACTTTTCTTCTTAGCATAGAGCTTATGAGTCCTCATGGTCTCAAGGATGATGTGAACTTAGGATTCATGATCCGCCTCTTCCTTGGAATAAACCAAGGTTTCATAAAAGAAGACGAGTATGAAATCATCGAGGTATGGTCTAAAAATGTCCTACATTAGCTTGTTAAAGGTGGCAAGGGCCTTAGTCAATCCAAAAGACATTAATGTGAATTCAAAATGACCATATCTAGTATTGAAAGCCATCTTCAGAATATCCTCATCCTTGACATAGATTTGATAATATCCTGACCTCAAATCAATCTTGGAGAAGATTTTTGCTCCCTGCAATCGATCGAGTAACTCGTCTATCCTTGGGATGGGGTACTTATTCTTGATGGTTACTTGGTCGAGGCCTCTATAATCGATGCAAAGTCGAAGTATACCATCCTTCTTCTTTTGAAACAAGATTGGAGCCCCCAAAGGAGAACTGTTGGGGTGTATGTACCCTTAGTCCAGTAGCTGTTTGAGTTGTTCCTTTAACTCAATGGCTTCAGGAATGGAAATCTTATAGGGCCTTTTCGCAACAAGTGCAGCTCCTGGCATTAGGCTAATCTCATGATCCACTTCCATAGGTAGTGGTAATTCAGTAAATTCTTTTGGGAACACATCCACATATTCCTTTAACCACGATGGTTCTTCATTGGTGTCCTCTACCTGATTTGGTTTGTTTAGCTTGATCAAGTAGACTGGTAATCCCTTTCTTATTCCTTGAACTATTCGTGTTGCCATAGCTAGTTGGATCTTTGGTTTACCTGCTTCTCCTTGTGTTGTAACTAGCTCACCCTTAGGATTCTGAAAGGAGACTTGACCCTTTCCACAATGAATGTGAGCATCATTGGGGATTAGCCAATCCATCTGGAGTAGGCATTCATGGACTCCTAGATTCATTACTCTTTGAACTTAACAGGTGTGGGCTCATTTCCGAGTAGGAATTCCACCTTAGTAGTTTGTCTAGTGTAAGTGATTTCTCACCCATTTGCTAGTTGGACAAGCAAAGTGGGTGCAGCTAAAGTGGTTATTCCTAACCTTCTTGCACAGGTTGGTGGAATGAAGGAAAGAGTACTGCTGCAGTCAATCAGGGTTTTGAATTTCTTACCCTGGTGGTCCGATGGCATTTGAATCACTGAGAATTGGCGGTTCGTCCCCTTCTTATGGAGAGCAGCATGAACAGCTGCCCTCTCAATCTCAGTTCCCATGCACAGATCTTCTTCTTCGTCGAATCATTTAGTGGTCATATTGGAAGTTTTTGCCCTTCCCAATGCTACAGGACCACGGCCATGGGTAGCCCTAGCTTGGCCTCCAAATTTCCCTTGACGGCGGTCTTCGTCAAGTTTGGGACATTCCCTCTTGAAGTGCCCAGATTCATTGCATTGAAAACAATGTTGGCTGAGTGCAAACAAAGTCACTGATTGCATTTGCTCTCGACTTCTTCCGTTGGCCTTGACTCTATCCTTGTGCCCTTTTAACTTGAGCTTTTGACATTCCTGGATTTTGGTCTCTGAAAGCCCAAGGTCTGGACTTTGGCTAGACTTCTTAGGCAATAAGTCTTGCTCTTATCAATGCATCTTGCAAATCTGAAGGACACATTGATTCCGACTGAGTGTTTAATGGTGGATTCAGCCCATCACAAAAATTTGAGACTTATTGGGGGATACTCATTGTCGGTGCATATTTCAGCAAGGAAACAAATTTCGAGTAGTATGCCTCCAGAGACAGGCCCAACTATCTCAACTTAAAGAACTCATTCATCTTTTGAGTTCTATATGCAAGTGGCATATACCTTTCCTGCATTGCTTTAGTTTTTTCCAAGTTATTGTGCTTTTAGTGAGTACTTGGTATTTATACCATTGCTTCCACCACAGCCTAGCTTCGTCGGTGAGCTTGAGCTTGGTAATCATGGTTTGGTTCACAAGTGTTGTTCCGATTGCACTAAAATAGTCCTCCATGGATTCAATCCATATTTCGGTATAAGCTTCAACAGTCTTCTCTTTTCCATCAAATTCTAGTGGTGTAATTTGTTTGAGAAGAAACTTTTTCTCTTGTGCCTCTACTGGGCTTAGTGTGGAAACAGGATTTTGGGTCTGCACTTGGGGTTGTATCTAGTTATCATTTTAAACTTCCTGTGTTAGAATTGCATTTACGTATCCCTATACAACTTAAATGAATGTGCACATATTTTCCATTGCTACTATGCAACCATTCAAATGAACATAAAACTCTTATTTAACCATAGGGAAGCATAAGCCTCAAGTACAATTATTTCGGATTAGATAGGGTTTGGCTGAGATAATTTTCTTTTCAGAAGTTACATTAACACTAGGTTAATAATTCCCTATTGGATTCAGCTACATGGACAAAATAGTAGTATGGATTGGGGAAATGGATTCTCAGGAAGCGATAAGTCATGGGAAGTTCAGGAAATCCTTGTTTTTGATAGCCATGACATTCGTGTCACCCCATTACTTTAATTCTGTTCGTTGTAAAATTTTAACCACCTCATCGTAGATGTAGTGGTTCTGATCTACTTGCAAGTTCTGATGTGTAGGGTCATGTTCACATGAGCCTCATGGAAGTTGAATAACTTGATAATCTTCAAGTCTTCCAACCACTTTAACCTCTTCATATTGTTTTGAAGATAGGCGAGTCGGTTGGCATCTATATAGCAGTATCCCACGCTCCAAGTCCAACACCTTTCCACATATAGTGGTAAGGGGTTATAGAGCCGATCGAGGATACCTATCATGTCGAATCATCTGTGATAGCTTGAAGAGTTCATAACTATCCTGAACATGATAAGAAATAGGAGGAACCTGCTCCATGCCTCCTAAGTCTAGAAGCGGTAGCAATCCATAAGTGGGTTTAGAAAAACATTTTCTAATGAAAACATCGCCTCACTCTTCTCGATTTTTTTCTAATTGTTTTAGTCATTTTTCGGCTATGATACCAACTTTGACGTGCCCATCTATTGGCTATCCAAGCATGTTTTGGCAGTCCATCGAGAAATGAATCTAAGTGACACCGCCTGGCACTCCTACGGAATGTCACGGGGTTTTTTGCCTAGGGTTTCCCAAGTTCGCCTCGCAACGGAATGTTTGTGGCCGAACCCACTAGGATCGACCTGAAACTTGAGTCCCTAGTGGTTAAGGTTTCCTGGTCATTCTACTTTATGTGGAATTACCCAATCCAAAGCAAGTCTATACCCCACTTGGTTCAAGGGGAAGTAGAAACAATAGGGATGCATCACTCCACCTCTTTGCCCCTAGGGCATAATCCCATTATGGTCCCCAAAAATGGTATGAATTTGGGTATTAACCTGTGTTGCCTAAAGGTTGAACAACGGTAAAATCTTGTGAGAAGTCTCCTAGTTCTCCGAGACCACCCTATCGTAGGATAGACCCGTCAGGGGTTCCGCCCTCCCCCTTCCCTCAATAAGCGTACTTTAGTTATCTAATTATCCCTATCACATTTATGTGCGACATGTAAAAGTAGCTTCCTTAATTAAGCCTCTTAGGGAACATGGTTCGTTCACATGATATTATGGCACTAACACAAAAACAAATTCAAATAGGTTCCTTGGAAGTAAACTTAACTACAATATTTTATCAGGGATACAAGTCTTGTTCAAAAGGAATAATATCTGCAAACCGTGAGGATGCACTTTATTTCCTCCAAGATTCCACCTTGCACTAGTAACAAGGGCCCTTGAGAATCTATCTCGAGTCACGCAGATCGTCTGAGTAGGACGTGGAGGCAAGGAATTACAGCCAAAGCCCCCCTCCAAGCATCCTCCTACATTCAAACCAACCTGTGGAGAGACCTCTTGTGGCGGGTTTGGTCCACGTTCCCGTCATGGCTATTTAGAACCCCCTTGGCTAGGGTTGGCAGCCAGCTGGGGATGGTTTGGCATGCCCTTAAAAGTTCAACCTAATTCATTATTTCCATTTCTTTTATGAGTTTGGGGTCACACAATCTTTTTACAAGCGGTGTTCCTAAACTTACAGCACAAACAATGGTGCAGGTGAGTGCTCGGTGTTGAGAATGTAAGCTTTGGTGTTTGCGGGTGTGTATATGTGAAAGCACTCTTATGTGCTTAAGATTGTATGGTGCATGAATATGGATGAGAGATGTGGAGTAAAGTGTGCCACATAGGGCACACATGTAAAGTGTGGGTTGTATAGTGTCACATGGGGACACACATGGAAAGTGTGAGGGATCATTGATGGAGTATCTCCTCCTTTATATATGTAACCTGTATATGCAATGAAATAGAAGAGAACATTTGTTGAGTGTGCATATTGTTTGCCTTCTCTTTGTAGCCATGGATTTCCTTGTCTATTACAATCCTCCGTGATAGTGTATCAATCATTTTGTACACACCATGATCAACCCCACATTCATTTTCTTGACACTCGGGACATCTGCTAGGGTGGGGTCCCTATCTTTGACGCTTAGTGTTTGTCCTTCTTTTTGATGCATGTTTTGTTCTATGAAGAAGCTCCAAGAGATCTAATGCCTGGAGATTGCTTTTGAGTAGTGCGAAGATTCCAGGTTCTTTCAATACATATTGATTCAATTCATTGTGCTTTGTCTTTGTTGTGTTTACCACTTCTATATTCTCTATTTTCTCTTCCATCTCCTATCTCTACTTCCTTCTACTTCTGATTCCCTGTGGATTCGACCTTTCGATAAAACCCCTCTGACATTAGTGAACCCGACGTGAAAGGTTGTTAGAAGGAAAGAAAAGATGGGAGAATCTTCGAATACAATCTCCAGTGATGTTTTGCAATAGTTGGTGCAAAATATGAATATGCTTATGCAGGTACAACAACAACAATAGGTGATGCAAGCTTCAGCTCAAACAGAAAGTGTTGTGATGAATGCTTTGCAAGCAGTTGAGCGTGAGGTAAAGTTATTCAATGGCAGGAATGTATCTGCATATGTACATACCTATGCTCAGAAGATGGAATTCTTTGGGGTGGCTCAATCTGCATGGAGCCAGTATTTTGTACGTGTTACTGTTCATGAACTGAAAGCACAGATTACTAAATTATACTTATAGGATGCTAATTGGGTAGCCTTCAAGAAGACACTCTCGGAAGAATTTTACATTGAGGACACGAGTTTGATTACGCACAAGAGTGGGTTTTACAACCCAATAAGGGTCTTGTGGCTATAGAATTGTTAAGAGAATTTGAAAGTAGATTTGAGCAGTTGGATCTTGCAGAACAACAAGCTCTTGCAAGTTAGAAAATTGAATTGTTTCTATAGGCAACTGATCCTGAGCTTAAGAGAAGCTTGATGATTTGTTGGAGGATCAGACTACAGAGACTGGTTTGAAAATAGAGTGGTGACATGTCAAGGAAGCTGTTACTACACTTGTGAAGAAGCATAGAAGAAGAGAAAGATTGCATGTCTCTAGCTTGCCCACTGTTACGGGCAAGACAATTGAAGTATCCAATAAGCCACCTACTTCTATGGCTAACCCTATGGCTGTACCTGCTATTGTTCCCTCTGTTAGGGAAGATGTCTTAGATGAATTGGTCAAAGGCATGTGGGATCTTCAATTGAAGGTTGCAAAATTGAATGAAAAAGGACAAGAGAAAAGTAGACGGGTAGTAGCCCCTAAGCCTGGAAAAAGATGTATGTGGTGTGACAGTTTGCACTACGAGAGAAAGGATTGTGCTGCCTATCACGAGGCCTTGCCACGATAGCTCATCTTTTGGAAAGATGGAAATATCCATGCACAAGAAACGGGATTGCCTCTTGCTTTGAATTTTGGAAAGGAAGGTATGCAGAAGTTGTTGGAAGATTTGGCTGTCCAAAATGCTTATGCGGCGGTACATGCTTCTACTTTTGGTCTACAGTTGGATAGAATGCATGGCCAAGTGATGGTTGGTCCAAAGGTTGAAATATGAACACATGCTTTACATGTTTTTGAAAAGAGAAAGGTCACTGATAGTGAAATGTCTCATGCAGGGCAAGACATTCGTGGCATAATTGGTTGGGAATCACCAGTAGATGCACATTCAGTGTATGCATATTTAGCAAAGGTACAAAATATAGATGTACTTGTGCAAGAAAAATGAAAGATGAAGATATTGTAGGGACATCTAAAAGAATGACAAGAAGAAGTGTGGATCAGCCTAAAGCTACAAATCAACCACATCCTGAGCATGTTATGGAAGAGGTCAATCAGAAGCGAAAATAGGATAACAAACAAAAGGGCAAAAAGAAGGGCAAGCAGCTAGGATATAAGTTGTAATCTGACATTGAGACAGCCACAGATCTTAAGAAGGTTCTTGAAGAACGGATCTTAAACAGTCGGGTGGAATTCACCTTGGGAGAGGTGTTTGGCATTGCCAAGCGAGAATTTTATGATGAGATCATTGACATAATTAAAAGGAAGCATCAGTCTCTTGGTGAAACCACTAGTGCATTGCTACAATTTGAAGAGAAAACTGGTTTGCTGGGTATTCGGGTTGAATATGAGCATGAAGTACATGATTGTCTATGCAGGATGCTACTAATTAGTGGACAACATGTGGAAAAGAGAAGAAAGTGGCTGAAAATGAATTGTCTTGTAGCAATATGCATGGTGGAGTAAGGCAAATGCAACAATATGGAGAAGAGACTCTAGGATTTATTCCTCGAAGTCACTACACAAGGAATCATTGGGCTAGAGCTACCACTGAAATGGTAGTGAAAATAGGGGAACGTGAAACTCCTTGTGTTGCTTTACTTGACCATGGGTCTGAGATAAATATCATTGAGCGTGGATTGTATGAAAATGGTGCATGGCTTATAGATACTGATCATGGATGGCAGCATATGTGGGCTACAAATAATTCTTCGGGAGAGCTTTATGCTGCAAGTCCTAATGTAAAAGTGACAATTGGTGATGTACAAGAAGAGCAACACTTCTTTGTGCAAGATAATTCCTCATATGTAATGATTTTGGGACAGCCCTATATTACAGGAGTGTGTATGGAAACAAAGGTGCTTGATGATAGTTCTACTTATGCAAGAGTTAGAAGCAAGGATGGGAGGAAAGCAGTCCAATTTCTTAATGTTTGTGTTAATCATCCTAAAAATCGGGATACGATTTGAGAGTCTCCTTTGGCTCCAAATGTAAGGGAATTCAAAGACCTGGATCTTCATTAAGCACTGCTATAATACGGGTCTACAATAGTGCTATTCAGTGGATGTCCTCACCTCTTGATGAAATGAAGCATGTATTTACTATTGGTAATTCTCAGTTTAGAGCAAACAGTTCATGTTGGTTTAAGCCTATGGAAGCTATGTGCAGGGTTGAACGCATATCTATGAAACGGGCTACTAAGGAACTGAGAGCATTGGGGTTGTTAGTTGAAAATGATGGCATTTCAGGCATCTTTAATGGGTTGAATATTACTGATACTATGGCTGAAAATTCAACAACTATACATGCAAAAAATGAGGCTGAAAACAGAGTGTTATCAGTATGTTCTTTGGATATGTATTATGTTATAGCATTGTTTGCTCAGCAAGAAGGATTGCAATGGGCTGAAGCACTTGTGAAGACAAAGTATAAGACAGTTGACAAAAAGGTGAAACCAATTGCTTTGCCACTTCCACCAGAGAGTGAGGGTATGTATGAAAAAGTGTCAAGGCAGCCAAACTTGCGGGATCCTAAAGATATAGGTCATCAATTTATATATGAAACATCACTACAAGGGTACACACATATAGCGACGCTAAGTTGTGACGTTTTTTTTCCGGCGTCGGTATTAGCCTCCGTATTAGCATCGGTATCTGCGTTTGTAAAAACGTCGGTATTCACATCGGTAAATACCGACGCGAATACCGACGTTTTTACAGACGCAGATACCAACACTCATACCGACGACTTACTGTGGCAAAATTTCACTGAAACCCGAACGTTTGTATCATTTGAGCGCGCGAAGGCAGAGAGAAAGAAAGGATTGTGAGCAAGAGAGGGAGGTGAGCAAGAGAGGTGAGCAAGGGAGGTGAGCAAGGAAGCAAGCCGCGAGCCGCACGCGAGGAGAGGAGCGTCGCCCACACGAAGAGGTCGTGGAGGAAGAAGAGAGCACGACGGGTTCCCTGTTTTGGTTTCTTTAGAATCTTTGTTTTGCTTTGCAATGTAGGTTAGAAAGTGTTGGTTTGTCTTCGATCTTTGTGTTGCTTTGTGTTGCTTTGCAATGTAGGTTAGGAAGTATTGAAAGAGAGAGAAATGGAAGCGAGTGTTTTCAAAAATTTTATTGTGTTGGTTTTTATTCTTTGCAATGTAGGTACGAAAATGTATGTGTGTGAGCACAGTTTAGAGCCGACCTCAAAGATAGATAAGTTTAGAGCCGAACTCAAAGAGATATATAGGTACGAAAATTTAAAAAAAAAGACCTGAAATATATATAGTGGAGTGGTCCCAATATACAATATAGAATCGTTATTAAATTATCATTCCATTACATCGCAGTCAAGATGTCTAGCACTCACGACCAACATGGTGGTGATCATGAGGCTTGGCTCAATCAACGTGTCCCCTGTCCATGCACGCAATGCAAATTGGCCATTCGTCGGAAACGTCATTTGTCCATAGAGCATGTGCAACGGTATGGAGAGTTTCGAGTTGAGATAATCGACCAAGTAGTCTTGAATTATGAGATTGCGGTAAGTTCTCTCTCATTACTATATGACATGTAATTGATTTAAGTATAAAAGTTTGGGGTTATCTTAGAAGTTAGCTCCTTAACGTCCTTTACAAGGTCAGGGCCATGTCGATACATTGCAGTCCGCAGATCTCTTGCGTCCAATAAGACGGGTTCGTCCGCGCTCTATACAAATGCCGTCCGAGATAACTAACTATCTCATAGAAGGTGATAACTCTCAACCCCCTTCTATGGGTGAGAATGCTGGAGACATGGACGATCCTCCTGCTTTTTTGGAGCCCGAGTTAGAGGACATGATCAAATCATTGCTTCCGACGGACTCGGAATCCCAAGATCCTTTAATTGCGGAGGTTGCCATTCCATTGTATGATGGGAGTCGGGTATCCCGTTTGAAGACACTTCTTGCATTGTTGAGCATACAAACAAAGTATGGATGGAGCGATGCGAGTGTGACAGAGCTATTCAGGTATATTATGATGTGTATGATTCTTGATTGAAAGCCATTAAAATGTGTTATGTAGTACTCCAATAACATGCTTCATTGCAATTTGTAGAACGTTGAAATCTTACATTTTGCCTACCCAAAACACGATGTCTGAGTCTCGTGACGATGCAAGACAAGTGCTGCGAAAGCTAGGCATGGATTATAATTGCATTCATGCTTGCCCCAATGATTGTGTTCTCTTCTAGGGAGATTTTGAATTGTTGGCCACATGTCCCAAGTGCGGTGCGGACATGTATCAAAATGACTTGCAAGGACAGACTATTTCGCAGAAGGTTTTGAGGCACTTTTCGCTGATACCGTGTGTTCGTCACATTTTTCGGACAAAGAGTTTTGCAAATTTGACTACATGGCATGCGAAAACTCGATCCACGGATGGTGTACAGCGTACACCAACTGACTCAGAAGCATGGCATCACATTGACGAGACTTTCCCTGACTTTGCAAAGGAGGCAAGGAATCTACGATTCGATCTTGCCATGGATGGGGTAAATCCTTTTGGCTTACGTTCCACCTCCTATAGTGTATGGCCCGTGGTCCTTGTTAACTACAATATACCGCCATGGCTTTCCACCAAGAAAGGACACCTTTTGCTCAGCTTGCTTGTGCCTGGATGATACAAAGTCAAGAATATGGATGTTTACCTCTCTCCCCACTGATTGATGAGCTAAAGGAGTTGTGAGAGGGAATTGTAGTGGAGGACATGAGCAAACATATTGGTAGGCGATCCGCAACTATAAGGGCAATTCTTATGTGGACCATGCATGACTTTCCAGGTTATGGACAATGCTCTAGTAAAGCGTGTTTTCTTATTTTGCTAGTTTTCTTTGAGCGATGTTGGTATTATGACATGCCTCATTGTACATGTGTGTTCTGTAGGGCTAGTCACGTCAGGTTACCATGCATGTCCTCTGTGTGGACCAAGGTTGGATTCTCGTATGTCAAAATCTATGAAGAAGATGGTATTTGAGGGACATCGGGCTTTTTTGCCAGAGGGTCATGTCATGAGAGAAGGATTCTTGGTCGCCCTCCCGCGAGAATGAATGCACTGAGTTGGTTTGATCGCAGGATGGTGGACCAAGACTCGCTTCCCAGTGGAATGCGACGCTTCTCAATTTTCTATGAGCTGACTTATTGGAAAAAACTAAAAATTAACCACCTTTTAGATCCCATGCACATTTTTAAGAATGTGGGTAGCTTGCTATGGGACCACCTCACTGGGCAGCGAGACACACTAGGAGCGAGGATGGATTTGAAAGCAGTGGGAAAGATGGAACCATATTGGCCTGTAAGTGGCGTCGACGGTCGAGTGCAATTTCCGCGCACTCCTTGGGTTTTGTCTGGCAATGAAGTGCGACGAGTAAAGGAAAACATCAAGTCCTTTCGCACACCGACTGGCCTAATGTGTTCTCTCAAGACAGCATTCACAAAGGATGACCAACTGACAGGGCTCAAATCCCATGATTGGCATAAGATGTGTCAGGTATGTACGGTATGAGGCTGCGTATGGCATGATTCTACATATTAGATTTCAGAATCTCCATTTTTTTATACACAATATTAATTACATGGTTTTCACAGTTCGTATTGCCGATCGCAATCGCGGGGTCTCTGACATCGGAGGTACGGACAGCTCTATACAAATTGTCCGAGTTGGTTCAGTTTTTCTCCCAAAAAGAGATTCACACATCATCGATTGAATCCGCGAAATGCATGGTAGTAGAGACTGCTTGTCTTTTGGAGAAGTATCTTCCACCAGCATGCTCACGATACAAACCCATATTCTAGTGCATATTGTAGATGAATTACAGGTTGTAGGTCCAGTCCATAGTCGATGGATGTTTTTCCTTGAACGGTTCATGAAGACCTTAAAGGGATTTGTGCGACAATGGGCTCGTCCTGAGGGTAGCATGGCTGAAGGTTGGTTAGTGTCGGAGGCCTTGGTGTATATTTCTGAGTGGTTCTCACTGTGGACCGGGACAAAGGCTTGATATGGTCACTTAAGGAGGATGATTGTCTGAATGGAGATGTCCTAGTGGGAAACGGAATAGAGAAGAAGATGGATGCATCCATGGAGTCCAAGGTGAACAGATTTTGTATGCTGCATAGCGCTACGATGGAGAAGTGGCTGCAACGGTATGAGGATGCTCACGCTGAGCGAGAGTCTTCAAGATCTGACTTTCGACGGAGTACACGGCAATGGCCCATTCGATATCCGAAGGGCTTAGAGGAGATGCCTCTACTCATGTCCACTAGATGGCTACATGAGGCCCTCACCAAAGCATCTCAAGATGGAGAAACAGTTTACTGAAGAAGAGTGGGACTTCTCACGTGGATGCAATCCCAAGGTATGCAATCCCAAGAAATTACAATCTATACTGCAAATCGCAACTAATGTACTTGTTCTTCTCCCAGGTTTAGGTCCATAGTGCAGCATGGTCACGTGGACAACATTTCAGAGTAGAGCACATCGACAAGTTACGCTCGACAATGGACTATGGAGTGATGGCAATGTTTGAGCAAGAAAGCCGACGACGTGCCACAGATCCAAACCGTGTAGTTGCAGAGATGGAGTATTTTGGATGTTTACAGAGTATCCTTGCAGTGGACTATTGAAGTTTCCCCGTGACCATATTTGATGTGCAATGGTTCAAGGTTACTCTCGAAGGAGCAGGTACAACTGTTCGGCGAGGGCCAAGTGGCTTTGTTGAGATTGA
The DNA here is from genome assembly GCF_053477565.2 of Lygodium microphyllum. Taxonomy (NCBI): domain Eukaryota; kingdom Viridiplantae; phylum Streptophyta; class Polypodiopsida; order Schizaeales; family Lygodiaceae; genus Lygodium; species Lygodium microphyllum. The sequence continues at coordinate 55,417,487 of NC_141162.1, forward strand.
CTCAACGAAGAAGTGGACCGATTTGAGTGATACATTTGTTTTGCCAAATCACTGTGAGCAGGTAAGAGTCCCTAATACTTGATGCGCTTTAGCAATCTCAAAGTGGACTTTTATACTAATCGTAATATGGATCAGGTCGTCTTTTTCCCTAATCTGCAACAACCTCAATGGTGGTATGTGGTTCCCATGACGTCTAGGAGTATCCCCGTGTTTGCGAGAACCCCCGTACCGACTGTAGAGAAGACACCTTTAATAGCGGCAATGACAGTGTATACTGAGCTATGTCAAGATGAGATTGTGGAACCCTAAACAAAAGTGACTCGATCAAAACGTTCCTCCCACTACAGCAATGCCGCTTTTTGCAAATCGGTTAGGACAATTTGTATGTTTTTGGAGTATGGTGTTTTGTATTATCTAATTTTTTTTACCATATATAAAATGAAGTCTTGCAAATTAAGTCTTAGTTTTATTATGTCTTGCAATTCATTATCTAATTGACTTATTTTTCCTTGTATGTGCAGGTTTAGGATTTGGGCACAGACGGCAGGATGAGTCGGGATTTTACCGATGACAACATTGACGCGATGCTAGCGCGTTAGCACGGGTCAGAGATAGAGCCGATGCACAGCTTTCCCGTTCCACCTCAGCACGATCGACAGCGGTCCGATGCTTCAGTCTCTAGTAGACGCAGTCACAGGTCTCGCTTTGCTTCAGAGTCACGTGATCGAGGAGGAGGTAGCTGCTATTGTGGGGACGCGAATGCAGTCTCTCCCACTCGCACTGCCACCAGGGAGTCGACACTGTCTTTCACTGTCTTTCACTTCTACTGCTCCCACTCCTTCACGCACCCCACCGATCACTCCCAAGGCTGACAAGAAGTACATGAAACCCACTCCTCCAGGTATGTATTTTCGCATGAAGATTTTCGCAGTAGCACTTATCAATTCAAGTTGTGTTTGACACATTTGTATTAATGTCATGAAAGTAACCGTTTGCAAAATCTTGCAGGTTACTCGTATATCATAGATAAGGCCTCTGGCCATTTATACATGAATGATGATGGAAAAGCTGTCATCTCTAGGATGCATGAGTTGTGCCAACAAGTATTTCAGCACAACATTATAGACAAGTGGAAGGAGATCCCTGATGCCAGCAAGGAGTACATAATCGATACATTGTATCGAGAGTTCCCTCAGCCCTCTAGCAATGATAGATTTTCGAGAGGGTGGATGATGACGCGTATGCGTGATTATCAGTCGCATAGGCGGTCTGATGCACGCAAAGCAGTCAAGCAGGGTAAATCGAAGCCGTAGTGGCTAGATACTGAGGACTAGAGTAATCTCCAAGATGAGGCAACATCCACTCCAGACAAGTGGAGGCAGCAGAAGGACGCAGCAAAGGCGCGCTTGGAGGCAGGATCGGTGCATCACCTTGGTAGCGACGGCCACGCAACATTCGTGGAAGATTTCGTAAGTATTAATAGGGTAGAGTACTCTAATTTAATGACATCCATGTTGATGTATGTATTTCAAACATGAATCAAGTACGTTGTTTTTCAATGTTTGTGTGCCACAGCAAGGTTTTACGAATCGCGACCCGACTGCACTAGAGGTGACATACGGGGAGAAGCATGGCTTGAGTGCCCTGATTGAGAAGCTCTATGCTCGCGGAGGACCGGTAAGTAGTAATAAATATCATTCCTAATTTGAGAAATCTGTCATTATATGTCAGTTTGTATTTGGTACTCACAATTATATATGTATTTGCTGTTGCAGGCTCCCTTCAATATGCCACTACAGCGAGAGGATTTGTCTGATGCGGATAAGTCGTAGAGAGCAGATTAGGCTACATAGGATTACTCCCCATCTTGTATTATGTAAGGCCTTATGGCCTCTATCCTCCATATGTTCTGTTATGTAAGGCCTTATGGCCTCTATCCCCCATATGCATTGATTCAGACTTCTATGTTGTAGCATGACTCCATATTTGCTTTGTACCACCTGCACTTCTCAATTTAAGTTCTGTTATTTTCTTTATCAATGCAGTGCACATTTGTGTTAATTAATGTCATGAAAGTACTTGTTTGCAAAGTCTTGTCATAATTTGGGATCGATTGTCTAACTTCTTTGACAGCAGGAATTGTCTCTTAGCCCTATGTGGCTCTAACTGTGGCAGGGCTGCATCTGCAGCTCTGCCACAAAAAAAATTAATTCTCTGTAACCATTGGTATCAGCGTCGAAAAATAAATCTGCAATCGTTGGTATTAGCATCGGAAGTTCTCTGCAACCGTCGCTATTAGCATCGGTATTGGCGTCGGTATCAATGTCGGTCGTCGCTAAATAGCGACGCTAATACCGACGGTTTTGTAGCGACGCTAATATCGACGCTAATACCGACGACATGGATATTTTTTATATATATAGAAAACGTCGTTATTAACCTCGTTATAGCATGTATATGTTGTAGTGCATTACAGGAATTCAAAGTTGGTGCAGAAGGGTTTCTTTTGCCTACTGAGAGAGACTATTTTATGCGGATATTGGCTAGACATGGAAAGGCATTTGCATTTCAGCCAAGTGAGATATGTTGTGTGGATACAAATGTTGTCTCTCCTATGGTCATATTTACGGTGCCACATGTACCATGGAACTTAAGGCCTATTCCAGTGCCTAAAGCTTACTTGCCAAAGATGATGGATTTGCTAAATGAAAAGATTTGCATGAAGATCTTGGAGCCTTCTTCAGTCCCGTACTCAAATCATTGGTTTACTGTGCCAAAAAAGAATGGGGCTTTGAGATTTATTCAAGACATGCAACTGGTCAATAAAGTAACCATAAGAAATGTGGGTGCAGGTCTTGTGGTTGATGAATTTGCAGAGGCTTTTGTAGGCATAGCGATCTATTCCTTGGGTGATCTTTACTCAAGTTATGATCAGTTTCAGCTTGCAATTGAAAGCAGGGATATCACAACCATGAAGACTCCTTTGGGGTTAGTATGGATGTGTACTCTCCCATAGAGTGCAACAAACTCAGTGGCACACATGACAAATGCTATAAATAGGGTACTCCAGGATTTTATACCACAATTGACTATGCCCTTGTTGGATGATGTTCCAATCAAAGGGTGTGCAATAGATGAAAAGAATGAAGAGACAGATGGTCATTGATGCAGAGAGTTTGTTATTGTGGATTGTGAGAGGATTTTGATACGTCTAGAAGAGATGCATTTAACTCTTTCTGGACAAAATTCTGTCTTTGGAGTTGAAGAGGTTTTGATTGTTGGGCATATGTGTGGGCCTTATGGGCGAAGACCATCACTAGCAAAAATAGATGGGATTGATAGAATGCAAGATGTATGCACGAATGTATCAGAGGTGCATATATTCTTGGGTGCATGTGTGTTCTATTTGATATGGATTCCTCACTTTGCACATGTAGCCGATGCTCTTTATTAGCTTCTAAGGAAAGATCATAAATTTCATTGGGAAAGGAAGCATCAGAAAGCAATGAAGAAATTGAAGCAACTCTTAAAATGTAACGTGTCCACCTGTCCACTTGTAGGACACATCTTAGCAGCCCATCGGGAAGAGAGTCCAGAAAGCGCCACCCGGCACTCTCACGGAATGTCACAGGGTTTGCGATCTAGGTCTTCCTAAGTCTGCCCCACGAAGCGGAAGCATTCCGACTGTTCCCACTTAGGATCGATCTGAATCAGGGTTTTCCTAATGGTCAAGTTCCTTGGAGGTAACTAGTGTCGACGAACTACTTTACGCAGAAACATCAGGGTCGAAGTGGATTTATACTGCACTTGGTTCAAGGAGAATGGGAAACGAGAGGGATGCGAAGCTCGATCTCTCTGCTCGTAAGGCATAGTCCCATTCCGTTCCCCTAAAACAATATAAATCCAGACTCTAGCTTTCTAGATTCTAGGTCATTATCACCTTGCTGTTAATTCCTTTGAGAAAAGTTCTTGGCCAACCGGGACCACCTTCCGTAGGACGGACCCAGGGTCACATCCACTGCACTTTCCTTAGGTTGCTTTAGTTATCTAATTACCTAGCACATTTAGTTTGACAAGCAAAAATAGCTTCTTTAATTAACCAATTAATCACTAGTTCCTTCATGTAACTTAGACACTAACATAGAAAAACAATATCAAACACGTTCCTTTTCAATATTTGATCTTTATTTATCACTCTTTGGAATACATCATATAATCTGACTTGGAGGCTATTCTATAATTTGCCCAAAGGAAATTCCAACAATCCTCAGGGATCGCTATTCCAAGTTCCACCCGGTTGACTAGTATGCGGGCCTTGAGATCCCATCTTGAGTCACGTCAGCCTCTTGTGCAGGATCCAGAGGCAAGGGATTTACGGCCAGAGCCCCCACTGGCACCCAAGCATCCTCCTGCTCCAAGTAGCACCCACGGAGAGATCTCTCGTAGCGGGTTCGGTCCATGTACCCGGCGCAGCTAACAACCCCCTTGGATAGGGTCAAGCAGACAGTCAGAGGTAACTGATGCTGCCTCTCTCTCCAGGCTTTCAACCTGAAGCATTAGTTATTTTTCGGCATTAGTTCCTTGAGCAAAGAAGTACAAACAGTGCTCCTAAGTGTACAAACACAAACATTCCAGTGGTCGTTTATACGGCCAATTGCTAAGGTGTGAATCCTTCTTTCCGAATACATCCAGCATTCGATCCGGGATCAATTGTGACTTGGCAAGATCCCCAAGGGTTTCGTAAGCTAAGTTAGCCCAAATTATCAATACCTTAGATTTCCTTATATTAAGGTCAATAAATCCTGGGCAACCTTGTCGCCCTAACTTGGTTGGACAATTACTTTCTTGGCAAATTCGTAAATCCCCTAACTTGGCAAATCAGCCCCAAGGAAGGGTGATGTAGTAGGATGACTACTCATTCTCTAGAAAATTAGACTTGTACTTAGAACTCGCCAACCTTGTTCTAAGGAGTGGCAATGCTATTTTGTGATTTAGACACAAAACCATGCGATGTTGCAACTTAATGCACGAGATAGGTGTCAACACCTAACTTGTGGGATTATTTCTCTCACACGGTATTCCTTGGTCAAGAATACTTTTAGTCAAGATGTAGGGTTTGGGAGTCCTTTTGACCCAATCCAACCCCTAATCCCACTAGGCCGATAATGTTTTGGCCGTAGGGTTCCTAGCTTCCTTGCAAAAGTCTAGCATTTGGTCATTCGATCACTAGGGTGAGAACCCTAGGTCATTCTTGCATGGCCGATTTGACAACCCTAACATTTTCGAGAATGTGGGGAGGATCTTTCGGATCGAAAATATTAGGTTGGCATCCTAAGTGCGATACTAGGCAGAATTTTAATGTAACTTAACCCTACCTAGCACTTTGAGGTGATCGTCATTTGCAATCTAATCATACCTTTATGATTTTCATGTAAGCTACTCAACTATATGCGGATTACTTAGTTGCTCTAACCAACCCGCGAGTAAAAATAATCTTCACTTTAAAGATGCAAATACTTTCTTCTAAATTTTTGCAACTAAAGGATCTATAGTGATCTTTTCTTTTCCTTGCCTTATGTAACATTGATTTACATTTAGAACTATTCTTATAAACCCTACGTTTAATGCATTGAATTCAAGCTTTAATATGAAGATGCATCCTTTCCTAAATACAAACTTCGATAAAAGAACTCCATGCATGAGCGAATGCCATGAGACCATTATTGACTTAATCCTTCCTTTAGCACTTAACCTGACCCAAAATGTAACTATCATCGCATGCAATTTGCAAGGTACATAAATCCTTTCCATGCATTTCAACTATTCGGACATCATTTAATGTCCGTCTATGATTGCATTAATTGCGAGACACAACCAAGAATTTATTACATAAATGTGTCACGAGTTATATGTCCTATCCCTTGCGAGATGCAACAAGGATGCCTTTGCACAATTCCGTCTCTTTACTTATGCATCATGTGTTCAGGATTGCATCTTGACCACGGAAGTGCAAGCAATTGCAAATGCACGACATGCAACTAAATTTTGTAAATCGGGTGAGCAAATAAAATTTCCAAATGTATTTAAACTTGCCTACGAGAATTAAACATGCTTAGTGCATCCTTTTCATGCACGAAAATTTATCGGAACCTGGACATTAAGAATCGGGGCGTTGTCCACTTGCGTACTCGGGTTGGAAGCTCCCGCGTGTGCCCCTCGTGACTTTTGCTTAGGGGCCATCAATGACATAGATCTCGACACAGCAGCAGAGGTGGCGGCAAACTGGCGACGACGGCAGCTATGGCGGGCAAGCAGCACCACCCACCTGGGCAGCAGCATGACTCTCCTCCCCCTCAAGCTTGGGGGAGGGGGGGTAGCCACACAAGTGGCAGGCTGCATGCCTCCTCCCCATGCCCTCCACCACTCAAGGTCACACATACTCCCTCTCCCCGCCATGCAACGACTGAAAGGGAGGGAGTTAATGAAAAAATTTGCAATATTTATCGTTTTTCTTTTCCCGTGAAGGGGTGTTTCCACATGGAACTATGGCTTTTGAGCCACGGCCCTCTTATGCACAACGCAGGATGGAGTTTATTAATGCGTGAGGGAGGGGGAGCACTTAGCCTAGTGTGTCTTCATTGCGAGAGATTATTTTGAACCGCTTTTACGCGAGATTTAGGATCTTGAATATTTCGTAGCGGAAATATTACATAAAATCTGCTCCTTCATTGAGAAAGGCTGACTATTCACATGGAAAGCCTATCATTATTATTGTTGATACAAGCCCAATCGGGATTGGATGGGCAATAGGGCAAGATGATGAGGAAGGGCAAAGATATGCAATTCGTTTTGGTGCTAAAGTATTGACTAAATGATAGAGAAGATATCCATAGGTTAAAAGAGAATTATGGAGAATTGTGATAGTCCTTAAATGTGATAAGGAGTATTTTATGGGTGCTCATGTAGTCATTGATACCGATTGTTTGCCGGTATTAGGTATGATTACTAGTTGTGCTACTCTGGACATTGCTATGCTCTAATGGATTGTATACATCAAATCTTTGAACCTTGAATTTCAGCATATTGTAGGAAGAGATAACCTAGTGGCAGACATGTTATCTCGAGCACGTTATGAGAATGAAGATGGGATGATGGATGAGGAGGAAGAAGATGACTTTCTTATGGCTAAAAATGATGTTGCAAGAGTGAATTTAGCAATGCAAAGTGTTGCTACAGCATCATAAGCTTAGACAACAAAAAAAAGACACTTTAGATGTTTTGCATCTTGTGTAGAAGTGTTTATGGACGACAAATATGCAGGAGAGTGGCTGAGAATTGGTCAATACCTCAGTACACTAACAAAGAAAGATGAATGGTCAAATGAGGAGTTTAAGAAAATCAAGAAGAAAGCATATGGGCTTTTTTAAAAAGATGGATACTTATGGAAACATGCTAAAAAGAAACAGGGTATGCCATTGCGAGTTTTGGGTGATAGAGCTTTACAAGTAAAAGTAATGTAAGAATTTCATGAGAGCTTGTGGGTTGGTCATAGAGGTGTTTGGGGTACTTTTACAAAGATCAAAGAAAGATATTGGTGGCAGGGTATGTATAAGGATGTTGCTCACTTTGTGGAAACATGTACGACATGTCAAATGTATTCATCTGTGAGACATCGGGATGGATTGCAATCCACATATCCATTGTCTCTTCATTTTAAATGGGCGGTGGATTTGGTCACAATGCCTACAGGTCTTTGGCAAATGAGGTATCGTGTGCTTGCTCATGAAGACTTGAATAATCAAGTGGAAGGGAAAGCTTTACATACTAAGACAACAAATGTTGTGTATATTTTTCTCTTAGAAGAGATCTTTTGTCGGTATGGCTATGTGGGAAAAATTACACCAAATAGGGGTGATTTGGATGCACATGAAGCTTATGATTTCTTTGCACGGTTGGGGATAAGGCTTGCTTTAACTTTAGCCTATAACCTTGAAAAAAATGTTAAAAGTGAAAGAGGTCATCCACCTATTGTGAAGGCATTGGTAGAAGCATGTGGAGAGAAGGTAAAAGAGTGGCCACGATTGCTCCCTTATGCTTTGTGGGTTGACAACCTACTATTGTAGACAACTTTTTGAACCAATTTACTATCATATTAACCATTTAATCTTCAAGACTAATACAGAGAACTAAAATACACATTATAATCGTTCACGTAGCATTGCTCTCTTGAAAAATATCAATCTGATTACTTTCATCATGATCATTTTGAATAGATAACTTATCACAGATAACATTACTTTTCAAGAGACAAGTATAGAATGGAAGAATCAAACATAAGCGATCCTATGTGGATGTTGTATTGAAGATTTTTGCATTTTCCATGATCAAAGATATGAAAATATACCATTGGAATATACAAGATAGGCACCACCTTTCATGAAACCTATCATGCGAATAGAAGAGATGACAGTCACATGGAGTGTGCTACCTTGGGAGGAGGAGTTGAATCGAGAGGAGTTATTGGCCTTGCGCATTTTAGATAGTTGGAAAGAAAGTCAGAAGACATAGAGGCAGCAATTGCAAAGTTAAGGGCACTAAGGATACAGAACAAGAAATGGTTTAACAAAAGACATAGATTGAGACCAAGAACCATACAAGATGGGGATTGGGTATTGGTTTATGATAGTAGTTTAGACAACTAGCATAGTGCCATGCGTAAAGTTTCCAAAATATGGTTTGGACCCTATGTGGTAAGAGAGGTGTTTGACAATGCTACTTATGCATTAAATGAGCTAGATGGAACAACCATAAAACTTCTGGTAGCAGGGAAAAGAATCAAATTATTCAAAAGGTAGGAATCTATTGCCTATGAGATGCCAGAATTGGAAGAAAATAGTGTTCATGATACAGGGGCTAGCCAGGAAGATATGGAAGATGAAGAAGCAAAGGATATGATTACAGAGGATGAGAAGGACTCAGAATCCAGTGATAACTAGGATTTTGGCACATACCAAAGGATGTGCAAGTTCAGAGGGGGTGGATGTCATGACGTTATGAGGACACAGTGTGAAAAAGCATGGAATGCATCATCATCCAACTTCTTTATTGATCTAGAGAGTCAATGTGATCTGAGCCATTAGTACTAGTGTGAGTTGCATGCATTATTTGAAAATACTAGATTTTTGGATAATTTTAACCTATTTTTATATTATTTATAGTAAAAATCTGAGAAAGTTAAAAAAGCTTCTGGATTAGGATGACATGCAAAAAGCTAGCTGCTTTTTCAGCCAATCGGGGGATTTTCACAAGAAGGACATATTGACGAAATCACGCGTCTCGAGATCGCTGTAAACAGGCTGAAAACTACAAATTGAACTGAAAGAAGGAGTGATCTGGGAGATCCGTGAGCATGTGTTCTGAGGTTTTACCCCCCTTTTGAAGCCAACGGAGCTATCAGATTTGGGTTCTGAGCAGCAGAGAAGGAGCTATAATTTTGATGCATGTTTTGTTCTACGAAGAAGCTCCAGGAGATCTAATGCCCGGAGATTGCTTTTGAGTAGTGCGAAGATTCCACGTTCTTTTGATACATATTGATTCAATTCATTGTGCTTTGTATTTGTAGTGTTTACCACTTGTGTATTCTCTATTTTCTCTTCCATCTCCTATCTCTACTTCCTTCTACTTTTGATCCCTGGTGGATTAGACCTTTCGACAAAAACCCCTCCGATAACATACATCATGAGATGCTAGAAAACAAGAGTCATTAATTCAATATTCCAAATAAGTACAAGACCGATGATGACAACTTATAAAACTACATGGAACGATAGCAAGGAGAGTCCAAAACAAATAGGAAAATGTATCTATAAATATTGCAAAATGTGATTCCATATAAAGGATAAGAAATATATCCAAGGAATGCTATAGGGAAAGAGCTTGCATGGATTACAGGTCCAAAAAAGAAAAGGATATGCGCTCCATGAATCCAAGTGATTGCTATAGCTCCTCATCATCTAAGAGCTCCGTCCCGATGCAATGGAGCATCGAACAAATTCTACAATGTAAACAACCATAGATTAATACATAGTGCATCACAAGAAAACTAATGACTAAAAACAAAAAAGAGACATGACTTACGGGCCACCACGTGCATACAATCTATTGAGATGAGTCTAGTGAGACCGTGTCTCTCTACATACCGAGTCTCCAAACATATAGGATCATGGTTTGTGATTGAATGCTGTAAAGAAAACAAACTAGCATTGTTAGAAATAAGGTTATTAGTACAAGTGATTATCGAGGGTTATAATGACGACTTGATTTTAAAGCTAATTTTTGTTGTTTTTTAGGATTGAATGTTGATTTTTTATAGATTTTGTATCATGATTAGTTATTTTGAAAGTATTTGGGAAATTTTTGGATGATTTTTATTATTTTTGAGATGCTTATGATGGTTTATAGTGGAGCTATGATGTTGTGACATGTTTTGTTTTGATGTCCTATCAGTGTCTGATTGGTTCTGTTGAGTTTCTATTTTGCTCTGTTTTCTTATGTATGAGGAACTAGAATAGTGATTGATGGGGTTTGACAGTGTATGGAAGCTTATTGGTTGATTCTTGATGATTTTGAATGATTCAAGTTGAGCTAAAGGCTTTATGATGACCTTCTGTTTGGTTCTGTAGACCCTCAATCTATTGAGCTTCTATAGACCCTTTGTCTTGGTTCTATTCTGTTCTGTATGCCTCTCTAAGTGTGATGATGGATAAATGTGTAGCTTGGGAAAGTTTTTCAACCTTGGAAAGAGATGAATAAATGTTCAAAATAGGTCAAAGAAGTGGAAGAAGTAGCTTCTAAAGGCTCAAGTAAAGATTGAAGTGATAGTGACACTGTTGACCTACGAAGGAACATTGTAGTGGCTCTGGTGACCTTTCATATCAAACATACCTCTTAGAAGGGCTATCCATGACCCAAAAGGGGTTATGGATGATTATTCTTGATTATCCCATTGTACTATTGAGAGAGAGATTATGCATGAAGAGAGAGTGTATGAGTGAAAGATAGCTAAATCTATGCAAAACAATATACCTATGAGTGAGAGATTATGAGAGAAAGCTATGGAGTCTTTGAAAAAGATTACTATGTGATTATTTCCATTCATAGTGGTGTATTATCTTATATTTTTTTGGTATCTTGATAAATTATGAAGAATATGAAGAGAATAATTAATTTTGTTCAAGTTAAAGTTGTGGTAGAATTGTTTTTGTGAAGCTACGTGAAGATTTATTGTTCCTGGTGTCCTTTTCCTTGTTGTGGTCACATAAAATATGAAGAACATTCTTGTTGATGATACAAGATAGATTTTTTGCAGAAGATTCTTTGTTTTCTTGGTGTTCCTCTTAGGGCTCCATGTGTTTTTGGTGCACAGAAAATTGATTATCAATATACCACAAAAACAATAGAGATGTGCATCTTGGTGGAAATTTGTTTTGGAGAAAACTCAAGTGAAGAAACAAAGAAAATGACCATCCATGGAATATTTGGCCTTCATTGAAGAGTTTCCAGACATCATCAAGTAGAAGATTGTGAAGAAGCTTCAAGCGTTGTGGTCAATGGAAGTTCACCAGAACAAGAAGGAAAAGAGTTGTAATTTGTTCGTAGATGCTCAACAGCAAGGTACATGGGATGCTTGGTGCACTTAAAACCTTCTATTTGTCTAATTATCAATCCACTGGAAGCTAGTAGACAGAGTGTTCTTCACAACATACATTGTTGAAACCATTAGAAGTTGACATTACTATGATGATGGCATCACAACGATCCTTAAAAGAATGAGTTTTGATACCTTCAGAACTAAATATCTTCCCCTCTGTAGTGGAATGAAAGCTGAATTCAAAAGACATTGAAAAGAAGGAAGCAGAAGAAATGTTGGCAAAATATTTCTCCAGAGACTAAGGCCTTTTTAATTCTATTCTGTTGATTACAAACAAGTGGGTTGAGCTAACTTCCTGATGAATGATGTGATCAAGAAGCAAGCACTAGAACGAGTCTAGAGGTACGTGAGAAGAGAGAAGGAAAAAATCAAGGCTGAGAACCAGCTAGAAGGAGAAGCCTCCTTTGACACCCTAGCGGCACTCTTTACAGAAGTCCCAATAGCAACTCAAGGTCCCCTTCCTAGTTAGATCCATCCTGGAAATATTGATGAGTGACATGTCAACAAATGTAGTCGAGTTGCCCATCTTTAAGAAAGAGTACAATGAAGACCATGATCTTCATGTAGTAGAGTTCATGGTAGCATGTGTAGCGAAGGACACGTGAGCATTGGTTGGCGATATTTTCCATCACTTTCAAAGGCAAAACATTTCAGTGGTATGAGAGACAAGCAACATGAACTTTTCACACATGGGAGACCTGAAGTTGGCCTTCCTCACTAAATTCAGGCATGAATGTTTTGAAGAGCGCATGCAAGAGGATTTTATGAACCTGAGTCACTCCTCTGGTGAACGGGTGGAAGTGTATGTCTCTAGAATGGAATCCGTATTGAAGAGATGGACCAACCATCACTTGGTTGAAGGCATCTAGAAGGGAGTTTTTCTTAGAGGTCTACAACCACAAGTTTGTAAGTTTGTGGAATTGAAAAGACCAGTCAATCTACAAGCCATAGTGGAAGGTACAAGATTGTATGATGAAGTTGAAGCAAGGCTATCGATGACCTCACGAAGAGGAGTCTTACTTCCTCCCATGCCGCCAAGAATGGTATACCCACCAAATGCTATCCTAAGAAGTGTTCCCTATCCCTACCCTCGGATGCAAACAATGCCACACTACAGTGCACCAAAT